>NW_006239061.1:328754-329757 GCF_000226075.1 Solanum tuberosum | reverse complement strand
TTCCACACTAACTTCAGTTAGTGTCATACACATATTAATCAAAATTTCATACACGTTTTATCCAAACAACATGCATAAAATTTAAAAATTCATATAATCACACAATTTATACCATTTGTATATCAATATTATATCACAATTCATACATTATCCAACAATAAAATATTAAACTCATAGGCATACACGTATTAATCAGATTTATACACGTTTCATCCAAAAAACATGTTTAGAATATAAAGTAAGCATAATGTGATTTATTTTAGAAAAAATCAGTAGTTTTGACAAATCATACCATTTTCATACCAATTTAATAATGTATACCATAAACACAATTAATAGACAATCACACCAATGTTAAAAACGCAATTCATACCATTTGTATACCATTATTATATCACAATTCATAAAATTTTCAAAATCAAAACATTTAAGCGTAGTCATACACATATTAATTAGATTTCATACATATTTCATCCAATAAATGTACAGTTTGGAAACACACTGATATTTTCAAAATAGTATCTTGAAATTGTAATAGGCAATCAGTAATTCATCTGAAACGGTATCTGCCTGAAAGAAAATATATGATATTATATATCATCAAATACTTAAACACAAAAAAATTGTCCAAAAGTTAAAAAAAAAATAACTTTTTTGTTGTTCTTCTTGTTGATGGTTTTAAAGATGCTCCAACTTCTACATTTATTTATTTTTCTTTTTGATTTCAGTGACAAAATCAAAATCGGAATCAGAAGGGGTTTCAACAATTTTCCCCTTCCTCTTCTTCCCCTTTTGATTTGCAGGGGTGACCATTTTTTTCTCTCTTTGTCGTTCCTTCAACTTAAATGAACCATCCGTCGCCGGATTTTGAATATTCGCCGGATTTTCAACAATTTTAGGCGGGGGAGAGAGGGGGTTGAGTTAATATATTGAAATTTGAAACATGAACATCATCATTAGATGTTCCTTCACCCAATCTGGGACTCTTTCGAGGCGTTTCAAT
>NW_006239061.1:321278-328269 GCF_000226075.1 Solanum tuberosum | reverse complement strand
ATATATATATATATATATATATTTCAGTGGTGTGCAATCCTTGATTAAAACAACACGTTTCCTCTCATCTAGATAAAAATTCTGTCTATATGTATTGTCTATATATTATAGTTTGAGCTCCAACATCTGAATATAATTTCTATTATATTATTGAAAACACTATAAAACATCAGAAAATCAATATAATATGGATGCAATATTATTCAACAACACAAGAATGATAACCTCAAGAAGACCATCTCCAACTACTTTATTGAGTCGAGGTCAGCCATTACTAGTTGTACTATCAAAAGCTGATGCACCAAATTTCACTACTATCCGACGTTCAGGGAATTACAAACCCACTATGTGGGATTTTCAATATATTCAATCCGTTAACAATTGTTACGCGGTAATTCTTTTGTTACATTCCTCTAATTTATATATATATATATATATAATGTGTTGTATCTAGAGGTGTCAAAGAGATAGGTAGTGGTGAAATTAGAAATATTAAAATGAGTTTGAAATAGAAATTGGGATGGGTCCTAACCCATCCAAGTGTATTTTGGGCTAAAAACTGAGTTAGGTCATGATTTTCCCAATTCGATCCATTTAATCTCAATAATTTTTATTTATTGTTATTTAAATTTGAGGAAACTAAGCAACTACCCCATAAAAGTAAATAAATTACAAACATATAATACCCCTTTACATTCATACCCCACTAAATAATTACACTATATACCCCCAACTAATCTCGCTTAACTAATACTAAATCAGTATCATATACTGTATTGGTATCATTAAGGCTGATAATTTTGTTGTATTGATACTTTTTTTTCTTCTCAAAATCCACCTCAGTGGTGGGGGGTTAGGCAGATCCCTACCTGTTCATTCCATCAGCAAAAGAGAGTTACAAAATATATTGTATTGATATCATTAAGGTTTCAATATATTCAGTCTGTTAACAATAATTACATGGTATATTTTTAATTTATTTCTACGTACATAACTGCATAATATATGAAATGTGTTGTACCGTTCCGATAATAATTAACTTTAGCGTTGCATATAGGGAGATAAGTATAGGGAACGGTTTGACAAAGTGAAGAAGGAAATGAAGAAGAATTTGATGATGATGATGGTTGAGGGATCAATACAAGAATTATATTTTAAGTTGGAATTGATTGATAATTTAGAAAGGCTTGGAGTGAGTTACCACTTTAAGGATGAAATTATGCAAATATTGAAGAGCGTACATGACCAAAATGCAGCCACACCAGATTCATTATACTCTACGGCCTTCAAGTTTAGGCTCTTCAGACAACATGGTTTTCATATCTCTCAAGGTACGTACATACGAGTACGAGGATCAAATTATCTAATTTTTTTATGTGATTGTTGTAATTTTTTTTGTAGATATATTTAACGATTTCAAGGACGTGAATGACAATATGAAGCAAAGTATTTGTAACAACACAAAAAAATTGTTAGAATTATATGAAGCATCATTTCTCTCTAAAGAAACTGAAACCACTTTGAAAAATGCAACAAGATTGACAGTGGCGCATCTAAAGAATTATATTGACAATAATAATCGTGGTAATGAAGAGAGTAATATAATGATGGAATTAGTGGTCCATGCCTTGGAACTTCCAAGGCATTGGATGATGCCAAGATTAGAGACAAGGTGGTATATTAGCATTTATGAGAGAATGCCAAATGCTAATCCTCTTTTGTTAGAGCTTGCTAAATTGGACTTCAATATTGTACAAGCAACACACCAACAAGATTTGAAAATTCTATCAAGGTGAGCTATATAGATCTCTTAGAGATAGATATATAATTTTCTAGTAATAATATATATAGTACTCCCTCTGTCCATCTTTACTTATTCAACTTTGATATTTGCAAGGGAAAAATAAACATAAAATAGAAAATTATCCTTTGATTTTGAAACTGAACTAGTAAAATTGGACGACTATTTTTAATACATTGGACAAGTAAAGATGGACAATGGGATGTAAAAATCGATGATTTCTCTTCTACATGATACGTAGCCTCAATTTTGATGTAAATAATTAGGTGGTGGAAGAGCACATGTCTGGCAGAAAAGCTGTCGTTTTCAAGGGATAGGCTAGTGGAGAATTTATTTTGGGCAGTAGGGACAATTTTTGAACCTCAACACAGCTACTTTCGAATATTGATAACAAAGGTTATTGTCTTTATTGCAATCGTAGATGACATTTATGATGTTTATGGCACTCTTGATGAGTTAGAACTCTTTACTCATGCTATTCAAAGGTCAGTAATTAATTACGGTTTTATTGGAGGAAGTTGGAAAAATATATTATTGTACAAGTCAATCATCTTAATTTGTTTTTGTGTTTATAAAATTTTATTTTCTAGTAATATAAAAAACTAAATTCAGATGGGATACAAAAGCAATGGAAAATCTTCCAGATTATATGAAAGTATGTTATCTTGCACTCATCAATACCACAAATGAAGTGGCGTATGAGGTTCTCAAAAACATGACATCAACGTCCTACCCTACCTTACAAAATCAGTAACATTCATTCATTCTACTTTATAAATAATTTCTTTTCCCAAAATATGACCGATTTTCTTCAATATTTAAATGGCTTATATATATATATATATATATATATATGTTATTAATTAGTGGACAGATTTATGCAAATCATACTTACAAGAAGCAAGATGGTACTACAATGGATACAAGCCAAGTCTAGAAGAATACATAGATAATGGATGGATCTCAATTGCAGTTCCAATGGTATTAGTGCATGCATTGTTCCTTGTCACAAATCAAATTACCAAAGAGGCCTTGGATTCCTTAACCAATTATCCTGACATTATTCGATGGAGTGCTACTATTTTTCGTTTCAACAATGATTTGGGGACATCTTCGGTATGCTTTTATACATATCCTTTCTCTAACACAAAATTATTTTACCCAAAAAAAAAAAATTTAAATTTTTGTTTTACAAGTACTTAAAGTTGAATACTTTTATAATGGTTTCTCATCGCGTGAGTCTTTTCCTGGTGTGCAGAGCCCCAACCAAAATGGTGTTAGAGCTTTATCATTGTGCCTATATAAATTTTGAAATATATAGGTTGAAATCCCTCCAGCAATATAAGCTCTTATTAATAATCCTGTTAGGTCAAAATAAAATGATCATCAATTTCATACAAATAATTAAAAAATTATATCTCCTTAAAAATGATGAATATATAGATGTTTACTATTTATCATTTAATTCAGGATGAATTGAAAAGAGGCGACGTTCCCAAGTCAATTCAGTGTTACATGAACGAAAAGGGTGTTTCAGAAGAAGAAGCAAGAGAGCACATACGATTTTTGATAAAGGAGACATGGGAATTAATGAACAGTAGTGCTCACAAGGAAAACTCCCTATTTTCTGAAACATTTATTGAAATAGCAAAGAATATTGCAAGAACAGCACATTGTATGTATCTGAAAGGAGATAGCCATGGAATTCAAAATACTGATATTAAAAGTAGCATCTCCAACATACTCTTTCACCCTATCACTATGGAGTATATTCCTAATGTTCCATTGCTTCTCAAATAAACAGCTTAGGGCAAACTGTAACTTCTTTTTATGTGTTGATGTTACCTTCCTCCCTCCCCTTTAATAAATTTTGGGTCCGCACACCATTTTATTTTATTTTATTCATAATCAAAAGTTCGTTAGGCTTTGGATCAACAGAACCCCAATTGTATTTTGCATTTTGCCCATTATTGGGCCAACCTTGTCCTTATCCTCTTTGAAATGATTTTGTTTTTATTTAATTACTATCTAGTATTCACTACTTACATCAAATATAATTCATTAAAAAGTGAAACTGTTCCTATTAAAAATTCGGTTCATTTTAAAAGTTCAAACTTAAAACTTCTAATTAGTAACAAAATCTAAAATAATCTTACTATAATAATCAAACTAGTGGCAGATGCTCTCTTTTTCTTAAAATTAAACATCTAATCAAACGGTTTCACTTGAAAGAAATTAAAGACATATACGAATTGTTTTAAATCTGGTAGTTAGTCTGTAGCACAAAACGTACGTTTTGTGAATCATAGTTATACGTGGTATTGTGTCTGGTCAGTTGATATTTACTATTTTTCTTCCATCATTTTAATATATGTGATACTATTTTTAATTCGTTTTGAAAAAAAAGGACATATTTTTTATATTTGAAAACATTTGATTACCTATAGGCTACAGCCACATAAATGTCAAGTTAATATCTCATACACTCACTAAACTTTTAATAATTCACTTAAGAAATCATTAAAACTTTAAAAAGTCACTCAACTTTGTTTCATAACCTCAAAAATCACTCAATTATTGATATTTTATTTTAATAAAACCACTCAACTTTGTTTTATAACCCAAAACAATACTCAATTATTGATATTTCACCTAGAAAGTCACCCAACTAATTTAAATGATTTTTCATTGAATTTAGTTTCTATTTTAAATTAAATTTTAAAAATAACAAGTTACCCATTAAATATTTAAATAAACCCGTGCCAATTATTTAATCATAAATTTCTTTATAAAAGCACAACAACAATTGGCAAATTTATTTATTTTCTGATCTAGTATTTTCTTTTCTCTTACGTATTTACTTTTATATTGACAAAATTCCTTTTTTTTTCCTTTTCTTTTCTTGTTTTTTTTTTTTTTTTTTTGTATAGTTATGAATGAAACCATGGCGAACAGAGTAATTTAACCACAAAGGAAAAAAATAATGAAGAAAAAGCAATCTGCCATGTATAACTCTCTATACATATGTTGATTTTTACAAACAAATTTAGTTTCTATGACCAGTAACTAATTAAATGAATTTAATCATTTCAGCTATTTTTTCTCTTAATAAATGATTTTAGTTATTATTACTTCCTCCATTTAAAAAAGAATGACCTCCTTTCCTTTTTAGTCTATTTCAAAAAAAATGACCTCTTTCTTTTTTTGGTAACAATTTAATTTTAGTTTTCCACGTGACATGTTTAAGGCCACAAGATTAAAGGGCAATTTTGTACATTTGACATAACTTTAATTTCAGATCACAAGATTCAAAAGTCTTCTTTATTTACTTAAACTCTTTGCCAAATCAAATCAGATCATTCTTTGTGAAAGGGAAGGAGTAGTATATAGAGATCAAATAGCTAGGCTCTACCAATGGTTGCACATTGCAATAGGCAATCAAAACTATTGACTTCTCAATTTTAAAAATAGGCCACGTGAAACCAGATAGTGGAATTTAAAATTTTAATGTCATATTTTCTAGTATGTTACAGATTTTTTTGGTGAAGTTGAACGGTTCCAATAAAATAATTAAAATAAATATCTTATTAGTATTTAAAAAACTTGGTTTGAAATAAAAATTACATTTCAATAAAATTTAATTAAAAAATTATTGAATTGGTTGGGAGACTTTCTAACTAGGCGTTTGGCCATGCGATTTCCTCTCATGGTATGAAATGATGAGATGAAATTAGAGTTTAGACATGCGATTTCACACTTAGTTCATCTCATGATTTCATATCATGAGATGAAATACCAAATTCTCCAAAAATCGTGATTAGGGAATTCCAAATAATGATATGAGATTTTCAAATACAAAAATTGACCCAAAATTTTTTATTTTATAAAAATAATCCACATTTTATTTATATACATCTACTACTCATTTGTTTCATATGTAAATAAAATTTATAATTCATATCATTACTTTTTAAACAATTTATATATCATATAACAATTATTCTCTCCAACATAAAATCATTTTTACATCAAATCAATTCTTAATTTACTATTTATATTCATCAAATTCATTATTTTTTTATCAAGTTTCATTCAAATCAATGCTCAATAATAATTTTTTTAAAAATTATATCATTATATTGAGTGGACAAGATTAATCAACGTGGCATTAATTGTAAAAATAATTTTCTTAGCTACTAACAACTTGAACAGTAATACAACTTATGTTCAATCTTTTTTTTATTATTATTGAATTAAGGTTTTGTAACGACATGTTCTCATCGTTATAGAAAAGTCAATGGGGGAAAATTTGGAACCGAAAAACTTTTTCGTAGTATTTAAATTTTTCCAACCTTGTCCAAATTTGGACGAAATCGGAGTATTTGAGGTGTAGGGAAATCTGGTAATAATATGGTGAATCATTTATGATTTTGATTATATGGGTAGTTAGATAACTCGTTAAGAAATCCGTACGACTTTACGGAATTGAATTTCAGCGAGTAGAACTCCCGGAATCGACTTTAGCGTAAAGAGTATTTACTGAGCGTCGTGGGTTAGAGGTGTGTGGTTAAATGAGAATTTTGGAATTCTTAAGATAGCTCTCTGTTTCATTTTGGCCGCTTTGGCGAGGGGTTTTGCCGCTCTGGCGGGGTGGTGGCTGTTGTGGCAGGCCTGACGCGAATTAAAGTCGTTAATAAACCCCTAAACGACCTCCTTATGCACTTTTCGACTTTTTGAGCAAAGGAACGACTCCCATGTGACTCATACTAGTTTTTAACCATTCTTGAGGCTAAAGGTAAGCTTTTCACTCTCCGAATCCGTTCTTCGATCCGTAGAACGTAATAGAATGGGTGAATATTGATGGGGAAGGTTTTGGTTATAGATTCTATAGTGGAAATAACCCTAATTTGGATAATTGGGATCATGGGATTGATCTAGGGTTCATAGAATTGTTAGTAATCCGGGTAATTAATGATTATTTATTGATTCTCGTATTTTATTAATTGTTTGTAGACCAAGAACAAGCGGAACGAATCCGGAAAGGGAAGGATCAAGTTTCTTAGGGTTTCAAGCTTGTTTCGAGGTAGGTGATGGTTGTAATTCTATAATTGTGTGATGTATGCTTGTTCTTACTTTATTATGATACGTGTATATGTATAAATGTTGCAATGTTGATCACACTTGTTGTAA
>NW_006239061.1:320836-321194 GCF_000226075.1 Solanum tuberosum | reverse complement strand
TGATTGTGATTGTGGTGTGTGAATGGGATCAGTTGCCACATTCTGGCATAACTAACTTGGATCGATTGCCACGTTCCGGCATAAAAATGGGATCGGTTGTCACGTTACAGCATAAATATGGGATCGATTGCCACGTTTCAGCATGCTAACTGTTTGGATTTGGGTTCCATGAGAGGACCAATGATTTGACACAAAATGTGAAGTTGTTCGTAAATGTTATTAGTATTATATATGTTGATATATACACATGTGATTATAATGTTGTTTGACTTGTTTATGTTGCACTAGTGGGATAGCCGCGTGATCCTACCAGTACACTGTGGTTGTGTACTGATACTGCATTTGCTCTTATTTTTGT
>NW_006239061.1:276913-320820 GCF_000226075.1 Solanum tuberosum | reverse complement strand
TGCTCTTATTTTTGTTGAGTACAGGGCATTTTCCAGCGGCTACTGACAGACCTCATTTAGAAGATCAGTGATCGTCGCTTCGAATTCAAAGGTGAGCCAATTCTTCCGGGCTGCCATGGAATTCTCTTTCGTCTATGTCCACCATTTCCAAACTTAGACAATTGTTTTAGTTAGTTGATTAGTTCATTACTTTGGGGTAGTATCCTTTCTTGTTTAGACTTGGTTCATTGTTAGATGTTTTGGTACATTGACTTTCAGGTTCTAGGCATTACTTCCGCAATGTTAGTTTATTACTATTAGACTTTTGTTAGAGTTTATAGGAACTCTATTGTTATTTTCTTAGTGTTTGATTTAAATGCCTTAGTTTTTAGATTATTTGCTTGGTTTGGGTTGTAGTAGTGGTTCTCCCACTGGAGTATTAGTGTGGGTGTCAATCACGACGGTCTGAGTCGTGACAGGTTTGATCAATAAATGTTGTGTTATTTTAAAGGGCTTTATGATAATAAATGTATAATACGATTTTATAAACTTTTGTTTATTGGTAAAATTGTATAAACAATTGGTATAATTTTAATAGTTTTGTAACATATGAAGTTTTTCTGTTTATGAGAAAACAATCAACATAAAAAGACCAAATCGTATATCCAAACAAAACATCAACTTCATCTCATAATTTTATATCATGATTTCAAATAATGATTTTGTCACGCCCCAAACTCGAGGGGCGAAACTGGCTCATAATGCCAAAACTCATGCCCGAGCCGACCCTGCTGAACCATTTGCTACTAGCGCATGGCAGCCACACGCAATTATGAAAACAAACAAGTATATCTCGGCTTAAACTAAGCCCTCGGCCGGCAAGGTCCCTGTCAACTGATCTATAAAAGAAACAGCTACTCCAATGAGATCATATAAATAAATAGTCAACTAGCACAAAAGTCCTGATTGGGCCGTCGAGGCCACTATGATATCCATACCAAAACTGAAAGCAGGTATATATCAAGATACTACATCAAACAGCTCACAAGCTTTGGCAGACCAACAAACTAGGACAGTATTGACATAACGTAGCTATACACCTTACACACTAGTCTGCAAGCCTCTAAGAAGTAAAGATTGGCGGGACATGAACCTAGTCTACCCATAAAGATATATACAATAGAAGGTAACAAACCTCCCAACTCTGGCAGCTTCGGAGGAAAGGTGCTAACCAATCAGATAAAAGTCAATCTTGCTATAGAGGAGGTCTATTGGGTCGTCTGTCGGGACCTGCATGCCTGAATGCAGCGCCTCCAAGGCAATGGGACGTCAATACAAAATAATGTACAGAGTATGAAAGGCTACAGACTAGGTGAGCAAGTATCATAATATACCAAAAGCAATCACGTAAGGAAATCAAAATTTTATATAAGCCTGCTAACCCGATACTGAATCTAAAAAATACAAAAATGATCAAACATCAACCTAACCAAAGCCCCATAAGCTCGACAGGTACAAACAACATACCACCTACCTAGGCCCCTATAATTCCAGAAGGTGTCAAATCAATCTACATACCTCTATCGGTAGCCCCTTGTCTTTGTAAGAAGTCACATAGCCCTTTTTGGCAACGATATAGCCCCGTAGGTAGCACATAGCCCTCTTAGGCAACATCATAACTCTGTGGGTTGCACATAGGCCTCTTTTGCATCAACATAGCCTTGTAGGCAACACATAGCCCTCTTTGGTGTCAAAATAGCCCCGTAGGCAACACATAACACTTTTTGGCATCAATATATCCTCGTGGGCAACACATTGCTCTCTTTAGAAATAACATAGTCCTATTAGACAACATCATAGCCCCCATAGGCAGTTCATAGCTCAACAACTAACCACAATAGCCCCAAGGGTGACAATAAACAATTGGATAGGCTAAAGGCGGGCAATTTAGCTATAAACAATATATATGAATAATTTCCAAGTAGTTCCTAACTTAGGATCGTTCTTAACAGATTATGAGTCCCTAAAATGAGGGTTTATAACCACTCACAATTACATCTACAAGATCACCAACATTAACTACCTCTAAGGAAACATGTCGAACGAAGGAATAGCCTTAACATACCTTTCAAATGAACGCTCGAAAGACCGTAGTTCCTTCAAGAAAGTTGTTCCTTGTGTCCTAAGCTTCACAAACACTATATATACATAGCTGGTACGCACATATAAACAATTCATAATTAATCTTAAATCGACAGATTTGTCATATTGCCCTAACGTGTCGAAACGTTCGTAGAAATTCATAAAAATAATCATAAAAGAGTCCCGAGATGATTACCTCAGTTAACCAAGTTTAAACCTTGAAGAAACACCAATAACTACAAATTTATATCTCCAAAAACCAGCTCCAAACACAGCTAATAGAAGGGGAAAACGATTACCACGTGTAGAGATCACATTTCTAGGCATGGGGGCAACGTTTAATGGTAGAAATCGTCAAAAACTAACCTTCATCATGCAATAACTCCATAGGAACCCTCTCTTAAGCTTTCTCTCTGGTTTGGAAGTGAAAAGAAATGTTTTCATGGCTTAAAATGTTGAGTAAGCCGACATACCACATTTTTTATCCGACCTGGATTCTGCCCCGGCAGTCCGTAGTAAAACCCTCATAAATTTTTACTCTGATGTCGGTTAGATACGGGGTTTTGTGCGTTGCAAACTAGACTCGTAGGCATTCGATTTAATGGGTGATAGGACTTCTAACTCTTTATATATTGGGAGAAAACATCCAAAACATTTGACCCAAATTTCAGAGAAATCTTTAAAAAGGAACTTACGATAACTTTCGCCAACTTTTATTTTGCCACTTACCTAACTTCAAAACTTGAGATACAACCCTTGAACACTTAAAATATGACATACCACATCATTCTTAATTTATTACCCACCCTCCTTGTCTTTCCATGATGATATGAGTTAATTTAGACATTTTGAAAAGTCAGGTATTACATCGCATATCGCATGACTAAACAGACCCTTAAAGTAAAATATCAATACTTGAATGATTTTTTGGTTATAAAACAAGTTGAGTGATTTTTAGGTGAGCTACTATAAATTTAATGATTTTTAAGTTAAAAATAAAGTTGAGTCACTTAAACTTTCTAATTGAACTGCCCAAAATTGAATGACTTTCTAATTGAACTATTCAAACATACTAGTCCCTCCGTTCAATAATACTTGTCCACTATACTAAAAATAGATATCCTACAATATTTGTCCACTTTATGAAATCCATAGATAATTTTACACTTAGTTCCTAATTTACCCTTATCATTAATTATAATCATTTCTCTATTACATTTTTCAAGTCATTGTATGTATTATATTCAAAGGGTAATATAGTAAAATCACCCTTCTATTTATAATTTCTTAAGAAATGTGTCATGTCAATAATGAGCAACTGTTGTTGGACATAAAAAATACTGAACATCATCATAAATTTTGAAATTTCTCTTAATTATTGCTTGAATTTTTTAAAAAAAAAAAACAGAAGTTAATAGTTTTTGCAGTGGAGTCAACACTTTTGTGTTTGTCGAACTTTCCAATGAAAAATATATTTATTATATTGTACTCCCTCTGTCCCTAATTACTTGTTCACTTTTAAATTGGCACACCTATTAAGAAATCAATAATTGACATAGTTTGTTTACCATTTTACCCCTATTAATTATGAAGTGGATGAATTAAAAACTTAAGATTTTCACACTTTTAAATTGGCACACCTATTAAGAAATCAATAATTGACATAGTTTGTTTACCATTTTACCCCTATTAATTATGAAGTGGATGAATTAAAAATTTAAGATTTTCAAGAAATTCTACCTTTTTCAAAGTAATTAATTGAGGGTATAATACGTAAAAAAAATTGTTCTTTCTCAATTTGTCAAAATGAACAAGTAATTAAGGACAACTAAAAAAGAAAATGTGGATAAGTAATTAGAGACGGAACAGTAATATAAATGAATGTAACGTACAAGTCTCTTTTTATCTCCTCTATAGACTATAAGTGGGGTCCAGCTCCATATTATAAGGAAGAAAGTCTTTGGGCGAAAATTATTTAATTTTCTATAGATTTTAGGCATATCTTTGTTGAAAATAGCTATCTGCCAATTAATACCAGATGAAAAAATAGACCTATTTTGGATGTCTCCCCTCCATTATATTTTTTTTTTATTTCGTCAAGTACAAATCTAAATGAGAAACATGTGTACTATTTAATTGTTAAAGGTCAAGATTATGTTGTATTAATTAGTATCATAACCATAGTTAAGGAATAAGTTTTGAATAAATAATTTCTTAACTTTGGTAAGAAAAATATTCCTACAAATCTTAGAACCGTTTAATTTCATTTTTTATTTCTATATTTAAATATTAATATTGTACATTATTTAATCGCTTCCTATGCTAGCAAATTTATTCTTGAAATATTAGGTTGAGAAATTTAAAAAATAAAAGGAAGAATTATCATTAAAGATAGAAATTATATAATAAAAATGGGAAGTAAAAAATGCATTAGAATTACAAATGTGAAAGTATCAAAAAAAAAAAAATTCTTTTTAAAAATTAAAATAAAAGAAAACATCAATTTAAAGGCAAAATATTTTGTAAGACTACTGTTAGGCTAAACAAATTAAACGTTGTTAAGTTCATGTTCCATAATTTAATATTAATATAAAATATAAAATAAAATTAATGATATAAATATATGGATACGAAAAATTGAGAAGAATTAATTATTCTTACTAAATTTGAAGAGAATTTTTTCCAAAACTTATTCATTTAACTATGATTATGATATTAGTTAATGCAATATAATCTTGACCTTTAACAATTAAATAGTACACATGTCTCTCATCTAGATGTCCCACTTAACACGTGTTTATGGATCCTCCAATTGTTTCATTCAAATGGTTAACTGTAGTACATGACAACTTGAAGCTATTATTCAATCAAATTAATGGTAGGTGCGGTGTTTTAATGGAACAGTAATTTTAAATTTAATTATTCATTTTTATCAAATTAGCATACTTTGCTGATGGGTTAGCCATAGTAATGGCCTATTACAATTGTATTTGACAAGGGAAAAAATATATTAAAAATTAGATATGACAAGATAGTGGTTGTACGGAGATATTGTTATAATTTATAATTGATATTCATAAAATCAGATTCGGGATTGTGACATATCTACAATTTTGAATAATAGTTAATACTATCCCCTTTGTCCTTTATAGTTCTTCATGATAAAAATGTCACCTTATTATAATTAGAAAGAATTTAACATTAAAATCCTTCTTTCACCCTTAATGAAATTAATCTCAATCGCACAAATATCTAAGATTATTTTAGACTATAAATTTCAAAAGTCTTTCTTTTTCTCTTAAACATCATGTCAAGTCAAAGGGTGTCACACAAAATCTGACGGAGGAAGTATTAATTTTAAACAAATAAAACGACTAACAAGTGGAATGGAACTATAGTCTTTATATATCGAAATTATGCAAATCTATCAAAAAGAAATAAAAATGACTCTTGTGAACTGAAGTCGATCGGCTGTTTAATTATTTGTATAGTCATGTGAAACATAAGTATTATGGAGGTATATCATGGTAGAGCAAGAATTTTTATTTAAAGCTTTAAAATATGAAGAAGTAAACACACAAACAAGTTTAACATTTGAAATATTTACATAAAATATAATGTTAACAATGTACAAAAGGTATAATTTTCCGTCTAAAGAGAATTCAGATTAACAATGTATATATGTGTGTCTTTTTCCTTTAGATTATTGTCTTGTGCTATTTTCTTTCCAATAGTAGGTTAACCAAATCTAATCAAACTTTAATATATCATATGCAAACTAAACCATCATGAGTCATGACTAGATAAAATAATCTATAAAATCATATAAGTTATATGCATGAAAAGTACACGTTAGAGCAAAGGATCTAATTAAGATTATGAGTTTATAAATTTTGCATTCTAAAAAGAGGATCTTTCACCTATAGCCACTCAAAAATAGCCTAATTACTCTACATAACTATAGTTTGATAATTACAATTCGTAGCTACATGTCATAGGGAGAAGAGATGTCACGCCCCAAACTCAAGGGGCGCAACTGGCTCCTAATGCCAAAACTCATGCCCGAGCCAACCCTGTTGAACCATTTGCTACTAGCACATGGCAGCCACATGCAATCAAGAAAACAAACAAGTATATTTCGGCTTAAAACTAAGCCCTCGACCGGCAAGGCCCATGTCAACAGATCTATAAACGAAACAGCTATTCCCAAGAGTTCATATAAAGAAATAGCCAACTAGCACAGAAGCCCTGATTGGGCCGTCGAGGCCACCATGATCTCTGTCCCAAAACTGGAAGCAAGTATATATCAAGACAATACATCAAACAACTCACAAGCTTCAGCAAACCAATAAACTAGGCCAGCATTGCCATAACGTAGTTATACACCCCACACACTAGTCTACAAGCCTCTAAGAGTAGTAAAGATTGCCGGGACAGGGCCCCAGCCTACCCAGAGAATTATTTCTTTTGAGAGTGTAGTGATCTTACTCACACTTTCACAGTGTAAAATTCCTTATACAAGAATATCAATAGCTCCTTTTAACTCACGGTTTTTTTCCCTTGTTCAAAAAAATTCATGATGTCATTATTATTTTTTTCATTTTAAAAATTATTGAAGTAAATCAATTTGGAGATGCTAGCCATGTCAATATTGTCCATAAGATATTTAGGATTTAGCTGCCCCTTTTCATCAAAAGCCTGCAGCCTCTCTAGTGGTTCCATGAAAACTCCAACAATTAACCACTCTCTTAATATCTGCACTAATGAAATTTCATCTTCAGCTGGAAAAATTAACCTTAGTAGGCGTTCAGGGAATTACGAGCCTACCACGTGGGATTATGAATATATTCAGTCCATACACAATCTTTATACGGTACGTACATTTTCTTTATTCTTGCGTTAGTGTTACCTTACGTTATTCAATAATCTTCATGCATATTAATAGTATAAATATGTAGTAATTTTGAATATTCGATCTTCTGCATAACAATATATTGGTGAATTTGTAGTATATGAAACGGTTTAACGAGCTAATGAGCGAAAAAAAAAATGAATTTTATATTAAGAAATAAAGGTAAGGTTGACGTTATCAGAACTTGCAGATGTGTTTTAGAGACATACCATTTTAATGGAAAGGATTGAAAATTCTGTCTTTTCAGAGCTAGTTTTTGCTTTGCAACAAATTTTAAATATATTAAAAATAAATTAATTATAAATAAAACCTTAGTAAGCAAGAATATTATTAATTAAAAAATATGAGTACAATTGTGTTCCTCCCTAAATTCTTCTCAAACAAATTTTAAATATATGAAAAATAAATCAGCCATAAATAAAATCTAAGTAAACTAAAATATTATTAAAAAATATGGATACAATAATGTTCCATCCCTTGATTCTTCTTCTTCCTTAAGTTTTCTTTCTTATTTGAAGTTGATTCTTTTCTCTTCAGATTTTTCTGTGATTCGAGGTGCCAGAGTGACGTATTTTTTGAATTAGGATGATACGAACCTCTTTCATATATGCATGAGTTAGAATTTAGGGTAGAACAGCTTTTGAAAATCTTAACTGGAATAGAATACATCTTGCAAAATCCCACAAATTTTTATTGTCTACATTCTTCTTTAATTCTCATTAATTTTGTCAATGTGTTTTGTCTTACAATTGAAATTTTAATTCATGTATCGGTGAATAAAGCTTTAATCTAGCTAGGAGTACTTTCTATCGTGACAGAGCTAAAAGTTCCACTAGGGGTGTACAAAATAGAACCGAAAATCGAACTAAATCGTAGATCCAATCAAACCGGAAAAAAAATCCGACTAGTTGTTTGGTTTGACTTGGTTTGGTATTGGAAAAAAAATCCGACTATATTTGGGTTGGTTTGGTTTAATTTTAACTAAAAAAAACCAACCCGAGACCAAACCAACCCGACATTATATATGTAAGTTAAAATTTTATTTTATACATAAAAATATTTACTTTGATATAATTTTAAAATATTTCTTATACTATTTCATAGTTTTTATCTTTTAATATATTATTTCAAGTTTAAAACTTATAATTCGGAATGGTCCAATAAAGATTATAGTTCATAGATATTGATAATATAATAAAACTTAAATCAAAATCAAATTAATACTAATGCAAAAAGAAAATCAATTCAACACTAAGAATGACAATAATATTGAATATTTGTTCTTTAATTTTACATTGGTTTAGACAATTAAAAAACATAATCTAATTTTAATTTTCCTTAAATATTTAGTAATGTAACTAATATTTATTAAGCTTATTTTAGCATGATTTAGTACTTTTAAATTATGATCATTTTCATTATGACTTTGCAATATTTATTTTATATGATGATTTCATTATTATTTCTTATTGAATATTTTAGTGTCATCAATATTCATCTCATATTTTGTGTTATTTTTTTAAGAAACACCTTAGATAATTGTATTTTGGTTGGACTAAAGAAATATTTGGAGCACAAGTTAATTATATGTTTGTATGCAAACTTTTTCGAAAAATCCAAAAATCTGGAAAAATCCGAGGTTTATTAGTGTGGTTTGATTTATAAATGTAAAAATTCGACACAATGATTTTGTTTGGTATTTGAAAAATCCGAACCAACCGAGGTTGAAAAACCCGAAAAAATCCGAATTTTATTAGTTTGGTTTGGTTAATAAATTTAAAATTTTTACACAAATAATTTGATTTGATATTTGAAAAATCCAAACCAAACCGGTCATATACACCCCTAAGTTCCACGTAGAATATCTTCCAAACATCATGTTTTTTTTTTATAGAATTGGCGAAGAACTTGTTCGGTGGTCTTTAATTGTGGCAATAAAGCCATAGAAAATTGTATTTAGCATGTGTATGAACATCATTGCTTGTAAGTTTGAATGTATTTCAGCAATAAAATGTAATTAGGCATGTTAAATTACCAGTAAGTCAAGTCAATAAAATTAGGTTATATCGTGGGTATATTTGGAGAAAATTTAAAAGTTCATCAGTTAAAAATTTAATTTTAAGTAACCAGAAAAGGAATAATCTCTCACAGTATATATATATTCTAAAAAGAGATGACTGTTCGTAATATTTTTTTTAAAAATATTTTGTAAGGATAAAAATGTACTCGTATTGGTTTTTTTAATTTAATTAATATATTCATTACTTTTTGTATAATAAACGAGGTAAATTGAAAGTTATTTTTGTAAACAGACTACTTATTCTTAGAATCTATACGATCGATGCATATTATTTTTACTATAACACATCAAACAATCAATAAAAATAGGTATTTATAAGCACTTTATTTTATCCATATACTTCAAAATTACTAGCATTATTAATAATGTTAGTTTAGTAAAATACATTTCTAATTAAGTTTTTAAGGGTTTTCATATCAAGTAAGGTCAAATAATATGAAACACATGAAGTAAGAGAATAGAGCAAGACAAAAATATATAAATACATACATACACATATACACACTTAATGCATATTATACTGTAATAACAGTCATAAAAATAATATTAAATTTTGTGACAAATTCATAAAAATATTATTCACTTATAATGTTAATTAACATAAAGAAAAAAATTATTATTATACTTATATAAAGAGGTATGGCATATGTATGTGTCTATGTGACATAACAAGGGTAAAATGGACAATGCATAAAATAAAGAAGGAAGTTTGATTTATTTATTTTTTGTTTTGAAATAGTTCTTTCATCATGTATTATTCAAATCAAATACAAATACATCGATAATAAGAAATGGAGGTTTAGTGTCCCACTCCATCGAACCAGACAGAAACAAATGCTCTAGCAAGATAATGAACAATTTGATTCGCTGAATTTTTTAACAACCGGCAAAGAGAAAAAAAGGAAACTCTTTGATAAGAGTTCTCTAATAAAAAACTAAAGAATCAAAATAAAAATAATTCACCATGTTTTCTTTCAAAGCTTGCTTCATAAGTAAATTACCAGTTTCCACAATCAACCTCATACTATTGAATGCTGCTTTAGCCAAATAAGAGTCTCACGCACAATAGCGTAGTTACATGGTTTTTTTGTGCTATTTCTGAACATCCTTTGTGGAATTAGTGGCTTTGCCCTACTCACGCATTCCTATGATCTCGCCCAACAACAGACTAGGAAATTTGATTATTGTTCAAAATTATTGACGAAATAATTTAATTTTTAAAGCAAAATTTAAGGATAAAAATACTCTCAAAATCTTCATATATTTTATACTTAATCAAATAAAATCACTTAAATTTAAAAAATAAAATACATAGTCACGATTTCAGCGACTAAAATGTGTTCCCTGGACTCACTGCGCTTTTTTTCGTCTATTTTTTTCAACCACTGCTTTTTGGGTGTCAAAATTGACACCACACCACCCATTAAGATAAGGTACCATCAGGCTATTTTGTGACAGATATCATTTGATTTGATATGGAGGGAATTTTGAATTTTTTGTCTTAAAATAATTATTTTATTAAGAGTAACAAGAAAAAAAATTAAAATTAAATTATTTTTAATTATAATAAGATTACATTTAAAAAAAAACTAAAAAATACATTATATAAAATAAGATAGATGAAATAGATCACCACCTGCTTAATCCCTATTTCCAGAACTATTGCATCCTCTTATCAAAATATATACCTCTGAGGGGTCGTTTGGTAGTTAGATAAGGTTGTGTTATTTATGTATTAATTTTTGTATAACTTTCATGACATTTTATTGGTAGATAGGAAATAAGTTATTCACGTATAAGATTAATACAATCTTTAATTGAGAATACGTTATTTACATGCATAACTCTAATCAGTTACCAAACAATCCCATATAGTTATGCGGATTTCTAAGTTGTCAACGAAGCGTCGTATTAATTTTATACATATGTATCAAACTTATTTCCTATTTACATGTCAAGCGATGTATAAGTTATACGAAAATTAATATATGAATAACTTGTTTCTCATCCGGCTATCAAAAAAACCCCTAGATAAACTATTATACATGGATAAGCACATGCATAGACAAAATCAGTGGCGGAGCCAGGAATTTCACGATGAGGGTCCAAAAATTAAACAACAAAAGCTCTTTTTAAAAAGGGAAAAAATTGTTCCAAGTGAGATTTGAACACGCGAGCACTGACTCATTAAAAATGTCTAAACACACATTCAAGACATCTTAAACCACTAGGCTATAACAACTTATTATGACAAGAGTGTCCAAAATATGTTATTTAATCACTTTGTGTGTCATTTTACTTGTATATGAGATATCTTTTTCCGACGCATGGACACCCTGGCATACATGTGCCTACGCCACTAGACAAAACTACTCTTAATGCACAAATCAAACCGTGAATAAGAAATGATTTCACCATAACTAATTTTCAAGTACACTATATTTTACAGTAATTTTATTTTTATACACTTATCAAACAACCCCTCAATATTATATAACGTTAATTACTTGTAATACCAATAGTCTAAGGGACAATCATTCGAAACATTAGTACATAGTTATAACCCAATTATCTTAATTCAAATAACTTTTGAATGCGTCCATTGTAACAACATTGATGTGACCTCCATGTTTTTCTTGTGATCTAGATATATATACGATGAATTAGTCCGCTGTTTTTTTCTTTTGAATGACTTGTCAAAAATATAACATCACACAAAGGGTGCAGGCTATTTGTGACAAAGAGTGTTCAAATTTTGTGCACCACTAATCACTAGTGTATAGCTTTTTTTTTACATTATCAGATAACATTATCCTTCTAGGACGGGTAATTAACTTTTTTCTGATTATTTTCTTTTAAAAAAATGAAAACATTAAATTCTTTTTATTTTTTCCTAATCTCTCTCCCTTGAAACCCTTCAAATTCATAACTCCTCAAATATGATAATCCATTCTCTCTCCTTGACTTTTTTAAACCCATGTGTCGACAGTCTCTTCTCTATCTATAGATGGTTCATTGTGTATATATTTATCAGTAAAAAATTTTCCGAAAGAATAATGTGTATTTAAATATTTTCGATTATTGAAAATAATGCTTATCGATACAAGAATTTCCTCATAGCAATCTCTGATGAGAGTGTTGATTGGGAATATTATTACCGTAAACAGTAATTATTTTTCTTCCAAAAGTTAGATATTTAAGACAATAAAGAATTATTTCTTTTAAAATTTATAATGTTTGAAGTTGAAGAATTACTTTAGTAGTTAATTTTTCATGACACTGAGAGAAAATAATAATTACAGTTTAGTAAATGACATTCAATTGTGAAAAAAAATTGGTGTTGAAGTCTTGAAGATTAGATTATAAACACCACATCATACAGTATCCCTGGCCGACGAAAACTACTACTCTTCCGTCTCATAAATGTGATGTTATTTAATTTAACATAAAGTTTTTTTTAAAAAAAAAAAAAGATAATTGAAACTTTTGTTATAAAATATATTTAATAAAGGTGCAAAAAAGAAAAAAAATTAAAATTAAATTATTTTTAATTAAAGTAAAATGATATTTATTTTTTGGATAAACTAAAAAAAAGGTACCACAAGAAATAAGAAAGATGGAATAGATCACTGCTACCTAATCCCTATTTCCACCACTATTTCATCCTCTTATCAAAATATATACAACGAGAGGTTGTTTGGTGGTTGGATAAGGTTTGTGTTATTCATGTATTAACGTATAATTTATAAGATGTTTGATAGGTAGATAAAAATAATTTATTCATGTATAAGATTAATACGACATTTGGTTGAGAATTTAGAAATTCCATAACTAATATATATGCATCTATAAGTTATGAGATGATCTATGTATTATTTTATGCAAGATAGAAAGTGGAATATACAGTACATATATAACTAATACATGAATAACTAAAACCTGCATAACTAATACCTGCAAAAAATAATACATACATTCACTCATAACTAATTTCTATATTACTAAAATCTACATAACTCTAATCAACTACCAAACGACCCCATATTAGTTATGCGGATTACCTGCTAAACATATTGTATGTTATATAAAAATGTATACATGAATAACTTGTTTCTATCCGACTATCAAAAGATCCCCTGAATAAACTATTAACATATGGATAAGCATGTCTCATAGACAATACTACTTTTAATATACAAATCAAACCGTGCATAAAAATAATCTCACTGTAACTACCCAGTTTTAAATTAAGATACGATAGAGTTAAATTCTAAGTCAATTAATTACTTATATTTTGGTATAGGCCAAAGGTTGAGACAAATAAATCTAGTATCTTTTCTTCTGTATAGAACATCTTTTAGCTCTTCTTATAACAGATTCAGCCATACAATTTGTTTTTGTATCTTAGAGGTAAGGTTTGACTCTCATCTTTTGCACTTTTAAAATACAATATATCTACTCTCAGATTTTCTCATTTGAGTAGTTTTATTGACGAAAAAAAAATCACATTTAATAATATTCTTACACACTCTATTGAACGAAGATATAACCATTCGAAATTTGTTACATATTAATCCAATTCATCTGAGTTATTCCATTTTAACACCCTTGTTGTGACCACCACATTTTCTTTGTGTTCAAGAATATTAATAATGAATGGGTCCGCCTTTTGTTTTTTTCCCCCAAAATTGACAACACGCTTAGACCAGGCTAATTGTGCCGAAATGTGTTTCATCACTATCCTAGGAAAAAAATTGACAGCCATTACAGGCATGATAAGCATGGTACAGATAGAATTCAATGTTTACCCAAAAATAAAAAAATAGAATTCAAATTCATTTTTGCAAGTGGTATCAAATTATTGACCTTTAAATTCATTAGCAACTAGGTCAAAAATGATTTTTAGTGCTAATGAATGTAACACGTCCATTTCATATAGATGAATAGTATCCAATTATTTCTCTATATATATTGGAAACTAATAGTTTGAGCTCCAACATCTAAAACATATAGTACTTTAAAACATTACAAAGGTAAGAATTAATATTAGTATGGATGCAATATTATTCAACAACACAGGAATGGTGACCTCAAGAAGAGCATCTCCAATTACTTTATTGAGTCGAGGTCAGCCATCACTAGTTGTACTATCAAAAGGGTGTCTCTCAACTGCTGGCAAAATAAAATTAGCTGACCCAAATCCCAATACTATCAGACGTTCAGGGAATTACAAACCTACTACCTGGGATTTTCAATATATTCAGTCCATTGACAATAATTACGTGGTATATATTTAATTCTTTTTTTTTACGTATATATATAGTATACTTGTACATACTATCGATTGTGACAGTATATTATATTAATATGTTGTATTATTAATTAAGATGATAATTAACTTTAGCGTTGCGTATAGGGAGATATGTATATGGAGCGGCTTGATGAAGTGAAGAAGGAAATGAAGAAGAATTTGATGATGATGGTTGATGGATCAATACAAGAATTAGATGTTAAATTGGAGTTGATTGATAATTTAGAAAGGCTTGGAGTAAGCTACCACTTCAAGGATGAAATAATGCAAATATTGAAGAGCATACATGACCAAAATGTAGCCACAGGACATTCATTATACTCTACGGCCTTGAAGTTTAGGCTCTTCAGACAATATGGTTTTCATATCTCTCAAGGTACGTACATGCATCTATAACAACATACCATCGAAATATCGACCAGGTTCACATATTTTAGTCCATTTTAAAATTCCAACTTTATGTGACACGTGTAGTTCAAAATTTGATGGTCAATTTGATAAATTTTCGATACGATTTTGAACATAGATTCTTCAAGTTTATTTTTTATTAGATTTTGACCAATGTATTTTATTGTGTTTTAGATATATTGAACAATTTCATGGATGAGAATGACAATCTCAAGCAGAGTATTTGTAACGACACAAAAGGGTTGTTAAAATTATATGAAGCTTCGTTTCTCTCAACAGAAAATGAAACCTCTTTGAGAAATACGACAAAATCCACATTGACACATCTAATGAGATATGTTGATCAAAATCGTTGTGGAGAAGAGAATATAATGGTGGAATTAGTGGTCCATGCCTTGGAACTCCCAAGACATTGGATGATGCCAAGATTAGAGACAAGGTGGTATATTAGCATTTATGAGAGAATGCCAAATGCTAATCCTCTTTTGTTAGAGCTTGCTAAATTGGACTTCAACATTGTTCAAGCAACACACCAACAAGATTTAAGAATTTTATCAAGGTACGTGAAAACATATATTTCTAGATACAAATTAATTTCATCTAAGTGCTGAAACATTAATTTTGATGAAAATTAGGTGGTGGAAGAATACAGGGCTTGCGGAAAAGCTTCCATTTTCAAGGGATATACTTGTTGAGAATATGTTTTGGGCCGTGGGTGCATTGTTTGAGCCTCAACATAGCTACTTTAGAAGATTGATAACAAAAGTCATTGTTTTTATTTCAATCATAGATGACATTTATGATGTTTATGGCACTCTTGATGAGTTGGAACTCTTCACTCTTGCTATTCAAAGGTCAGTACGTAACTCTATTGCAAAATAATTACTAGTAACTATATATTTTAAAATCGTAATAAATATAAATTCAGATGGGATACAAAAGCAATGGAGCAACTTCCAGATTATATGAAAGTATGTTATCTTGCACTCATCAATATTATCAATGAAGTGGCGTATGAGGTTCTTAAAAATCATGACATCAACGTTCTACCCTACCTTACAAAATCAGTAAGATTCATTCTACTTAATAAATAATTTATTTTCCCAAAATACCACTGATTTTGTCCGAGGCGAATTCAATATTTAAATGGCTGTTGTTAATTAGTGGGCAGATTTATGCAAATCATACTTACAAGAAGCAAAATGGTACCACAATGGATACAAGCCAAATTTTGAAGAATACATGGACAATGCAAGGATCTCAATTGCAGTACCAATGGTATTAGTCCACTCATTGTTCCTTGTCACAAATCAAATTACCAAAGAGGCCTTGGATTCCTTAAACAACTATCCTGACATTATTCGATGGTCTGCTACTATTTTTCGTTTCACCGATGATTTGGGGACATCTTCGGTATGCTTTTACAACTTTTATCTCATATAGATATCTAGCGAAATCTCTGTTTAGTTTAATTTATTTACTTTTGTATCAATTCAGGATGAATTGAAAAGAGGTGACGTTTCTAAATCAATTCAGTGTTACATGAACGAAAAGGGTGCTTCGGAAGAAGAGGCAAGAGAACACATTACATTTTTGATAAAGGAGACATGGGAAGCAATGAACACGGCTCAAAGGAAAAATTCTCCATTTTCTGATACATTTATTGGAATTGTAAAGAATATTACAAGAACATCGCACTTCATGTATCTGCATAACGATGTTAAAAGTAGCATCTCCAAAATACTTTTTGAGCCTATCATTATTCCTAATGTTGCATTGACTCTCAAGTAATTTTTTTTTTATATATATAGACTTCGTTTTATTACTTTGGTTTTGTATATATGTATTTCCATAAAGTTGAATTCAGAATTTGAACTTTTAAGAAGTTTCAATGATGAATTATATACAACTGAATATTCTATTTATATAATAATGTTAATGTGTTCTTTCTTATTAATTGAATTTTCGATTACATTATACATTTGGATGAAATTGTAATTTAAATCAAGAGTTGTTCACACAGTATATTTGAACAGTGAAAAACCGTATTTGGAGATTAGTAATTATGATTTTTAAGCCACATAAAGTAGAATGCGTACCAATATCAACTGCTTCCAATTTTGAACATACAATTAGTGGATTTATATATCAACTTGCCAGCTGTATTATATGTTATACAAAAAATTTATATATGAATAACTTGTTTCTTATTCAACTATAAAAAACTCTGTTAATATACTATCAATACATAAGTATAATACACAAATCAAACAGTAAATTGAAAATAATCTCAACATAATTTATTCCAAAATTATTAATATATCATATTTAATAATATTCTTATATACTCTATCAAATAACCTCTCAATGTTAATTACATGTAATACGAGTAGTCTTAGGGATAACCATTCAATTTTTTATTTTTTTACATATTGATCCAACTCATCTTGATTCAAATAACTTTTGAGCGGACTAATAACCTATCAATCGGTCCATTTTAACACCCTTGTCGTGACCACCGCGTTTTTCTTGTGTTGTAGAATATTAACGATGAATGGGTCCGCTTTTATTACCTTTTGGCTGACTTGGTCGAAAAATTGACAACACACTGTCCTTGGAAAATTATTGACCTTTAAAATCATATCAAGTCATTTATAAGCATGGGACACAAATAGAATTCAAAAGTTTTTGGAAGTGGTGTCCAATAATATTCATAGTACTGCTAATGAATATAACACGTTCATTTCATATACTTCCTTCCTATGTTCAAAAAAAGTTTGACTTATTTTTTGTATTCTATTTTAAAAAGAACAATTCTTTTTCTTTTTTGGCAAGACTGTAATTTCAGTTTTCCTCATGACATAGTTAATTTTAAGGCCAGAAAAATAAAAGGTATTTTAATACATTTGACATAATTTTAATTTAAGACCATAAGATTGAAAATTCTTTTTTACTTTCATAAATTCGTGTCAAGTCAAACTAAATCTTCTTCTTTTTAAGGAAAAAGGACCAAGAATACCCCTAACCTATTGGAAAAGGTTAAAAAAAACACCTCATCCAATCTATATCTATATATCTATAGGAGAAGAAAAAACGCCACATGTCAGCGCCACAAATTTTTAGAATTTTAAATAATTAAATATTATATAATTGATTTATTTAAAAGCATTTAATCTATGGCATATTCAATATTTAAAAAAAAAACAAATTTATAAACTTTTAAAAATATTACAACGGTTGTTACAAAAGTCTTAAATAAATTTTAAATATACCTAATTAAATATATATATACTAGAAGAAGAAAAAAGTGACATGTGTAAATACCACAAAAATTCAACAAATTTAAAATTCAAATTCAAAAAATAATTTAAAAATAATTTTAAAAAGATAAATGATGATATGTTAGTTAGTGGAAAATTTTAAGGGGTGGTTTTAGTGCCCCAAATAATTTCAAATTTTAAAATGGATATTAAATCTGAAGTTTTAATTTCAAAATTTTAAATTGTGAAGTGAAGGTAGTTATTAGTTTCAAAACTTAAAAAAAAAAAAAAAAAACATAAACCACGTTAGTTAAAGGAGAATTTTAAGGAGTGTTTTAGTGGATAGTTATTATTAGTTCCAATCTCCTATTATTTGGACATCAATCAATTTTAATTTTATACGTAGTGAAATTTTACTTAAAAAATAATTGGATTTAAACAATTTTATAGTTCTACATTGCTATTATAAAAGCAAGAAAATAAATTGAAAGACAAAGTTTATTAAGATTAGATTACGGATAATAGATAGATTTTACTAAATATTATTAAATTTTTGAATTTTGAATTTGAATGGGAAGTTACAATTCATCTTTTAAAATTTGAATTAAAAACTAACTCTATTTTAGATAAAGCCGAATTTCAATATATTATTTTCTATATAAACTAATTTTTCCATCAAACTTCATATTTTATTCTCTAAATTCTTTTGCACCTATTCTTTAATTCTTCAATCAGTTTTTTTTTTGTTCAATCTTCAGTCAGGTTGGTACGTTGGTTATACATTATTCTTCTTATCTTCATCTTTATTTTATGGCTAGCTGAAGAAAAATTGAATATATTTGCAAAAAAAAAAAGTGAAAGTCCAAGAAGAAGAAGAATAACAATATTTATCAAAGTTCAAATCTTTTACACGATATTTTTAGATGATAATGTCTTATTGTGATTACTTGTTTCATTTCATTCAATTTGATTTGTTTATGTCATATTTTGTAATTTAAATTATTTAGATCGTATGAGTTTTTTTATATATATTTTTTTTTAATGTTAGATTATTTTTACTTTGCTTAACATTTTTTTTTAGGATTGTATGTTATTTTTATTTCATAAAGTAAGTAAAGATAATACTTAATTAAAGGATTTGTTCTTCTTTGAGTATAATTTTATTGTTGAATTTATACAATTCTTCTTATCTTCATCTTTTTAGGGTGCGGATAGGTAGATTATTTGATGGCTAGTCGAAGAAAATTGAATATATTTTCAAAGAAAAAATCAATAGCCCAAGAAGAAGAACAATAATATTTATCAAAGTGAAAAAATCCCTCTGCACATGATGATTTTAGTTCATTTTATTCAATTTGATTTTTTTATATCATATTATGTACTTATATTCATTAGATCGAATGAGTTATCTGTATTTTTTTTACATTTGTAATATTTAATGGTTTTTACTGTGATTAGTATGTATGTTATGTTTAAATTATAGTGAAGTTAAGTCCAAGAAGAAGAAGAACAATACTTATCAAAGTTAAAATCCTCTGCACATGATGATATTTTTTTTGTCTATAATATCTTATTGTGATTTTTTGGTTCATTTCATTCAATTTGACTTTTTTCAGTCATATTATGTACTTAAATTTTTTAGACCGAATGAGTTTTCTATGTTTTTTTTTTCTTATAGTTGTAATATTTGATGGATTTTAGTGTGATTGATATATTTTTAGGATAGTATGTTATTTTTATTAATTTTAGTGAAGTTACTCTAATACTTTTTTATTTTATCATTTTATTGTTAATTTTTTTAATATATAATACTTAATTGTCACAAAATGTGATTCCTCACTGTCCTTGGAAAATTATTGACCTTTAAATTCATATCAGGCATTTATAAGCATGGGACAAAAGTTTTTGCAAGTGGTGTCCAATAATATTCATAGTACTGCTAATGAATATAACACGTTCATTTCATATACTTCCTTCCTATGTTTAAAAAAAGTTTGACTTATTTTTTTTTATTCTATTTAAAAAAAATGATTCTTTTTCTTTTTTGGCAAGACTATAATTTCAGTTTTCCTCGTGACATAATTAATTTTAAGGCCAGAAAAATAAATGTTATTTTGATACATTTGACATAATTTTAATTTAGGACCACAAGATTGAAAAATCTACTTTACTTTCATAAATTCTCGTGTCAAGTCAAACTAAATATTTTTTTAAAAAGGAAAAAGGGCCAAGAATACCCCTAACTTATTGGAAAAGGTTAAAAAAAAACCTCATCCATTTTTTAATCTTAAAATACCCTACATCTTTATTTTTGATTCAAAGATGCCCTTTTTCCACCTTTTGATCTAAAAATACGCTCAAACTCAAATTTAATTGAATTAAATTCTTTTACACATTAGTTGATTCTTTTATTTGTTCTGAAAAATAAATTTTTATTTATTCAAATTTTTAATATTAGCTTATCTCAAAATATTAAAAATAATTAAGTCTAATTATATTTAAAAATAAAAAATCAACTTCTTATGTTATCAAATATTTTAGTATAACTGATAGTATGAATTAAAAACGATAAAATTTGACTAATTGTATATATCCAATTATAGTTGCCATTTCTTGAAATCTAACAACCCACCCAACCACCCACCCCCCAAAAAAAAACTCCCTTTACGTCTTTTATATATATATATTATTTTTATTTTGTAAGGGTATATCTTAAAATGTAAAATGTTATCCACGTGTATTATAAAATTAGGAAACATGGTCGCGCTTCGTGCGGGGTTAAAAGATATGTGTTAGAGTGTTTTTTCTTTTGGATTAATTATATCAGTATATTATTTGACCATATCATTATCTCTTCATTTGAAATGATGATACATAATGAAACTTATCAAATTTAGCATCTATTTAATGATGAATAATACATTCTTAATGAATAAGTCATAATATATGCTCTATTAAAAAATTACTTTATTTTCATTGCGAGAATATATAAAGGAATACATCAACAACGTCCTATCATTCTTTATTAAAATGATGATCAGAGAATATATTCTCTAATAAAAAATTAATTCATATCCCTATTACATTGAAACCAATACATGAAAAACGTCATGTCTCATTCTTTGTTAGTTTGATCTAGTAAAACTCCCCTGTGTATATATTTTTTCAATTGCTCTTGTTCCTTTCTGAAATATGCAATTCGCTCATGCATAATATTTTCATACATCACTTTAACTGATTTGCTTGATTCTTCAGTTGCATCTGTATTCCAAAATAAATGTTTAGAAGAATAAATTAATATAGCTATGAATATTATCATTAATATTTTTTTTTATTAAAACGATTATCATTAATATTTTACTTTGACAATTCTCCGAACAAATTATTTGGGGACAATATCCATAAAAAAAAATTCCATTGTAGTACTTATGTATAAGTATTTGTCAAAGTCAAACTAAGGATAGAGTGTTACAATAAAAAGGTTTTAATATAATAATATTGAGCATTTGAAAACTAACCTCAATTAACCACTATGCAGATGGTGACTATGCAGATAGATGATGTGTGTTGATATTTATTATTTAGTTTGTGGAATTTATACCACATTTTTCATTTTTTTAGTTGTGCTTCCATTTAATTATTTTAAATGATGAATTAATTATTTGGATTTGTTAAATGTTTGTGTAAAGTTAAGTGTCAAGATTTTGAAAAGAATTGGAGGAAAGTTGGTGATTTGTATTGTTATTTATTTATTAGGAAAGATCTGTTATTAATTTATTATGGAGATATAGTAAATGAAAAAGTGTAGAGGAATCGTAGGATAGTGTAATTGTATAGAAAACAATTCATAAATATACCATTAACGCCTAATCTTACATCATTATTTAAAATTGTTGGTATTTTTCTCTTTTGTTAAAAAATATTGTTAAGTGAGGTAGCTTATTTATCATATATATATATATATAAGTGTACTTTACAACTTTTTTCGTTGGTTGTGTTCTCCATTTGAAATTGTTAAATCTTTACGTAAAGATAAGTGTCCACATTTAGAAAAAGAATAGGCTGAAAGTTAGGGACTTGTATTGTTTTTTTTTATTAATTCGAGTAAAACTGTAGAGAGTATCGCGAGATAGCTTGAGAGTCTGAGTTAAATGGAAAAATACGAGGCACACACTTGCTTCTGTTATTGATTTGTTATATAAAAAGAGTAAATGGAAAGGTGGACATAAATTGCTTATTATGGTGTTATTGTATAGAAAGTAATCCACACATATTAGACCACGATATGACCTTACAAAAATCTTGAGATAAAAAAGATTTTTATAGATAAAATTAAAAATACTAATATTTTCAATGATACCCCTCGATGTAATTTAACTTCAAGCACTCATCCATGAAAACACCAATGGCAAGAAGTAAAACTCGAGGCTTTTCAAACACCGACCCCAGGGCCCTTCCTCCTTCTTGCCAGGAAAAGTTAAAAGGCTACTAATTAGCAAATACCATTTGGCGTAGCATTGAGAAGGATTTGGTTGTCGCCGTAGCCTCCATATATAGTGGTTTTAAGTGTTTTTTCTCAAAAGTGCATTTGGTCAAAAGCTACATTTTCTTTAGCATTTGCTACTCTACAAAAATATTTTTTTCTGCAAAAAGCTTAGTCAAACACCTTGGTTTCTAAAATTGGGGAGGTCATAAATTGTCTCTTGCCTTATCTATTATATAGAACAGTTTAGTGTTCCAAAACCTTGGCCAAATTAAAGTCATAGTTTGGCCAAGATCTACACTGGAGTCTTAAATGGCAGACAAAAACACTCAACTCTCTTTCTAATATAACTAACTCTTGAGGTCCCAACTTAGCATAAGTTGTATGTTGTAAATTGATCATCACAAGGCAAGTGAAACTGAAGGTACCATAGTGCGTCGATAACATCCTTGCTATCAATTGAATATTCTGTTGTTAGCGCTGCATGCATCATGGTTGACATCTTTGTTCCGCCAGTAAATCCAGCTATCTACATGAGCATAATTTGCAGGAAAAAAAATTATGTTAGCTTGTGCTGTCAAAACTCAAAAGGGATAAGTAGTTTCATGATTTGATTCACATTATTAGTACATGGGTTATGTGTTAAATAAATTTTCACAGTATCCATCGTCTTCAAATTTTTGGGTACGCCTGCACTACACCTTATACATAGTTTCTTTTTTTCTTGATAGGAATGTGAAACCTTATTGGCACCCGCAACATGATTTCGAGTTGTTAAAATAGACAGTTCGAATGGTACACACGATATTTGGTGATGAATTGAATCAAATAAAAATACTAATACAAACTCACCACGTCGGTGTTAGTTGGTTGCATTTTCATTATTGATGAAGAAGTTGTTGCTTCTGTACTAACTTGATCACCATTTTAGACGTCCCGTGCTTTGTATTAGGAAGCAACCCTGACATGCGCATATGACCGTTGTTGCATATCTGTCACCCATTCTAACAGGTCATATCAAATTGCGTGGTGAAAGAGACTCTCATAAGAAAGTTTTGAAAATTTCTACTACTGCTACATATGCAAGAGAGCAAACAACTGAACAAAGGATCCACATTGGAAAAATGGATTAAGAATAATGAGACCGAAACTAACCAAACCATAAGTGCTAACGGGATAGCTAATGATAGAAAACTGACGTCATCAACCTTGCCAATCCAAAATCCATTAATCTAGCACCAAAGTCTGTGAGACCACCAACCAACTCTGAAAGGCAAGAATAAGCCATTGTAACAACTGAGAATGAAAATTTGGGTATGCAAAGGGTTGACTGACTATGAAACTATATATACTGCAAAAATTAGGGTATTTATGAAAGTGCACAAAAATAAATTAACAATGCAATGATTCAGAGATTAATACAAATTTTAAGACATTACAAATCAGGAAGATAAAAGGAATGGATTAATAATGGTAGAAGGTGAAATGAAATGAAAAACGTACCTTAAACTTCTGAAATTGGGAGGGAGAAGGTCATAAAGTCAGAGGAAAACTTTAGCGAAATAAGAAAATAAAAATAACGCCTCATAAACTAACCTATTCAATTGGGTCTTTAAGGTCATGTTAGTGGGCTGGGCTTTAGGAAAACGTTTTAGGCTTTAATAGCAGCTGGTCAATTATTTAGTGTGTTCCTTTTAACTCATTTATGTACTTATTTTATAGGCAAAAAAATCAGAAATGGTGGCCATTGGAGGGTGCCACATCACCTGTTTTATATTCAGCTTTATATATATATATATATATATATAGATAGATAGATTTAGTCCGATTGGATTGATTTTTTACCCGTTTGCGTATATAAACGTTTCTCACTTAATCATGGTTATGATATTTAATCAAATTAATCACCTAGTTGGTATTGTTTTTCTCCAATTCCAGATTTTTATTTTCATGTCTGTGTCTATTTATAAGTTCCGTCTGTACTACTGTCCAATTTTATTTATCTTTTAGCTGCAAAATTTAGAAATTTGACAAAAATCTCTTCAAATTTAAGGAGTTCAGATACATCATTCAATGTCCTGAACATCGCGTCCTGATTTCGGACACATCACTCAGCTTTCCAATACATCATGTTCCGATTTTGGATACATCACTCAACGTCCTGATACGTCGTGTTTCGATTTCGAATACAACACTCAATACCCAATACATAACGTCCCGATACATTACCTTGATACTAGACACACCTGGATATAGTTTTAGTGGAGGACCCTTGATTTTTTTTGGGTTTAAAACCACACTTTTAATATGTTTTATACATAAAAAAATGGAACTGAAACTAAAAAAAAAAAACTGAAACTAAGAAAGAAAAAATTAAAACCACACTTTTAGCATGTTTTATAAAAAAAAAAATTTAAAAAGGGAACTGAAACTAAAAAGAAAAAAATAACTGAAACTAAGAAAGAAAAAATTAAACACTAACACAGAGATTGGAACCCTCGACATGGAGGTTAATTTCATGGGGTCCTGCCTCTAGGCTATCGGTTTCTCTTTTTCATTAAAGGGGTTCAAAATATATATATCCACATAAATACAGAAAATTATCTTATATATATAATGTAATTTTTTGCCGAAGGAGTTCGGGTGAACCCCTGGAACCCATGTGGGTCCACTCTTGTTCACTTAAAATTATTGTTCATCAATATTACTAATACTATTCAAAATAGTCGTGACCTATCACCTCATAAAGCGCTTTTCTTGAATTATTTTTACAATAGATTTTTAGTATAAGGAATAAATAAAAGTGACGAGAGAGAGTATTTAATTTGTTGAAATGTGCTTGACGTTTGCCTTTTCATACGAGACTTTTCACCAACTTTTGTTTGATTGGCCTTGAAAATTCCAAGTGTTAAATAAACTTTATCTTTATTCATATGATATGATACTCACTCACTGTGTCTCAAATTTATATTAATAAAATAACAGGGAGTAGGTATATTTTGATTCTATTTAAACGGCAACATCTTGGGGTTCCTAAAACACACTTTCCAAAAACATTGAAGCAGAGTCAATAAAATGGTTTCAATATTGAATAACATAGGGATGATGGTCACCTTCAACAGACCATCATTTACTTGTTTTTTCACACTCCGTCACTCTACATCTGCTTCTGCCATGAACATTATTACTCCTATTTCCACCACAAGGCGTTCAGGGAATTACGAGCCTACCATATGGGATTTTCAATTTATTCACTCCCTGCACAATCCTTATGCGGTAAACGTACCTACATTTTCTATATATTATATTAACCTCACGCGTTATTCATTTAATTTGTAAATGTGTTGCGTAGGGAGACAAGTATATGAAGCGTTTTAACAAACTAAAGAAGGAAGTAAATAAAAATTTGATGATGATGATGGTTGAAGGATCACAAGAGTTAGAGAAGTTGGAGTTGATTGATAATTTAGAGAGGCTTGGAGTGAGCTACCACTTTAAAGATGAAATTATGCAAATTTTGAGGAGCATTAATTACCAAAATATAACCCCAAGAGATTCATTATATACCACAGCTTTGAAATTTAGACTATTGAGACAACATGGTTTTCATATCTCCCAAGGTACAATACTATTTTAATTTGACTTTTATTTCTTGTTCATTCTTGTTTTTCTCTAGGCAATCTGTTTTATTGATTAAATCTATTTTGAACCTTATAGGAATTAAAACTGTTGAGAGAGAAAACACTTTTATTTACTTACTTATATATTTTCAAGAAAAACGTCAAAAGATATTTTCTATAGCTACAATATTGTGAGAAATAGAATCTAAATCAACTCTTATATTATTTTTTTTCTTGTTGTTTCTAGATATATTGAACGATTTCAAAGACGAGAATGGAAATTTGAAGCAGAGTATTTGTAAAGACACAAAAGGTTTGTTAGAATTATATGAAGCATCATTTCTCTCTACAGAAACTGAAATCACTCTGAAAAATGCCACAAGATTCACAGTGGCACATCTAAAGAATTATGTTGACAATCATTCATGTGGAAATCAAGACGATAATATAATAGTGGAATTAGTGGTCCATGCTTTGGAACTTCCAAGACATTGGATGATGCCAAGATTAGAGACAGAGTGGTATATTAAAATTTATGGGAGAATACCAAATGCTAATCCTCTTCTGCTCGAGCTTGCTAAATTGGACTTCAACATAGTTCAAGCAGCACACCAACAAGATTTGAAAATTCTGTCAAGGTGAGGTATCATTCAATTATATCTTTTAGATGATCTGATAGTAATATGATTTCAGAGTTAAAATTCCATGTTAGAACATGTACAATATAATTTCTCATGTAATGTAAAGGTGGTGGAAGAGCACAAGTTTGGCAGAGAAGTTGTCATTTTCAAGAGATAGACTGGTGGAAGACTTTTTCTGGTCAGTGGGATTAGTATTTGAGCCTCAACACAGCTTCTGTCGAAGAATGGTGGCGAAAAACGTTGCTTTTATAGTCGTCATAGATGACATTTATGATGTTTATGGCACTCTTGATGAGTTGGAAATCTTCACTCATGCTGTTCAAAGGTCAGTTATTAACTTTTGATGAACATCATAATACCTAACTTAATCGTCGTCCTTGTCAGCTTGTTTGTGATTTCGAATTTTGATTTCTTGTAATACAAATTCAGATGGGATGTAAAAGCAATGGAGCAGCTTCCGGACTATATGAAAATATGTTACCTTTCACTCTTCAACACTACCAATGAAATGGCCTATCATATTCTCAAACAACAAGGGATCAATGTCCTGCCCTACCTCACAAAACAAGTATGTAAAATTACAATCTTCACTTAATCCCCTTCTTTTACTTTCAATCTTTGAGGCAGAACCAATATTTAAATTTCATTGGATTCAGAATTTAATTTTTCTATTTTATGCAACACAAAATTGGATTCAGTTGAACCTATATTGGCCTCTGCCCCCTCTCCTCCCCTGCCCCAAACCACAAATTAAAGCTCTAATTAATCCATTTATATATTTGAAAACAAGTTACTATTAATTAGTGGGCAGATTTATGCAAAGAATACTTACAAGAAGCAAGATGGTACCACAATGGATATAAGCCAACACTAGAAGAGTACATGAATAATGCATTGATTTCAATTGCAACTCCTTTGGTATTACTCCATGCATTCATCTCTCTCATCAATCCAACTACCAAAGAGGCATTGGAATCCTTAAACAAATATCCAGATATAATTCGTCGATGTGCTATAATTAATCGTTTCGTCGATGATTTGGCGACATCATCGGTACGTTTTCATATATACCTTAATTCCTCTCATATTAATCTTGTGAGTGCTCCTCATTTTTTAATTATTCTTGTTGTTAATTTAGGATGAATTGAAAAGAGGTGATGTTCCCAAGTCGATACAATGTTGCATGAATGACAAGGGTATTTCGGAAGAAGAGGCAAGAAAACACATCAATTTATTGATAAAGGAGATGTGGGAAGTGATGAACAAAGACCAAATTAGTAAAGAAATGCTATTTTCTGAAGAATTCATTAGGATTGTGTTAAATTTTTCAAGAACATCACACTGCATGTACCAGCATGGAGATGGGCATGGAATTCAAAATTCTCACATTAAAAATTATATTTCCAAATTACTCTTTGAGCCTCTCATTATGTAATCAATTTCATAGTGTCTTAACTATTCAATACCTAAAAAAGCATAAAGCTCTGTTTTTCATGGGCAATCTTTGTGACTTCCATCAGATACACAAATATATGGTAAAAAAATATTTGCGATAGGTTGGTCCTTATTTTAGTACTCCCTATAATCCATAATTATTGCTATATGTGTCTCATATTAATTGATCACTTTACTTTTTACACATATGTTAAGAAATTATAAATAAGAAGATAGTTTTACCAATTCATCCCTTAAGAACTTCTTTGAAACTTTATAAACAAGTGTAAACACTTTCAAAAAGAATTAATTAAAGGGTAATATGAGAAAAAATCGATTAATGATTTCTTGATTTAGTGAGGTGTTCAAAATAAGTTAATTTTTCAATGTTCAAGAATAGTTGTCAGAAATTTCTTCCATTTTTGTTCTTCATTTACATTTTCTAGGTGATAAGTTCAAGAAAAATAATTTTTCATATTTCCTCAATTTCGAAATAAGTGAATTGTTGAGGTAATACACACCTATTAAGAAAAAAAGTTTAAGAAATAAATTTAACATCACTTTTCACTTTTGCCATTTTAGTTATTCACAAACTATTCTTGAAAATACAAATGGTTCAAATTAAAATCATAAATATGAATAAGGGAAGTGTTGAATGGCCAGAAAATTTGGCCAAAAAATTAAAAAACTATAATATTTTTTTTATTTAAAAATAAACTGATGTTTTTTTCATTTTTTAGTTAAAAGGTATTAAAGTTAAAAGAGTAAAAATGTTTTAAATGATAAAATATCATTCTGGCCAAATTTTCTAGCCAAAAAGATTTTTCCTATGAATAAATTAACTCTCTTGAAATTATCACCTAAAAATGGAAGAAATTTTCAATAGATCTCTTGAACTTTGAACAGTTCAGTAATTTTGAACTACTATAAAAAAGACCTAACAATTCGCTTATTTTAAAATGGAAAGTATATTTATATTTTTTACTTTGAATTATTTCTATTTCCAAAACTATTGGACTTTCTTGAATATTATTGTAGCCATTTAATTTAATTTGGCAAGTGGTCGACCCTGTTTTAACTTATCCTAATTCAGTCCAAACCCACCTATTAGTATTCATTTTTATCTCTTTTCCCAATTGAACAAAGTTTGGTACTCAGCTTTCTTTGGTCTTAGGTTCAGTCCTTATTTTAGTAAAATACGTAACTCCCGCCGTTTCTATTTATTTATTAAATATTTTTTTAATTAATTATTTTATTTGTTACTTTTGTCAAATTAAGAAAAAAATAATTTTTTTTTATTATACCTTCAATTTATTATTATTAAATTAATATTTTTGAAAAATATGGTGAGTAAATATATTTTGGAACCCATCAATTTGATAGGATTGAAATGATAAATTAATTATTATTTTCTTAATAACTGTGTTAGGTCAAAATTTGACAAATAAAAAACAAAGAAAGTATTAAATTTTTGCTTGTATTATAGCCATTTAATTTGGCAAGTGGCGGACCCTATTCTGACTTATTCAAATTCAACCTAACTCATCCGACATTCCTTTAATATACTCTCTTTGTTCCTAATTATTTGTCCACTTTTGACTTGGCACACATATCAAAAAAATAATTAGTGACATAGTGAGTTTACCATTTTACCCCTATTAATTATGAAGTGGATGAAAAGTCCTACATTTTTCAAAGTAATTAGTCATTTAATTGAGGGTATAATAGGTAAAAAAATTGTCCTTTAATTTCTTGATTTGTCAAAATGGACAAGTAATTAGGGGCAACTATAAAAGGAAAAGTGGACAAGTAATTAGGGACAGAGGGAGTATTTCCTAAAAATTGATTAAGTTGGTCCTTAGATTTTCTTTGATAATAGGTTGGTTCTTATTTTAATAATACGAATCAGTGTTATAATTTTTTTGCTGGGACTCGCCTTGGTGCTCATTTTGGGGTGAGGCTCTAGTAAAACGCTTTGAAACTCGAGTGTAAGGCTTAGTTTTGTAATATTTATGTCTTAAGTGTCCATTTGTGCTCAACGTCCAACACGTGGGGTTCGCTTAACAGAATATGGAGGATTGATCCTATTCATTGCTAATCATGCAGTTTTCTTAGCCTATTCTAATTTCACTCTTCTATTAGTCGAGATTTTTGAAAGAAAGTCTACCGAACGTGGGAAAACAGGAGGTTGCGGATTTCTGACCTCCGAGCCAGAACTATTTGGGGGAGAAACACATCCCCCACCAATGCGGCCTCGACCCTCTTTTCCAAGAGGCATGTAGCCGTAGGCGGGAACTCTGCTTTTTATCTTATTCTTTGGTCAGTCCAGCTTGTTGTTACATGAGTCTTGGCTTCAGCAGATGCATCTTATTACTATGTTGATGATCTTGTATACTAATCGAGTCCGCACTCGCCCGAGAACACGTACGTCCTCCCTATAATTGTCTTGTCTTTGTTATGAGCGATCCGGCCTCTAGCCCTATAATGATGGATTTGTCTTTAAAAAAAAACCCGACCTCGGTAGAAAACGAACGGCGGCGTGAAGTTGATGAGTAGGGAAGATGTCTTTTTTCTAGTTGACCGATCTTACACAGATGATGTGTTAAATTCTTTAATCAACATTGTTGGCCCTCATCATTCTTGGATAAATGAATGATACTTGATAGTTTCTTAATCATGATAAGCCATCAGTACTAGTTGTACTATCAAAAGCCTCTCTCTCTACTGCTGCCCATATGAAATTACCTCAACATACTATCCGACGTTTAGGGAATTACAAACCTACTACCTGGGATTTTCAATATATTCAATCCCTTAATAATAATTACACGGTATATTTATTTTATTTTTATGTAGCACACATACATTCTTTTATAACTGCATAATATATATATATATATATATATAAAATATATTATTATAAAGGACTACAAAATTAAATCTCCTATTTTATTCGTCAATGATTATCCACTAGCAAATATTTTAATGGACTGCCGGAAATTATATAGAAAGAGTTGGCTTTTATAATTCAAATTTATAATAAACTTTAACTAATCAATTTCAGATCATGACTTTGATAAACTAATTGAAAGTTCACATTTGCAGATCGATCTAACAATAATAATGCTTTTGCTGACTCAATTTTCTCAATGTAAGTGTTGTAAATCTGCAACAAGGTAAACTACCATTTGAGAGGAATTATAAGCTTTGAAGTAAAGAAAAAGGTATAATATTTTTCTACTTTTTTTTTCTATTTATTTTACATGTATTTTTGTGATTCATTTGATTTGAAAGAAACATACATAATAATAAGAAGTAGAAAAATGGTTTATATTTTTACTTAATAATTATAGAATGTATATGTAATATGTTGGATGTTCTCATAATTAACCATCATTTTTGTTCACTTGGTAACTCAAACCCACAATTTTAGAATTGGATGCGAGCAGGCTTATAGTTACGAGCAACTCCTGACATTGAATATATATTAGTTGAAAGAATCTATTTCCAGGCTTCAAGATCGGTCTCCGATCCTCTTTCCTTCCTTTTTAAACCTTTTTTCAATTTTTTCATGTTGCGTAAGTAAAAAACTCGCGTATTTTCCTTTTTACCAACCACACCCATATAGGGTCCAAGCTTGTAAAGGGAGATTAATTAAGGTCTCTAATCATGATATATGAAGAAGACATTTTAACGTAGTTTATGTAAATATAGATCTTGGTTGGCTCTACATTTAAGATCTTAATATATCATGATACCAAGAAACACTTTTAACATAGGCGGTGTTATCAATACGTTGGAAATAGATATTTTTTCAATTTTCTTATGTTCGATTGCTTAACTTTTTTTTAGAAAATATATCGAACACAAAAATGAAGAAGCAATAAACCCACTTATTAGCTTTAAAAATACTAATTAAAAAAAAAAACATTTTCAGAAAGTGATTTCCTTTACCAAACACACCCATGGTTTTGTGTAAATTTAGATCTTGTCTCTCTAGTGCTCTCTCTATTTCGTTTAACTGAATTTTCGAGCCTTTTTTCATTGTTCAAAATAATTGAATTGTTCAAAGTTCAAGGTAGATGTTTGAAACTTTTTTCATATTTGACTGTTTCATTTATTGTAGTTTTATATTTTTATGGAGATAAATTACATTACTTACAAAGTTATATTTATGATTTCACAAAGGGCAATAGTGAAAAATATGATTTAAATTATGTCTTTGAATGTTTTTCTTGATACTAGTTTCTAGACACCTACAACGCACATGTGTCTGATGCAATATGTTATAAATTCGTTAGGACGATTAAAATTCAATGAAAGTTTGTGTGTAATGAGTACTAAAATGCAACAATCTCAAATAAATGTTATGATAATAATTTATAGAAAATTAAAGGGAAAATGCACAAGTACCCCCCTAGCCTATGCCCCAAATCCCTGAGACACACCTAACCTTTACTAAGGTCCTAGTATCCCCCGGAACTTATTTTATATATAATTTTCTGCGCCTTTTCGACCTACGTGACACTATCTTGTGGGTCCAGCGCATGTTAACAATTTTTTCAAGGATAGTGCCACGTAGGCCGAAAAGGGGTAGAAAATTATATATAAAATAAGTTCGGGGGGAGGGGGAGTAATAGGACTTTAGTAAAAGTTAGGTGTGTTTCAGTGATTTTGGGCATAGGCTGGGGGAGGGGGGGGAGGGGGGTACTTATGCATTTGTAGAGAAATATCAAAAAAATAAACATAGAAGAAAACAATATCATACGCATCCTTCTTAAACTAAGGTCCTATTACCCCCTGAACTTATTTTTTTGTAATTTTGTACACCTTTTTGGCCTACATGGCCTCCAAACATCTCCCACGCGCCTCACTTAAGTGGAGTCACGGAGTGTGCCATGTAAGTCAAAAGGTGTACAAAATTACATAAAAAATGAGTTTAGGGGGGTAATAGGACCTTAGAATAGTTAAGGTGTGTCTCTGGGATTTTGGTCATAGTCTAGGGGGGGGGGGGGGAGGGCGGTTACTTGTGCCTTATCCCTTATATAAATGAAAAAAGAATACAAAATCGGTACATAATTTTCCAAGTTTTTGTCGACACCTTCTCTCATATCCAATCAAAATTCAAAAGTCTTCTCCATCGAGTCAAACTAAAGCATGAATCAAATAGAAAAATCATTTATTTTCGTAAAGTGATATCTAATCAGACTAAGGTAGATATATCATATACTTTAGATGTTGATGGCTTCACTACTTTAACTATAAAATGAAAAGGATAATTTTGGATGTGAGTTTCATGAAACAAAAAGATGAATTTATATAGATAAAAATACAGGAATACCAAAAGACATCTTAAAGTTTTAAATTAAATACTACTATTTGAAGGTTTCAAAGGGCCATAATGGATAAAAGAGAACAACTTTAAGAATATTAAATATATGGAATGAACATCTATTAAAATCTGGAAGAGTAAACAATCCTCTTTTGAACACATGAACTCTCCATTTACTCGATGTAATAATTGATTATCACTAATATTTAAACATTGTTATAAATTATGAATAATATACTACAAGAAATATAGACAAAAGATATGAGGAGTGGAATATAGAGACCATCTTATTCAAATGTCTTCATCTCTCATGTTTGTGTCTTTTACAATGGTAAATGAACAACCCTATTTATAGGTTGCGAAATCATTCCAAAAGTCACCATATTAAGTATCATAATAAATAGATACGTTCTTATCCAAAAAGGTTCATAGAATCTAGGGAATACACATAGATGATAAGTATAAGTTTATGGATAAACTCAATGGACAATGCACTTAGTTCAATGAATTTATAACACTCCTCCTTGGATGCCCATAGATAATGTGCCTCGTTAAAACCTTACTAGGAAAAACCTAGTGGGAAAAAGCCTAGTGAAGGAAAAAGAGTACACACATCTCATAATATGCTTTAAGTGTTGCCTCATTAAAAACCTTACCAGGACAAAATCATGGTTAAGGAAAAGAGTACAATGCGTATTTCACTCCCCTTGATGAAAGCTTTACTTGATATCTCAGAGATGATGCATTCCAATCTTATATCTCAACTTCTTAAATGTTGATGTTGGCAATGCCTTGGTGAATAAATCGATAAGATTATTGCTTGAACGGATCTTTTGAACTTCTATCTCACCATTTTGTTGAAAATCATGTGTGAAGAAGAAGTTTAGTGAAATGTACTTTGTCAAGTATCCTTTGATATATCCTTACTTTAATTGAGCTATACATACATCATTATCTTCATACATGGTGGCTGGAATATCTATTTTCAAAGAAAAATCACACAGTTCCCTGCATCTGCATAATCAATAATTTGTATGTGCACCAATTGCACTAATACATGATATTTTTCAATCATTTTCAGCAGATCGATCTTCCTTTGTGTTAAGCAATCTCACAACCATTGGGGTACTCAATGGAATTGCTTTAACATCTTTTGAATCCTTCAAGGATTTTCATATAACCTTCATCGTCTAGCTAGGACATGACAATCATTCATTACACATATTCAAGCATTTTATGTATTGCCGGACCAAAACAAGCCTCATTGCATCCACCATAGGAGAATATATCTCCATTTAATAATCATTGACGAATAAAATAGGAGATTTAATTTTATAGTCCTTTATAATATTATATTATATATATATATATATATATCAAATGTGTTGTGTATCATTCAGATAATTTTATTAACTTTAATTGGGGGGTAAGTATATGAAGCGGCTTGATGAATTGAAGAAGGAAATGAAGAAGAATTTGATGATGATGGTTGAGGGATCAATACAAGAATTAGATGCTAAGTTGGAGTTGATTGATAATTTACGAAGGCTTGGAGTGAGTTACCACTTTAACGATGAAATCATGCAAATATTGAAGAGTGTACATGACCAAATTAGGAGTACAGATAATTCATTATACTCTATAGCCTTGAAGTTTAGGCTCTTCAAACAATATGGTTTTCATATCACTCAAGGTACCCATATGAGTACGAGGGTTAAACTGTCTAATTTTTTTCATGTGACTAACATTTTTTTTGTGTGTGTTGTTAGATATATTCAACGATTTCAAGGACATGGAGAATGTCAAGCAAAGTATTTGTCATGACACAAAAGGATTGTTAGAATTATATGAAGCATCGTTTCTCTTTACAGAAAATGAAACTTCTTTGAGAAATACGACAAAATCCACATTGACATATCTAAAGAGCTATGTTGATAATAATTGTAATGCAGAAGAGAATATAATGGTGGAATTAGTGGTCCATGCCTTGGAACTTCCAAGACATTGGATGATGCCAAGATCAGAGACAGAGTGGTATATTAGCATTTACGAGAGAATGTCAAATGCTAATCCTCTTTTGTTAGAGCTTGCTAAATTGGACTTCAACATTGTTCAAGCAACACACCAACAAGATTTGAAAATTCTATCAACGTGTGATATCCTTCAATTCATGTATCTTTTAAGTGATTTGACAGTATCAAAATTTCAGCGTATAAAAGGTTAAGTTCGTCGTTATATTTATTGTTATGGATGGCTTAAGAGTTAAAACATGTAAAATATAATTTATCAATACATCATATATATTTATTTTCATGTACTCATTCATGTAAAGGTGGTGGAAGAGCACACGTTTGGCAGAGAAGTATTCATTTTCAAGGGGTAGACTAGTTGAAGCCTTTTTCTGGTCAGTGGGTTTAGTATTTGAGCCTCAACACAGCTTCTGTCGAAGAATGGTGGCGAAAAACGTTGCTTTTATAGTCATCATAGATGACATTTATGATGTTTATGGCACTCTTGATGAGTTGGAAATCTTCACTCATGCTGTTCAAAGGTCAGTTATTAACTTTTGATGAACATCATAATACCTAACTTAATCGTCGTCCTTGTCAGCTTGTTTGTGATTTCAAATTTTGATTTCTTGTAATACAAATTCAGATGGGATGTAAAAGCAATGGAGCAGCTTCCGGACTATATGAAAATATGTTACCTTTCACTCTTCAACACTACCAATGAAATGGCCTATTATATTCTCAAACAACAAGGGATCAATGTCCTGCCCTACCTCACAAAACAAGTAAGTAAAATTACAATCTTCACTTAATTCCCTTCTTTTACATTCAATCTTTGAGGCAGAACCAATAATTAAATTTCATTGGATTCAGAATTTAATTATATATTTTATGCAACACAAAATTGGATTCAGTTGAACCTATATTGGCCACTGCCCCCTCTCCTCTCCTGCCCCAAACCACAAATTAAAGCTCTAATTAATCCATTTATATATTTGAAACAAGTTACTATTAATTAGTGGGCAGATTTATGCAAAGCATACTTACAAGAAGCAAGATGGTACCACAATGGATATAAGCCAACACTAGAAGAGTACATGAATAATGCATGGATTTCAATTGCAACTCCTTTGGTATTACTCCATGCATTCATCTTTCTCATCAATCCAACCACCAAAGAGGCATTGGAATCCTTAAACAAATATCCAGATATAATTCGTCGATGTGCTATAATTAATCGTTTCGTCGATGATTTGGCGACATCATCGGTACGTTTTCATATATACCTTAATTCCTCTCATATTAAACTTGTGAGTGCTCCTCATTTTTTAATTATTCTTGTTGTTAATTTAGGATGAATTGAAAAAAGGTGATGTTCCCAAGTCGATACAATGTTGCATGAATGACAAGAATATTTCGGAAGAAGAGGCAAGAAAACACATCAATTTATTGATAAAGGAGATGTGGGAAGTGATGAACAAAGACCAAATTAGTAAAGAAATGCTATTTTCTGAAGAATTCATTAGGATTGTGTTAAATTTTTCAAGAACATCACACTGCATGTACCAGCATGGAGATGGGCATGGAATTCAAAATTCTCACATTAAAAATTATATTTCCAAATTACTCTTTGAGCCTCTCATTATGTAATCAATTTCATAGTGTCTTAACTATTCAATACCTAAAAAAGCATAAAGCTCTGTTTTTCATGGGCAATCTTTGTGACTTCCATCAGATACACAAATATATGGTAAAAAAATATTTGCGATAGGTTGGTCCTTATTTTAGTACTCCCTATAATCCATAATTATTGCTATATGTGTCTCATATTAATTGATCACTTTACTTTTTACACATATGTTAAGAAATTATAAATAAGAAGATAGTTTTACCAATTCATCCCTTAAGAACTTCTTTGAAACTTTATAAACAAGTGTAAACACTTTCAAAAAGAATTAATTAAAGGGTAATATGAAAAAAAATCGATTAATGATTTCTTGATTTAGTAAGGTGATCAACTTATATGATACAACTATTTTTAGTATAGTGACCGACTAATATGGGATAGAGGGAGTAAATATTTTTGCCTTTTTTTCATCGTTCAAAATAAGTTAATTGTTCAATGTTCAAGAATAGTTATCAGAAATTTCTTCCATTTTTGTTCTTCATTTACATTTTCTAGGTGATAAGTTCAAGAAAAATAATTTTTCATATTTCCATTTCGAAATAAGTGAATTGTGAGGCAATACGCACCTATTAAGAAAAAAGGTTTAAGAAATAAATTTAACATCACTTTCCACTTTTGCCTTTTTAGTTATTCACAAACTATCTATATTACCTTAAAAGCACCAACTCCTAACTTAATGGTAAATTACTAAATAACCCTCCTAACTTAAAGTTAAATTACTAAATACCCCCTATTCTATTCTACACCACCCGCACTATATGCACCGTATCGCATAAGCCGTCACTTCCCCCTGTTGAACTTTTAACATGGCCCTTCGTACACTACACAACCATTCTGAAACGCCACCAAATTCAAACCAAACAAACACGTCCACCCAGAATTATCAAACAATCGCAACCCATCGCTTCGCACAATATATAACTCATGAACTCAATTACTTCTACCCATCTAATCTAACGTATATTACGCTTAATGCACAGGTTTGAATCAACACACCCTCTCCTTCTCAATACTACCTTACTGCATCTATCAGTTTCCTTCAAATTTTAATTTGTTTTTTCTTCACGCAGCAAACTTACAAACGCATCATCTGCCTCTCTGCCCTGGTTTTAGACACGTTGTAAGTGAATCCCTTTTCTAAGTTATCCCGTTAATAATTTAAACTTTCAGGGACAGGACTCCTTGACACCATATATATACTCACGCCATTCTGCAAGCACACAATTTTAAACACATTCCACCCTGTATAATGACTACAAGAACAATCCACTCATTCACTTTGAACCTCCCCCTTGCTGCAACAATACGACTACCTCGCCTGCACATACTGCAAACACACAATGTGAAACACATTCCACACATTATACTAGCTACACGAACAATCCACTCATCCACTTTGATCCTCCCCCTTGCTGCAACAATACGACTACCTCGCCTGCACATATATAATTCCCTTCCAATTGCAACTATAGAAGTCCTATATTTGGGGTATTTCTAATTAACCTTAGGAATGGCATCTTTACACATATATAATATATAATTCCCTGCCAATTGCAACTATAAAATTCCAATATTTGGGATACTTCAAACCTTAGGAATGGCATCTTTACATCTTATTACTGTTAACATATGTTCGTATATATGTTAGTGCTAACCTTATATTTCTCGCACATTACAACTTACTACTAACGTCTTAATTGCCTGAAATTTTCGCCAAAAGTTGCATACTATTACCAGACGCTGCCCTCATCAATCGTCGCCATACACAAATACGCCAAATGTTAACATTGTTTCACTCATTTTGCCAGGTACCTGCATTCTTCCAGATACAACCGAAATGGCGGCTGAAACGGAACTAGCAAAACAGAGTTTATTGATAAACAATATACCAAAAAACTCTGTTGATTCGGTGATGCGGGTCTTAGTTATTCGCAGGGGTTCAATAATACCTTACAAGAATTCAAGGCACGAAGGAACTTTCCGAACTATAATATTAGTTGATGAAGAGGTAACAACATTCACACTTTTACTTACCTTATTTTACTATGGTTCATTTTTTTTGAACTTATTCCATCCCTCCGCCGCTTAATAATAGGGGACAAAGATTCAAGCAACACTATTTAATAAGCATATCGAGACATGGAAGGACTCTTTGAAGCCAAATAAGAGTTACTACATCGCCAAAGGGCGCTTAGATCGCGTCAATCCCAACTACTCTTCTGTCCACAAAGAAGTTGAATTGTCCTTTACAGATAATACAATCATACAAGAGACTGAACACGCGGTTTCAACTCACAAATTCTCGGATGGCTTTTTATCATTGGAACATGCTGATAAATTACCTAATGGTGCTATTCTAGGTAACTATCCACACGACTAAACTGTTATTTTCATGACCCATTACGTTATTCTAATCTCTAATTTACATAATCTATTTCCAGACTTGATTTGCGTTTTAGTTTCGGTGAATCCCCTTATTCAAAATGTTAATTCCAAAAGACGAGAAATAGTTGTTACAAATCAGCTGTAAGTTTCAATGATGCATATACTATCATGTGTATATAGAAAAGATGATGTATTACCTATTCACTTATAACACTTATTTCAGCATGGAACATACAACCATCACTCTATGGGGAGATTTTGCTGAAAATGACGGTTCATTCCTCGAAAAGCTGCAAGATGATAAGCCTATACTGGCCTTATGTGACGTCAGAGTCTCAATCTTTAAAGGTAGTGCCAGTATATTGTCGCTATTTAGCAACTAAAAACTTCCTATACTCATTGTTTCTAACCGTTAAAATGCTCTTGTCATACTAGGCCGATTTGGGATCTCTACTATTCCTGTGAGCAGCGTCTTGATCAATCCAATGTTCCAAAAAGCAAACGACCTTCGAGCATGGTACATTACATACTTCACAAATATATTCTCCATTATTAGTTTAACCAAACTGTCACAACTGTCACGCGCAATTGAACATTGCTATAACAATACATATTTCCTCTATTATGATTGTTCTAAACTTACATATTAAAATGACCGAAAAATTGACAATACTATACACCATTCATACCTCACTCTAAATGGGTGATACAGTTAACTAACCACATCGCAAATACAGGCGTGAAATCATAAAGGCCGACAACAAAGATCTTACAATAACGCCTACTAAGGTAATGAAAAGAGCCATTGAATCCAAATTGAATCAACAACAAAAGCAAGCTTTTAATACCATTCTACAAAGGGTCAATTCAGAAACAGAAGGTTTATTCTTTGTAGATGGCCCTGGGGGAACCGGGAAAACATTCCTATATCGGGCATTACTGGCCAACGTGAGATCAAAAGGTACGATAGCATTGGCTTGTGCAACCAGTGGTGTGGCAGCAGCACTATTGCCGGGAGGGCGCACAGCACACTCAAGATTTGGAATACCCCTACAAGCAAATGAGACAACTATGACACATATGTCAAAACAAGGCGGCGGAGCAAAACTAATTAGACAGGCCAAATTAATAATATGGGACGAAGCACCCATGGCGAAGCGGCACACAATTGAAACAGTCGACAGAAGCTTTCGCGATATAATGGATAAAGATGCACCATTTGGAGGAAAAATCATGGTGTTTGGAGGCGACTTCCGACAAGTACTGCCTGTTGTACCAAAATCTACACGAGCAGAGACGGTAGATGCAAGTTTAGTAAGGTCGTATTTGTGGCCTTTGATGGAAAAGATACAACTTTCGACAAATATGCGAGCAAGAACAGATACAACTTTCAGTGAGTTGTTGCTGCGTATTGGAAACGGAGAAGAACCCACAATAAAAGAAAACTTGATAGCGCTGCCGCAACAAATGATTGTCCAACAAATACAGGATGGTAATCCGGAAGAATCATTGGTCAGGGAAATTTTCCCAGCCATTGAACAAAATTACAGATCTACTGAGTACATAACAGAACGGGCCATCTTAGCAAGTCGAAATGAATTTGTAGATAATCTAAATGAATTGATGATTGGAAAATTCCCAGGAGAAACAAAAACATACATCAGCTTTGACGCAGCGGAAGATGATACCAACAACTACTATCAAGAAGAATACCTCAACACCTTAACACCAAATGGACTACCGCCACATAGGTACATTATCAAATACATCAAAACTTATACATAAAACATAACTGTTATTATTATGTTAGCTCATAACACAAATGAAATAAACAAAATTTGCACTATTACAAATACAATACAACTGATAAATGATTAAGTTGTATGCATTAGGTTGGTTCTAAAAGAAAATGCACCCATAATGATGCTGAGAAATCTAGACCCCTCAAATGGGTTGTGCAATGGGACAAGACTGATTTGTAGAGGTTTTGACAGGAATGTCATACATGCAGAAATAACAACAGGTCAATATGCCACAAAACAAGTGTTTATTTCGAGAATACAACTATCACCACCCGAGAATGAAGGCTATCCTTTCAAATTTATTCGGAAACAATTTCCAATACGTTTATGTTTTGCAATGACAATAAATAAGGCACAAGGTCAAACAATACCAAATGTTGGGTTGTACCTACCACAACATGTATTCTCACATGGTCAATTGTATGTGGCACTATCGAGAGGAATATCTATGGAGACAACTAAAATATTGGTAATGACTGAACAACCAGAGCGACACACAGGAACATACACAAGAAATATTGTCTACAAGGAAGTTTTAGGAGATATTTGATTAATACCAACATTCAAATAAATCAAACAGGGATAAACACTACACAACATGAACCTAATGAAGAATGGGTGGATGCATTCGTAAGTATGGTGGAAGAGGAGAGAATATAAACAACATCAGGCAACTACCAAATAAGACATTACTTTTGTGTTTATTCAATTATGTAAATATACAGTACACAATGATTAAACCTTATTGTAAAGGGGTCATGATGGAACATAACTAATAGGGCAGATTGTTAAGTCAAGCAAAATTACTTAACAATAAATAACGTACAATCAAATTAACAGGATGGCGCTACACTAAAATCACCATAACACAAATAGTACAGATGTGTGTTTGGTCAGTAAGTAGGCTTTAATGAATAATTACTTACAAAGCCATAGGATGAACAACTAAAATGTAGATTAACAAGATACGGCTTACGGTACAGGGAGTTAAGACTAGACATACAACTACCATAAGTATAATACACAGTCAACTGGCGTTTCAAAATTAGAAATCACAAATTTAAGTACACAACAAGATCAACACTGCACTTCTCAGATTGAATATAACTTCACCCAAGTAGTACACATCAAAACCAAGCAGGTATGTTACCCATTTCTAAAATGGAAATACACATCGTACAACCATCTATGAGATGTTTCACCAAATATTCAACCGGTGATAAAAAAAACGGGCGGTCTTAGCATCTACTGCAATACTTACACCAAAAACTACCGCTTGAGTGGGAATTTATTGGCCTTAATGTTCAATGGAAATAAAACGCTAATGACACCTGAGTCTAATAATATTATCAGACATGTAACAATCTTAAGACGAAGCAACCACGTGCAACGCACGTGCGGTGAATCTAGTTCTTGAAAATACAAATGGTTCAAATTAAAATCATAAATATGAATAAATTAACTCTCTTGAAATTATCACCTAAAAATATAAATTATTGATAAAAATGGAAGAAATTACCAATAAATCTCTTGAGCTTTGAACAATTAAGTTATTTTGAACTACTTAAAAAAAAAACCTAACAGTTCGCTTATTTTAAAATGGAAAGTATATTTATATTTTTTACTTTAATTATTTCTATTTCCAAAACTATTGGACTTTCTCGAATATTATTGTAGCCATTTAATTTAATTTGGCAAGTGGTCGACCCTGTTTTAACTTATCCTAATTCAGTCCAAACCCACCTATTTAGTATTCATTTTATCTCTTTCCCAATTGAACAAGTTGGTACTCAGCTTTCTTTGGTCTTAGGTTCAGTCCTTATTTTAGTAAATACGTACTCCCGCCGTTTCTATTTATTTATTAAATATTTTTTTAATTAATTTTTTTATTTGTTATTTTTGTCAAATTAAGAAAAAATAATTTTCTTTTTTTTATTATACCTTCAATTTATTAATATTAAGTTACTATCTTTAAAAAATATGGTGAGTAAATATATTTTGGAACCCATCAATTGATAGGATTGAAATGATAATTTTATTGAATCAATTATTATTTTCTTAATAACTGTGTTAGATCAAAATTTGACAAATAAAAAACAAAGAAAGTATTAAATTTTTGCTTGTATTATAGCCATTTAATTTGGTAAGTGGCGGACCCAATTCTGACTTATCAAATTCAACCTAACTCATCCGACATTCCTTTAATATACTCCCTTTGTCCCTAATTATTTGTCCACTTTTGACTTGACACACATATTAAGAAAATTATTAATGACATAGTGAGTTTACCATTTTACCCCTATTAATTATGAAGTGGATGAAAAGTTCTACATTTTTCAAAGTAATTAGTCATTTAATTGAGGGTATAATAGGTAAAAAAAATTGTCCTTTCATTTCTTGATTTGTCAAAATGGACAAGTAA
>NW_006239061.1:268419-276864 GCF_000226075.1 Solanum tuberosum | reverse complement strand
TGGACAAGTAATTAGGGACAGAGGGAGTATTTCCTAAAAATTGATTAAGTTGGTCCTTAGATTTTCTTTGATAATAGGTTGGTTCTTATTTTAATAATACAAATCAGTGTTATAATTTTTTTTGCTGGGACTCGCCTTGGTGCTCATTTTGGGGTGAGGCTCTAGTAAAACGCTTCGAAACTCAAGTGTAAGGCTTAGTTTTGTAATATTTATGTCTTAAGTGTCCATTTGTGCTCAACATCCAACGCGTGGGGTTCGCTTAACAGAATATGGAGGATTGATCCTACTCACTGCTAATCGTGCAGTTTTCTCAGCCTATTCTAATTTCACTATTCTATTAGTCAAGGTTTTTGAAGGAAAGTCTACCGAACGTGGGAAAACAGGAGGTTGCAGATTTCTGACCTCCGAGCCAGAACTATCTGGGGGAGAAACCCATCCCCCACCAATGCGGCCTCGACCCTCTTTTCCAAGAGGCATGTAGCCATAGGTGGGAACTCTTCTTTTTATCTTATTCTTTGGTCGGTCCAGCTTGTTGTTACATGAGTCTTGGCTTCAGCAGATGCATCCTATTACTATGTTGATTATCTTGTATACTAATCGAGTCCGCACTCGCCCCGAGAACACGTACGTCCTCCCTGTAATTGTCTTGTCTTTGTTATGAGCGATCCGACCTCTAGCCCTTCAATGATGGATTTGTCTTTAAAAAAAAACCCGACCTCGGTAGAAAACGAACGGCAGCGTGAAGTTGATGAGCAGGGAAGATGTCTTTTTTCTAGTTGGCCGATCTTACACAGATGATGTGTTAAATTCTTTAATTAACATTGTTGACCCTCATCATTCTTGAATAAATGAATGATACTTGATAGTTTCTTAATATATAGAACTAAGAAGATTGAGAGTAGCTTAAATAACAAGTTGTAGCATAACATCTTTATTACTCCCTCTGTCCCTAATTACTTGTCCAATTTTTCTTTTTTAGTTGTCCCTAATTACTTGTCCATTTTGACAAATCAAGAAAGGACAATTATTTTTTACCTATTATACCCTCAATTAATTACTTTGAAATAGGAAGAATTTCTTGAAAATCTTAAGTTTTTAATTCATCCACTTCATAATTAATAGGGGTAAAATGGTAAACTCACTATGTCAATTATTATTTTCTTAATAGGTGTGTCAATTCAAAAGTAGACAAGTAATTAGGGACATAGGGAGTATTTGGTAACACTGTGAGAGTGATTATATATTACGTAACATTTCTTAAAAAAATATGTAGCGAATTTTACTTTTTCACTTATCATTGGTCTTTATGTTTATGTCATGTGTTCTCAAAATTATCATATTTTATCTAGCTATTTGAAAGTAATTTTATTTTTATTCTTGATGGTGTGATGTTTTTATTATAATACTTGTAAGTTTTATGGAGAGGGGGGGTGGGGTAAATTGTATAGTATGATAATAATATATTTTTAGAAATAGATATTAAATTATTATTTATACTTGTATACTCATGTTATATGTTTTGTTTTTTATGATTTTCTTTAATTATGTTTGTAATTATTTCAAATTATTAACATAAATTAAAAGTTTAAATATCCATAGGGCTTACGCCCCACATCGATTTATGCTAAGTAAAACGTTCCGCCTTGTAAAACACAGGTACAAACTAAACATTCTAATGTGATGTAGACATTTTAATTTGGCGAGTTACCCAATTTTGCATGTGCTCTTTTTCCTTTTCAGTAGTTACGGGTCTTGTTTAGATCAAAATTCAAAATAAGGGTTTAATGCCTAAGCTTCTTAATTTGATTGGTAAATAAAATTGAGGAACGTCTCTATAAATATCTTTCAAAACATTGAACAACAGAATCAAAGCAAATAATAATAATAATAATAATAATAATAAATGGAGGCAACAGTATTCAACAACGCAGGGATGTTATCAATGGCCACCTCAAGAAGACCATCTCCAATTCGAGGTCATGATAAGCCATCAGTACTAGTTGTACTATCAAAAGCCTCTCTCTCTACTGCTGCCCATATGAAATTACCTCAACATACTATCCGACGTTTAGGGAATTACAAACCTACTACCTGGGATTTTCAATATATTCAATCCAGGGGGGTAAGTATAAATATGGAGCGGCTTGATGAATTGAAGAAGGAAATGAAGAAGAATTTGATGATGATGGTTGAGGGATCAATACAAGAATTAGATGCTAAGTTGGAGTTGATTGATAATTTACAAAGGCTTGGAGTGAGTTACCACTTTAACGATGAAATCATGCAAATATTGAAGAGTGTACATGACCAAATTAGTAATACAGATAATTCATTATACTCTATAGCCTTGAAGTTTAGGCTCTTCAGACAATATGGTTTTTCATATCACTCAAGGTACACATATGTACAAGGGTTAAACTGTCTAATTTTTTTCATGTGACTAACATTTTTTTTTGTGTGTGTTGTTAGATATATTCAACGATTTCAAGGACATGGAGAATGTCAAGCAAAGTATTTGTCATGACATAAAAGGATTGTTAGAATTATATGAAGCATTGTTAATTTCTCTTTACAGAAAATGAAACCTCTTTGAGAAATACAACAAAATCCACATTGACATATCTAAAGAGCTATGTTGATTAATAATTGTAATGCAGAAGAGAATATAATGGTGGAATTAGTGGTCCATGCCTTGGAATTCCAAGACATGGATGATGCCAAGATCAGAGACAGAGTGGTATATTAGCATTTACGAGAGAATGTCAAATGCTAATCCTCTTTTGCTAGAGCTTGCTAAATTGGACTTCAACATTGTTCAAGCAACACACCAACAAGATTTGAAAATTCTATCAACGTGAGATATCCTTCAATTCATATATCTTTTAAGTGAGTTGATAGTATCAAAATTTCAGCGTATAAAAGGTTAAGTTCGTCGTTATATTTATTGTTATGGATCGCTTAAGAGTTAAAACATGTAAAATATAATTTATCATACATCATATATATTTATTTTCATGCACTCATTCATGTAAAGGTGGTGGAAGAGCACACGTTTGGCAGAGAAGTATTCATTTTCAAGGGATAGACTAGTTGAAGCCTTTTTCTGGTCAGTGGGTTTAGTATTTGAGCCTCAACACAGCTTCTGTCGAAGAATGTTGGCGAAAAATATTTCTTTAATAGTAGTCATAGATGACATTTATGATGTTTATGGCACTCTTGATGAGTTAGAAATCTTCACTCAGGCCGTTGAAAGGTCAGTTATTAACTTATAATGTTAATAGTTTTTAGTACTAATTCCTTGTCAGCATGTTTTTGCCATGTGGAATTTTGATTTCTTGTAATATAAATTCAGATGGGATATAAAAGCAATGGAGCAGCTTCCAGACTACATGAAAATATGTTACCTTTCACTCTTCAACACTACCAATGAAATGGCCTGTCATATTCTCAAACAACAAGGGATTAATGTCCTTCCATACCTCACAAAACAAGTAAAATTACAATCTTTGTCAATTCCATTCTTTTATCTTTGAGACAGAATCAGTATTTAAATTTGGTCGATTCAACCTTCAAAAGGTTCTTATCATTTAAATTGTTTTACTTTTGAAATTGTGAATCCAGAATTTAATTATATAATTTATGAAACACTATTATATATATTTGAAACAAGTTACTATAAATTAGTGGGCAGATTTATGCAAAGCGTACTTACAAGAAGCAAGATGGTACCACAATGGATATAAGCCAACACTAGAAGAGTACATGAATAATGCATGGATTTCAATTGCAATTCCTTTGGTATTACTCCATGCATTCATCTTTGTCACCAATCCAATAACCTTAGAGGCATTGGAATCCTTAAACAAATATCCAGACATAATTCGTCGATGTGCTACAATTACTCGTTTCGTTGATGATTTGGGGACATCATCGGAATGTTCTAATACCTTTTTCTCAGATAAAATTCATATGACTTTTTTATTTAATATAACTTAATTTAGATGCGTTTTTTAAAAAAAATAAAATGTGTTGTGTTAATTTAGGATGAATTGAAAAGGGGTGATGTTCCCAACTTCGAATTGTGAGGGCGATCCTCCCGGTGAACTGACCGTACCCCAAACCGACACAGGTGAACAAGTAGAGTATACTAGGGCGCTTGAGAGAACCATGTCGAAGGAACTCGGCAAAATGACCCCATAACTTCAGGAGAAGGGGTGCTCTCCTATCTTTTGATTAGGAAAGCGGCACATACCAGGGGGTAGCGACTGTTTATTAAAAACACAGGACTCTGCTAAGTGGTAACACAATGTATAGAGTCTGACACCTGCCCGGTGCTGGAAGGTCGGAAGGAGAAGTGTTATAAGCTTTGAATGGAAGCCCCGGTAAACGGCGGCAGTAGCTCTAACTGTCCTAATGTAGCAAGGAAAAGTTGTTACATGAATGAGAAGGGTACTTCGGAAGAAGAGGCAATAAAACACATCAATTTATTGATAAAGGAGATGTGGGAAGTGATGAACAAAGACCGAATTAGGAATGAAGTGCCATTTTCGGAAGAATTCATTAGGATTGTGTTAAATTTTTCAAGAACAACACACTGCATGTACCAGCATGGAGATGGGCATGGAGTTCAAAATTCTCACATTAAAAATTGGATTTCCAAATTACTCTTTCAGCCACTTATTATGTAATAACTAGTATACATATCCGCGCGTTGTGCAGATATTATAAGATATAATAATTTTTAAAATTTAAAAGTAACTAAATACAAATAATTATTGAGTAACAAAAGTACATGTATAATCATATATAGTGTTATAATTATACATATACAAAGAATGCTAATAAAATTTTACCCTAATTTACGTGTAATGGAAGTATATTCTTCAAAGACACTAGACAGTATTCTACAACTTCTCCTTTTTCTAGTATAATGAAGATTAATAGCATATGTGGCGTGTGTTGAATTGATATTTGTGCTAATTAATTAAATTTTATGTTCATAGATCAATCTAAGACCCAGTATTAAAAATATTAACTCTACTTTTAGCTAAAAATCTAAATATAATTTATAAAGCATGTTGCAACCTTTTTAGCACACTCCTCTCTTGTTCTATCCTGCAAAGTAAGATGATTTTCATTTAATTAGATATAATATCATAAAATAAAGATGTACAAAATAATCAATTTCAATGATCAATTAAAAAAAGATACTATTATCCAATTAATATATACCACATAAAAATAAATTATCTAATTAATATATACCACATAAAAATAAATTATTACAGGGCAAAATAAAATTTGAAAGATGAACAAAACTGATGATCTTCTATTCCTTTGATTTACTATTAGTCTTTCTTTTATTTTATGCATTTTTAGATTTGTTTAGCCTTTCTAAATATCTTGTAAATTTTATTCATTAGTAAATACGTTTAACTTAACAATGACAAATAATTTTAGGATTTAACATTAAAAAATTTAAACTAATTGTATATAAATAATTAGATAAAGTTTATAAGTTATAAGCACCACCAAGTATAACATGAAAATAAATATGACAAATCATTTTAAATCAATTCTAATTCAAAATTTCGAAAGCAATAATATCAATTATTATCTTAGATTTAAATACATGAAGAGAGATTTTATATGATGGAATGAAAATCTTAAAATGATTAAAAAATAAAGTTTATGAAAAAAATGAAATAATACTTTGCATCATCATCCATTTTTGAAAATCTTCTCAATATGTTAGGGTTCTAAAGAAATAAAAACTACACCACAAATTTAAATTTTGTTGTTTAACTGTTCCTTTATAAATATTTTTTTTCTTCTTTTTTCGTTAATTGTTTTATTTTTATTTATTTTGTATCATGAAATTCTTTAATTTATTTTCTAATCAAATAGTGATGCTTTTTGTTTTTTATAATATTACTTTTTTTTGAAAAAGTTCTGCGTCCAAAAAAAAATTAGATTTTAATAGTTTAAAAGAATCCACTTTGTAAAATAGTAAAAAATAATTCTTTTTAAAAAACCTTTAAAGCAAGGATTTACTATTTTTATTTTTCCAATATTACTTTTTTTTTTAAATGTCAGCATCCAAAAAAATATTTATAAACGATTTTTTATCTGTAATATTTTAATAATTTATTTTTTTAAAAAAAGTTGTTGTCTCTGGTCCTACGACTACAATTTGTTTAAAAAATAAAATAAAGATAAATAAAAGAGGATTCAAACATGAAACAAACAAATTAAATTAAAAACAAACACAATATTTATTATGAAAATATCAAACAATTAATTGGCAAGTAAAATTATTATGAAAAAGTAAAATTCAAACAATTAACTGGCAAGTTTATCATGCACAGTTGTATTCTACATAAGATTGACCATTGTTGTATAATATTTCATTCCCATTATTATAACAATATACTATTTTGAATTAGTTTCATCTTTAGACCTTGCTTTATATTTAAAATAGACCCCACATATTCTTGATTTACTTCTTGATAACATGACTCAACCAAATATAAAAAAAAGTAATTAGAAGCACTCACTTATACACCTCAGTTTGAATGGAAACATGTCCTGTGACAAACAAACTTTTTTTGTTCATGTCAAATTGGCCTTCAATATGAATCTTGAATTTTAGATAGAAAAAAATATCTAAACGTCAAAGTAAATTTGAAAGAAAGAGGCAATGCCGTATAATTAATTGGAACAATATGGGAGGAAAAACTATAAAGATGCATTTACAATTAAACACTCTATGTCAGTAGAATTACCTTGGTTACATTCATTTTGCGTTTTGAGGAGTTCCAAGAAGCCTTCTTAATAACATCCACCTCTGCTAGTCACCTCTATTTCATGTCGAAAGTTGCATGAACATTGATGTAGTTAATTAACTAAAAAGAAAAAAGATTTCATAGGATATGAGTTCATGACAAAGTTGAAAAGTTGTAGTTGCCTTGAATTTAAAGGAAAATTTTAAATTTGAAAATTCATACAATAACGAGGGAAGTTGTAACCATCTCCAAAACTGCAAGTATCAATTGAAATTTTAAGTGTTGATCTTTTAATTTATTTTTTTCCATAAAACCATTTAAATATAATTTTTTTGTTTTTTAACTCAAATAAAAATGCAGATAACTTTCTATGATATAATTTATTAGGATAAAAATATATAGAAAAATTGTTACTTTTCCAAATAATTTGGATTAATGATACGCTGAGAAGAGTATTTTTAACGTGTGTTTGTGGTTCCTATTTATACGGTTTTTGTGGTTGTGCTGTCGAAGTAGTTCTTTTTGGCACGGTTGTTGTGAAAAATCCAGAAATATAATATTTTTAAAACAATTTGAAAATTAGATAGATAATTATTTTGGTGTTGACAATTGACATTTGGCGATATATTACAATTGTAAAGGTGTTGACATTTAAATAACTTTAGTTTTACAAATTTGTTTAGACTTAAAACACCCTATTTAGTTTGGATAATTACTTCTTCTTTTTCAAAATAAAAATTAAAACGCACTATTTAGTTAAATGTTTTTTAATTTTTTTAAAAAAATTATTATTATTATTATTCTTGTTATTAATATTATTATTAGTTCAATTTTTTATCAGTAAAGATAGAACATATAGATTATAGGTTGTGTTTTTCTTAAAACAATAATGATAATAATAACAATAATAATAATTTATTTTTATTTTTTTATTATTATTATTATTATTATTATTATTATTATTATTTATTTTGCTATAAATAAGGAGGTTGTGAAAAATTAATTTTCCACAAAAAAATTCACACGTTACAAAACCAATTTTTAGAATGGTTTTAATATTTTTAACATTTAATTGTGAAAACTTCTTTAAAATTGCTTAAAAAAATAAAAAAAGTATTTTATTAATTGTGATTCTCTTATTATATAAGAGGGAGTTTATGATGGGACATTGTGATGTCCAATCATAAACTCCCTGTATAATATATAATACATAATATAATAAATTATTTTTTCTACTATATAATATATATTTATTTTTTCTACTATAAGGGAGTTTTATATAATATATAACAATATAATATAATAAATCATTTACAAATGACTTAAAATATTTCATATTTAAAGGATATATAATAAAATAGGTTCACTCTCAAAATTCTATCCGAATCACATATATTGGGACAGAAAAAATAACATATATCATTTTAAAATTACCAAAAAAGTATTATAAATAATAATAATTAACAACTTCAAATATCTTAAAGACATTTTAAAAGGGTTAATTTTGTAATTGTAATTTCTACTATATAATAAAAGGGAGTTTATATAATATATATTCTACTATTATATAATATCATAATAAAACCCCTTTTATTATATAGTAGAAATAAATATAATATATATATATATATAATATAATATATAATAATATAATATAATA
>NW_006239061.1:263775-267593 GCF_000226075.1 Solanum tuberosum | reverse complement strand
GACAGAAAAAATAACACATATCATTTTAAAATTACCAAAAAAGTATTATAAATAATAATAATTAACAACTTAAAATATCTGAAAGACATTTTAAAAGGGTTAATTTTGTAATTTTATCCATATCACATAAATTATGACAAAGTGACCAGTAATGTTGGTTATTTGAAAGTTACATCAAAATATTATAAATCACAATAATTAATAACTTAAAACATTTTTATTTAAAAAATTAAAATTTGGATGACTCTCTAAATTTTATTTGTGTGACATAAATTGAGACAACAAAAATAACATATATTGGGTCCATTTTAATTTATTTGTCTTATTTTTTTTTGAGTTTTTATATTTAAAAAATGCGTAAAAATATTATAAATCATGATAATTGACAACATAAAATATTTCAAAAATTTTGTATGTGGATAGTCTTATTGTGCCTTGAATAGCGTCAAATAAAGTACAAGTTTGTAATAAAAAAACTTATTCCTTTATCCACGCAAACAATCGCTTCAAAATCTCCGTTATTAGCCCCAAAACATACCATTTATATTATTGGGCCCGTGCCCGTGCATAGCACGGGCAACATTACCTAGTATATATATATAGCAAACTAAAATGAGTGATTAATTGTGAATAGGACACGTGTTTGTTTCAAATTTTCATTTGACACCTGTCAATAGTTGGTTTAATTAATTGTTATTTTAATTATTAAAATGAGTGATTAATTGTGAATAGCACACGTGTTTGTTTCAATTTTTTCATGAATGACGTAAACAGATTGCAAATGGAGTAATTGATATTTTAAAATTTTAAAAATAGAGATTAATTGAGGCGCTGACACGTAAGTGTTATCACCTCTTCTATTATATATATATATTAATTTTTTTAACATTTAATTGTGAAAACTTCTATAAAATTGTTTTAAAAAATAATAAAAAGTATTTTATTAAAAGTATATACTTGTTTTGGATTGTGAAAATTCCAAAATGAAACCACATTTATTGATATATATCTATTACTATGTAAACAGTAAATTTTGTTGTACCAGACTCTGAACCGAATGATGTCACATAAGGCGATGCGTTGAATGGGCCTGGACGCCTTTCCCTATGAATTGGTAATGGTGTATGCTCGTCCACAGCTAACAAAGGATGTAACACCATGCTTCTTTCTGGATTAATGTTTGGTTGGTCATCATGTACCATTTGAAGAGGTGCTGGACACATTAAAACTTCTTCAACAACTAACTCATTGACATTGGATGATCCTGCTTTGTTTGTATCTGTAAATTCTTCTTTTTCCATCTTTTCAGTTTGATCGTGTATAACATTCAACAAATTTTGTTGTTATATAACAATAAACAAAATATATGACAACAACATACAAATGATCCGATTATATACAATTATAAAGTAATAATGACAAGAACATACAAAAGATGAATTGTTGAAGTCTGTTTGATCATCCATGAATTGAGATCCCTCTTTGACCACTTCAATTGGAACATCTTCACAATTCTCCTTCTATGTATAAAAGTATAAACATATATTTATATATTATAAAACTACAAAAAAAGCTATTGAAGAATTCAAACCTCAGAATTGTTTTGAACCTCAAAAATATTGGAAGTTTTCTGAACCTTAAAATTGATTGGAACTCCAGAATTGTTGTGACCCTGCAACAAATATAACTTTGTATATTAATAATAATTATTTCAACATTATTATACAGTTTGTTACAAATTGAATATTGTTATTAAATTATACAATAGATAATTATACATTTGGACAGTTACTTAGTTGTATATGTATAATAATAATATATTTACACATACATGTACATGTATATGTATATGTATGTTATTTGTTTGAAAACATTTTAACTCTATATGTATGTTAGTTTATTTGTATATAACAATTGATAATGTTGTTTATAACACAAAAGTAATAAATTATATGTGGCTCGGGATTACTGAATTGTTGAACTAAAGGGCTAAATGTTGATTGTCCAGCTGGAGAGTGTAAATTTAACTGGTGAATACTAACTTCTGGAGTAGATGATGGGACTGATACTCGAACAACCTTCTGCAGAATTTTTAAGAAAATATACATTATATACAAAAGGCCATAAAAGTTTAAATAATGAACAAGATAAATAGGTATAATACCTCTTGATCATTTAGATCATTAAAAACAGATTGACAGTTCAATTCAGAAGGTAAATGTTGAGAAGGTTCTTCGGATTGAACGACACCAACTGGCACTTTATCTGTAACTTCTACACCATCACCCTGAAAGAAAAATATTAAATGTATATTTTATCACAATTATGTATAATATATATGTGTTGATCTATATTAACAAACCTTATCTTCCGCATTCTTTGATTTGATATAATCCAACACAACTTTGAAGTTGTTTTCAATGAAGTTCCTTAAATCAGTAAACTGTTTCTCCATCTGAAATTGGACATATATATGTAATTTAACGCTAAATATACAAATTAAAAACAAATTTAATAATAAAAACAATTAAAAAATAAATACTGAGAGTTTGAATTGATCAAACTCATCACGCGATATACTGAAATCATGTGACTTGCTGGTGGATGGTATTTCGAAAGCAACACTTGATTTAATCTCAACATTTTGCTTAATGCCTGTATAGGATGGAACATTAGCATGTTTTTTGGCCTGCCTCTTTGGAAGTGGTGACTTAGGTCTTTTTGCAACATTGGCACGTCGGGGAGACTTTATTAAACAAGGCTGCTTTGAAATGACCCTAGGTGTTGTCTTGTTCTGAATAGGAGTGACCTGTCTGCCTTGATTTCTTCTTAGGAGGCGACAAACAAGTATCAACTTTTTCTTTTCCCTTGTTATTTATTGGACATGGAGGATCCTGAAAATCATCGTCTGAAGCATTTGCAGTTGTTGTTTATGTTGGAGATGAATCTGATTGAACATACTCAGGAGGTAATTCAAGAATCTTGAGTTCCATTGGAGTTGGAGTTATATTCTTAAAAACAAGCTGCAAAATATAGACATGTTCATATTGACATATTCATTATACAAAATGTTTACTTAATCAAATGTAAAAACATATACAATTTATATATATATATATATACATTAGACAAACTTATATGTATAATTATACAGTTTATAAGCTTATATATACAAATGAGCTTATGTTTATAAAGTTCACATACTTACGGGTATATTTATACATTGTCAAAAACTTGTATAAATAATAATACATTGAGCAAATTTATACATATAGTTTTCTATAGCACAAACTGATACATATATTTATACATTTATATATTTATACAGTTATATGTCTATACTATAATTATACAGATAATATATTATACATAAAATTGTACAGTGCGTACCGGATTGTTGTCGTCTCTGAACATGCCCTTAGCAAAATAGCTTAGACGAGGGAAATCTTTTTTTGTCTTCCAGTTAAGTATCCTAGGGATGTGATGAGATACCTTAACAGCAATTTCCTCATCAAAATTCGAACAACATTCATAAAACCACACTTGCAAAGCAAGTGGGAAACCATACAACATAAAATACTTTCCATCGTGTTTGATCTTAGTGTGCAAATGTAGAATCAGAAGGTCAAAAGCCTTTTTACCCCATGGGTAGTCAATGTATCTGCCCGATTCAACCAAATCAAAGTCTTTCCTATCAATAACAGTAGTGGTTGGTTCTTCGGAAAGGATGAATGAATGTATATAGAACAATATAGCAAACTTTACCGCATCATCATCATTATCCCCCCAAACCTTATTATCAAACTTTTCAACCAACT
>NW_006239061.1:251774-263196 GCF_000226075.1 Solanum tuberosum | reverse complement strand
AAAAAACTTATACATAAAACAATGCACAAAACTGTATAAATGTTTATACTGTATATATATTATACATTATACAACCAATTTCAAATGTATAATTGTTTACCTTGTATGTATAGTTAAATAGTTCTATTCTATACACTTAACTTTGGATATTAACATAGTGACTATATAAAACTGTATAAACAAACAGTTATAAGACATGAATCAACACATAAAATATAAGAAAAATATAAAATTGTAACATATACCAAAATAATGATTATACAAATACCTCATCATGCTCCAATAAGCCAGAAACAACGACTTCCTTTCTTTTTGCTTTCTCTTCTGTATAATTAGTTGTTTTTTCTTTCCTTTTTTTACTTGACCCAGCAACAGACTGATCCTTCTTACCTCCCTCCGCAATTTTGATGTTGGATTGCTTCGATTTTGCACTCATTCCCTCCAATCTGATTGGGTTATTTTTCAATTTGGATTTGATCTCTTACATTGTGTTGGATTTGGACATTGAACCTGAAACCTCCCCAAAATCCTGAGTTAAACCCAAGCAAAAAGATGGGCGTTCAACACTATTTTCGACATGCAAGGGTATACCTCTTGTGAATCTTTTAGATGGAGATTAGGCATCCATTGTTTGAAGGAAAACTCTGTATGGATTATGAACTGATGTGAAAAATAGCTTGAAAAAACTGGAAAAAAATAGACAAAAATTTAAAGTAATCGATTGAGATAAGTTTTGGCGGTACCTGAAATTTTTGAAGGGATTTTGAAACCGCGATTGAGAACGTGCTGGTGGAGATTTGAAATTTCAAACTAATTTTGGGGAGACGATTTGAGAGAAATTGAAGGAAATAAGAGATATAAACTAGAAGAAGATATTGTATAAAGGAAGAGAATAACGTCAACTTTTTTTTTTTTACTTATACAAATCGGTGGAGTCCATTAATAGCAAGCTGACCGAGACTTTGCTCCTTAAAGGAAATAAATGAAACGATAGCTACCGTATTTATTTTACATTAAAAGTTTGCCATTATGTACAATTATCCCTATTAATTTTAACTACTCATATTAATAGTATCAAATATCGTCTGCAGAATACTTTGCCAGTGGGTTAGCCATAAGTAATGGCCCATTACAATTGTATTTGACAAGGAAAGAAAAATAAAAAATAGATATGACGAGATGGTGGTTGTACAGAAATATAATTATAAATGATATTCGTAAAATTATTAGATTTGGGATTGTGACATATCTACAAGTTTGAATAATATTCATTTTAAAAACTAAAACGACTACCAAATATATATATAAAAGAAATAAAAATAACTCTTGTCAATTAAACGTAGTCATGTGAAACATGAAATATATGTCTTTTTCCTTTAGATTATTGTGTTGTGCTATTTTCTTTCCAGTAGTTGGTTGATCAAATCTAATATCATACGCAAACTAAAGCATCAATGACTAAACAAAATCGACAAAACTGTACAGGTTATATGCATGAAAAGTACAAGTTAGACGCAGAGGTGGATCTAATTAAAATTCTGAGTTTATTAAATTCTAAAAAATACAGTTGATGGGTTTCTGAAATTATTTATACATCACCGAATTTTACAAAAATCTCATAGTGTTAAGAGTTAATTACATTATATTCCTACTCTTTTTCAAATTACAAAAATCCCTTAAATTTAGTGAAATCCTGATACATCTTGAAACATCGCGTCTCAGTTTCATATACATCACTCAACGTCTCGATTTCGAATACATCTCGATACATGGTATGCGTCCTGATATATCACGTAAAGTGATGTATTCGAGAATATGAGAGACTAGAGATTTTTGTAATTTTTTCAAATGATAGGAAATTTTAGAGAATATGAAAAAATAAGTTGTGTATTTAGATAATTTTTCTCATACAATATTAAAAAAGTTGATCGTTAAACATAAATACAGAGTTCGGACTAAAGTTATTGGTAGATTTCCATCGAGCTCGCCAGCGAAGCTCTTTCACTCCGCCATCAGCACTTAGGTGTAATACATTACATATTTTTTTGTCATTTCAACATACTACAAAACACAACACGTAATTCTAATAGCTATATATAGCAAAGTGTTAAGCTCATACATATATGGCTAGTTGACATAAACTGGAAATGGCAATGTTTATTAGCAAACCAAATTTAATTTGGAAATTAGAAGTTCCAAAATCTTGCATTTCGAATGTACCAATTCGACGATCTGGAAATTATCAACCTTCTATTTGGGACTATAATCATATTCAATCACTGAAGAATCATTATCCAGTAACCATTTCTCTCTAGCAACTTATTTAACAACTTATATATTATCTGTATTAATAACATCTTATAATTTATTTTTTAACCCAAATCTATATATGTAGGACGAGAAATTCATGAGACGCCGCAATGAGCTGAAGATGGAAGTGAAGATTATGCTCAGTGATCGTAACATGAAGCAATTGGAGCAGTTGGAGATTATTGATGATTTGCAAAGGCTTGGATTGTCTCATCACTTTGAAGATGAAATATACAGTATTTTGAATAACTTAAGTGACAAAAATAGCAAAAGAGATCACTTGTATGCTAAAGCTCTTGAATTCAGGCTCTTGAGACAACATGGATTTAACATTATTTCACAAGGTCCGTTATCATATCTACTAGTTTTCTCCCTCTCTTCTATTCTATTTTTTTACTATATCCATCTAGTATCCTTCGGCCTGACTAATTCAAATTTACACTTTCATAAATAAAATCTACTAAAAGGAAAGCGTTTTTCTTGGATTATTTGCACCATATGCATGTTGCCTTACTTTTTTCATTCCAAGGCTCGAATCATATGATACAAATTAATAAAACCTTGTTCTGGTTGCAGAAATTTTTGATGGTTTCTATGACAATACAACTGGTTTTGGTGAAATTCATCATAATGAGGACACAAAGGGGATGTTATATTTGTATGAAGCTTCATTTCTTGCCATAGAAGGTGAAAAAGAATTGGAGTTAGCAAGAAATTTGACAGAAAAACACCTAAGAGAATATTTGGCTGATAAAAATAAAAATGATATGGATCAAAATTTGGTTGAATTGGTGCACCATGCCTTGGAGGTTCCACTGCATTGGAGGATGTTGAGATTAGAGACCAAATGGTTTATCAATTATTACAAGAAAAGACAAGACATGATGATCCCTTTCATGCTTGAACTTGCTACCCTTGACTTCAATATTGTTCAAGAAACTCACATTAAAGACCTAAAATATGTGGCAAGGTAATTAAACTCCATGAACCCAACTTCAATTCTAGTTTTTCATGCATTTTTTTAATATAATATTTTGACATATAGGTAATAATTTTCCATAGTTTTAAAATATTTGAATCGTAGTCAAATGTGAATTCTACTGACTCTGCATTATTATATAAAATCATTTCATGATCAAATTAATAGGTGGTGGAAGGAAACATGCTTAGCAGAGAATCTGCCATTTGCTAGAGATAGGTTGGTGGAGAATTTTTTTTGGACAATTGGAGTAAATTTTCTTCCTCAATATGGATATTTCAGAAGAATTGCCACAAAAGTTAATGCTCTAGTAACCACAATAGATGATGTCTATGATGTTTTTGGTACTCTGGATGAACTACAAATATTTACACATGCCATCCAAAGGTAATTAACAATGTCAAAATTTGTTAAAGCATAATTAATTTCTAGCTAATTTTAATTTCTTTCCATAAGAATTTTAGATGGAATATCAAAGAATTGGATAAACTCCCAGACAATATGAAGATGTGTTATTATGCGCTCGATAACTTTATTAACCAAGTCGCTGCTGATGCTTTTGAAGAGCAAGGCATTTTCATTTTACCATATCTAAGAAATGCGGTAACTTATCCCTTTTTTTTTCGAAAATAAGACAAGTTATTATCATGTGTATAAGTTAAACTCGATATGTAATATTACATTGTGAATTTAAATTTCAGTGGAGAGATTTGTGCAAATCATACCTGAGAGAAGCAAAGTGGTACCATAGCCAATATATCCCAAGTATGGAAGAATATATAGACAATGCCTGGATTTCAATATCAGCTCCAGTAATATTAGTACATGCATATTTCCTCGTTGCCAACCCTGTAAACAAGGAGGCATTGCATTACTTGGAGAATAATTACCATGAAATAATTCGTTGCTCAGCGTTGATTTTAAGGCTTGCCAATGATTTAGGAACATCATCGGTATAATTCAACATGTTATACAAGGTTATCTGCCTAATTATTTTTATTTACCAACACTAGTATTTCCATTGTGTAATGCAGGACGAGTTGAAAAGGGGTGATGTGCCAAAATCAATACAATGTTACATGAACGAAACACAAGCTTCAGAAGAAGAGGCTAGACAATACATCAGAGTTATAATTAGCCAAACATGGAAGAAATTGAACGAAGCTCATGACCTAGCAGCACACCCCTTCCCTAAGATATTTGTTACGTGTGCTATGAACCTAGCAAGAATGGCACAATGCATGTATCAGCATGGTGATGGCCATGGTGGTAATAACTCCACGACTAAAAATCACATCATGGCGTTGCTCTTTGAATCTGTTCCTCTAGGCTACAAACATTCTTCAGCAGACAAAGAGGACGACTCTATGTTAAACTATAGAGAGAAATTCATGATCTAGGGGTCAGTGAGTTGGGGAATCTTAGTAGCACAATTGGTTGGTTGGTTACCTGAACTTTCACCTTGTTTGTAAGGTTTTGATTCTCCACCTTGTAATTTCCTCCCCCATTTATAGAAAGGGCAGGGGGAGAGAGAGAAGGGTCAGTTGGTGCAGTATGCATAGTACACAATACATTATCAAAAAGAAAACTACAAAAAACTCTCCATCATCATAACTATATATGATTGGGCAGTTGATTCTCATGTTAAGCTATATAATCAACCACAGTGCCATTTTTCTTTTGGAATCTGATAGCCTCAAGTTACGCGTTTCTTTCTAAAAGGAAGGACAACTTTACATGGCTCCTTTATCAGAACTATGGAAAGTTTTAACGTTTGACAAATCTCATTTCAGAGTATGGTCCAGAAGGAAAATAACAGCTCACCAACAAATAACCTTTTCAAATTTTGAATCATAGTGGATGAAACGTTTTCCCACTATCCAAAGTGTTTTACATCATAGGATAGGAAACCTACCTATTGAACAAGTTCAAAGTGTCAATATCCATACAACAATAACGTCCAAAAATTTGGACGATGATCCTTTAATGAGAACAGATAAGGATGAATCGATACGGGACTTGTGCCATATTCTTGACTACTAGTGCAACTGATGTCCCAAGAATTACCTTTCTTTGTGTGCTGGGGACTGCTAAATCGTCACTGTGCATCACTTTTGGATGAACCTGGTTCTTTTGAGAATTTGCGCCATTGTTCTTTGTTCTTTTCAACTGAAGCAGAATTCTTAACAAACTCGGAGAGTCCTTGCCTCAAAGCCCCTAAATTTACCCCTTTGCCCACCAATATACTTGTGACACCCATTTTTGAAACCTGAAAAATACTGCTTTAGCTTACTATGTGTATCTCCAGGATTTGCATGTAACATTTATTTGATCTAGACTGACAAGTGATGTAATTATTTGAATCAACTGAATGCTTGCTACAATTGACAAAAAGTGATTTTACCGCCTGTATGTTCCGATTTTCATCATCAAAAAACAGCATCTCATTGTAGGGCACCGCAGTCTTTCGGTTGATTTTCTGAAAGTGTTCCGTCTTGTGTGTCCAACTGGAGAATATCTCCTGCAACACTAAGCCATTAGCATGATGACCTCACACAGTAAGCAGCATCAGCTAAAAATGAATATAGAGGGCCCAGTCATGGAAGTGAGCATTTTACACAGCTTGTTTGGATGGTTACCTATTTATTGTATCATATTATTATTTTAAATACAATATTTGTTTTGATTGTTACTTAAATTTTATTGTATCGTATTGTTAAATTTGTTGTTGCGTAACGATAAAAGGTTATCATTTTATGCAACAGTCAATTTGGTGTGATCAATTTGTTCTCATCTTGCCCTTATTACTTAACCACCTTATTTTACCCTTTATCCTAATTTATTTTTTTAATAATTCCATCCAACACCGTTTTTTTGTAATATTATAAGCATATTCTTTAGGTTGTTGGTGCAAGGAATTGTGAAATGACAGAAACAATACAATATATGAATTTCCTAAGAGGTCCCTACAGTGATGAGCTTTGTCTCGATACCTTTGAGCTATCATAATTCTTGAGGTTGCATAGCAGTGGCTAAAAGATGATACCTCAACGATTTTGTTGATATAGGTAAGTGGCCCACAAGTGGGTAAGTTGACAAGGAAAGTAGAGAGAATATCAATTGATACAGAGTGTTGATAATAGATAAAGATAAATGTTCTTTATGACCTACTAGTTTTAGACAACTACTGGTTTACCTGCTATGTTGCTCAAACTCTTTAAAAATATTGTCGCACCTGTGTCGGATTCTCCTAAATTCATTACTTTAGGAGTATCTTACATGCACCCATAGAGTCCGGGCAACATGTTTACGAGCCTAGATACTTGGGTGCCTCCTTTGGATTTAGTGCCAATCATAAGGTGGAAATGAATCCTATGCTTGTTGCTAGATAGTCATTTCGGCCAAGACACCTTAGTCTGAAATTTTTTTCCTTTTGATATGTGAGAAGAACATCACCTTGATTACTTCTCAGGAAAAAATAAATATTATAAGTGGAGCCAAGATGTTGATGCTGGTTCTAAAGCTAAAAAGGAAATTTACTTCTCCTTCGAGTTTATTCAGTGCCATAGCTGAATATGGACACGATTTCAAGTAAGTGGGTCAAGTGTGAAACAAAGAAGGTATTATTTGACTTAGCAATATTTAAAGAGGTTAAGTTTTTCCACCTACAGTGAAGTTAAATATTTAAGCTCTCCTAGTCCCAAAAGCCAAGATAAACTAAATTCGTCTCAAGTACATTCCCAAACCTATATAGGAGGTGATTAGAAAACCAACTAAACCACCAAGACGGAAAGACCAGCCAATTAGACTAGAATGTGGCGTGCAAATAATTTATGGACCACACAAATCTGAAGATGCCTTCTGAGTCTGGTTTGCCTAGAAAATGTTTAATAAACTAAGTTGGGCTGTAGAAATCAGCATAATTAGTAAATAATTTTACATATATGCAGGGTCAATCTGAAAAGTGAAATTGGAATGAAATAATTGCTATGTTGAAACCTTTCTAAAAAAATGGAACAAGAACTAAAAACTACCTAACAAAAAGCCCTGAATCAAACTGCAACAGTTTGTTAAAGTTATATAGAAGCCTTTTTGTTTTTACTATACATTTTTGGTCATGAAGGGCTTTTTAAAAGTATCATTCATTTCTATGTGACATTAAACTCTGCATCGTATGACATATGGATAACATAGTTATGGACCTATTTCTTGTGTTTCTCTACTCCAGCGTACTGTCCAACTCCTCAACCATGAACAAGCACGGTCGCAACAAAGTCAGCTACTAACAAGGAGGCACAGAGCTAAATGGGCAGCAGAATTAACTAATATCAATAAAATTTGCAGGTTACCATAGAATCAAAGGAACAATAAAACAAGATGCTGAGATTTCTATCATCTCACCTGGGCTACAAACATTGATTTTATCTCCAGTTTTTGAAGGAAGGCGTTTGCTATATCTGGAGTTGGTGATCTTGAGGCAATAGCAACATTCACTCCTTTGTCCTTGAAGGCATGCAAGATACCTTTGGCCTGAGGATACATAGATGGCTTTTCATTTTTGGAACGGCATTCACTGAAAGAATCAAAGTAGACACAAATGGTATTATGAGTAACCAAGAATCTACATACCAAGTTCAAGAAAATAATAAGCTCTCTTTTGTTTTGGATAGATAATAAGGGTGTGTTGAAAATATAGAAGCAGTCACTTACTGTTGTAGCAAGCATGTTAACTTGGAAACCAAATGAACGGCCTCCGGACAAAAACATAGAATTCAATCAATTCATACATTCTTGGCTTTAGAAAGTTATGACATGGTATGCTGGTTTCCTAAACTAGAGAGCAGAAAAGTAGGACATAACCTCTACTAAGTATTAGCTCAACCAAAATGCAAAGCATATCTATAGAAGCCATAACCAGCGACAAATCTAGAATTTAAATTTAATGGGTTCAACTTCTAAGACTTTTAGCATTGAACTCGTTGTAATATTAAATTATGTATTCAGGTCTAACATTTGTCAAGACTTTAGTACATTTACCATATATATTTTATATTCTGTCTTGAAAGTTATGTGTTCAGATGATCCCTTTGCGGAGAGGCTACATCCTCCCCTGACATAACCCTAGAGTGTTCACCCGAACCTAGTAGCTTTGATTAAACCCTGTCTATATGCTAAAAATTTCGCCAAATAAGTACATAGTAGTTGACTTGGTAACCAGTTGATCAAATGAACTTGTACTAGATTCCAGAAATCACTCATAGAGTTCAAAACTCAATCCTGCTACCAGAATAAGAAATCAACTACTCCATATCAATATTAAACCTACATATATATTGATATATAAGAAGTTCCAACACAGCGACAGGAAAAGCAAATCAATTACTCTGAAAAAGAAAAGAAGATTCAAAATTGGGCATCAGTTCAAATCCAGGAAAGAGAGAGAGAGAGATTGTGTGGTACCAATAAAAGGGCCAAAGGGTATAATCAAGATCGAAGACGACGAGACGAGGAAGAACTTGGAACAATCCCATTATCTCCATTGCTTCATTCTTAACCTTTTCATCTCCCATCTCTCCTTACCGCGTCCACGCTTTCCCTGCCGCCAACACCCCTCTTCTATTTTACTAGATAACTGAAGGCCCCAATATAATTACTTACAAATTTAATATCAATTCTTCATAGAGAAATTTTAAGTGTTTACTATTATTTTTTTATTATTTTTAAATAATAAATTTGTTGACAAAAATACTAGATCGAATTTGATCAATATTTTTTTCCCCAATCAAACTCTTTGCATAAATAAAATAATGTCATAATGTAGATTAATTCAAAAACAAATTTCAGGTATTGTCGGTATTAATTATGGGAATATTTGTTATTTTGGTAATACTCATGATTTAAAATTTAATTTTCTTTTTACTATTGCATAGTGATATAAATTTATAGATTTTAAAAATAATTTATTTTTATATTAAATTGTTATATGTTATTTTCTTAAATGCCTATATTTTTAATTTACTATTCACAAGTAAAAATTAGAATTAAGAAGCGCATCTCATTATTACATGAAGTTCAACGTGTAATTTATCTTAAATAATAACAAAAAAATTATTAGTAATTAGTATGACACACTATTTTCTTTATATTCTTTTCTCGTGTAGAATGATATAGAGTTAATAGCTTTTTCTAGAATTCATATCAAATTTATATTTTCTTCGTCTTAATTAATTTGTCTTACTTTTTAAAAAAATCTTTTATCTATTTAAAAATTATTTAAAATATGTATAAATCACAATAATTAGAAATTTACAATATTTAGATGACATATAAAAAAAATTAGGTTGACTCTCAAAATTCTAACAGTGACAAGTAAACGAAGACACACAAAATAACATATATTATTTGAAATGATGTAAAAATACTATAAATCACAATAATTAACAATTTTAGATATTTTAAAAACATATAATAAATTTGGTTAACTATCAAAATTTTATTAATATCTCATAAATTAGGACAGAGAAAGTAACATGAATTATTTGAAACTGACATAAAAAATTACTATAAATCACAATAATGAACAACTTAAATATTTAAGAGACATTATAAATCTGGATGATAAAAATTTGATGTGATGTGGTGCCTCTCTTTGGCTAGGATTGCCATTTATATTTTTTGTCAATTTTTCCCCTTAATTTGTTCTTTAAAAAAAAATCAGAAAAATAGGTACACTTAACTTTTCTCTTTCCTCATTATTACTACACTATTTATATCTTCCTAAGATTTCTCTTTCTCATTCTTTATTTTCCGGTTTTTTTTTCCAAAATATTTATGCTTTTAAAATTTTCTGAAAATAACTACACTTACATTTTCTCTTTCCTCACTCATTTATATTATACTACTATCTTTTATCTTTTCAAGATTCCTTCTTTTCTTTCTTTATTTAATTTAAAACATTTATAAATATTATTGTAATTAAAATATTACAAATGTAAATGTTATTTATATATATAAAATCAGATATAAGCAAAGTTATTTTTATCTCTCTTTTTTCTCCTTTTTTGAGTTAATAGCTTTTTCTAGAATTCATATCAAATTTATATTTTCTTCGTCTTAATTAATTTGTCTTACTTTTTAAAAAAATCTTTTATCTATTTAAAAATTATTTAAAATATGTATAAATCACAATAATTAGAAATTTACAATATTTAGATGACATATAAAAAAAATTAGGTTGACTCTCAAAATTCTAACAGTGACAAGTAAACGAAGACACACAAAATAACATATAAAATACTATAAATCACAATAATTAACAATTTAAGATATTTTTAAAGCATATAATAAATTTGGTTGACTTTCAAAATTCTATTAATGTCTCATAAATTTGGACAGAGAAAGTAACATGAATTATTTGAAACTGACATAAAAAATTACTATAAATCACAATAATGAACAACTTAAATATTTAAGAGACATTATAAATCTGGATGATAAAAATTTGATGTGATGTGGTGCCTCTCTTTGGCTAGGATTGCCATTTATATTTTTTGTCAATTTTTTCCCCTTAATTTGTTCTTTAAAAAAAAACAGAAAAATAGGTACACTTAACTTTTCTCTTTCCTCATTATTACTACACTATTTATATCTTCCTAAGATTTCTCTTTCTCATTCTTTATTTTCCGGTTTTTTTTTCCAAAATATTTATGCTTTTAAAATTTTCTGAAAATAACTACACTTACATTTTCTCTTTCCTCACTCATTTATATTATACTACTATCTTTTATCTTTTCAAGATTCCTTCTTTTCTTTCTTTATTTAATTTAAAACATTTATAAATATTATTGTAATTAAAATATTACAAATGTAAATGTTATTTATATATATAAAATCAGATATAAGCAAAGTTATTTTTATCTCTCTTTTTTCTCCTTTTTTGATTTTAATTTTTTATTTTACAATTAATTAATATAAGAAATTCATCTTTATAACTCACACCTCTACATATTTACTAGATAAGGGTGCCCGTGCAAGGCACGGGCAATATTAATTAGCCCTACGTAGCCTTTTTTGATTGGTTTGGTAGTATTTGAGAGCAAAAAAAAAGTGCTAAAAGAAAGAAATATTAATTAG
>NW_006239061.1:250812-251562 GCF_000226075.1 Solanum tuberosum | reverse complement strand
TATGATGAAATGACGGGAATACCCTTGGTAGTCGAAGGGAACCACCACTTATGATGATGATGATATGATGATATGATGAGAATAACATAAAATAATATAAAGAAATATTAATTAGCCCTACGTGGCCATTTTTGATAGGTTTGGTAGTATTGGTAGGAGCTCTTTAAAGGAAGGAAATAACGGGACTACCCTTGGTAGTCCAAGGGAACCACCACTTATATGGAAGGAAATGACGGGATATATATATAGTAAGTAAAAAATAATAATAAAATAGATAGAAGTAGAATAGAAAATAGAATATAATAGAAAGAAATAGAAAGTAGAAATAGAAAATATTATATAAAAGAAAGAAATATTAATAGAAAGAAATAGAAAGTAGAAATAGAAAATATTATATAAAAGAAAGAAATATTAATAGAAAGAAATAGAAAGTAGAAATAGAAAATATTATATAAAAGAAAGAAATATTAATAGAAAGAAATAGAAAGTAGAAATAGAAAATATTATATAAAAGAAAGAAATATTAAGTAGGAGCTCTTTTAAGGAAGGAAATGACTGGAATACCCTTGATAGTCCAAGGGAACCACCACTTATATAGTATGATGAATATGAATATATATATAGTAAGTAAAAAATAATAATAAAATAGATAGAAGTAGAATAGAAAATAGAATATAATAGAAAGAAATAGAAAGTAGAAATAGAAAATATTATATAAAAGAAAGAAATATTAATAGAAAGAAATAGAAA
>NW_006239061.1:248377-250520 GCF_000226075.1 Solanum tuberosum | reverse complement strand
GGGACCCACCACTTATATAGTATGATGATGATGAAGAAAGAAATATTAATTAGCCCTACGTGGCCATTTTTGATAGGTTTGGTAGTATTGGTAGGAGCTCTTTTAAGGAAGGAAATGACGGGAATACCCTTGGTAGTCCAAGGGAACCACCACTTATACAGTATGATGAAATGACGGGAATACCCTTGGTAGTCCAAGGGAACCACCACTTATATAGTATGATATATAATAATAATATATATATATAGTATGAAGTATGATGATGATATATAGTAAGTTGGTCGTCCAAGGGATCGACCACTTATATAGTATTATATATAGTATGAAGTATGATGATGATATATAGTAAGTTGGTAGTCTAAGGGAATCACGACTTATATAGTATGATAGGAGCTCTTTTAAGGAAGGAAATGACGGGAATAGCCTTGGTAGTCCAAGGGAACCACCACTTATATAGTATGATGATGACGATGAAATAAGTGTTAAAAGAAAGAAATATTAATTAGCCCTACATGGCCATTTTTGATTGGTTTGGTAGCATTTGAGAGCAAAAAAAAGTGCTAAAAGAAAGAAATATTAATTAGCCCCACGTGGCCATTTTTGATTGGTTTACTAATATATATATATATAGTAAGTAAGTAAAAAATAATAATAAAATAGATAGAAGTAGAATAGAAAATAGAATATAATAGAAAGAAATAGAAAGTAGAAATAGAGATATGATGATATGATGAAAATAATATAAAATAATATAAAGAAATATTAATTAGCCCTACGTGGCCATTTTTGATAGGTTTGGTAGTACTGGTAGGAGCTCTTTTAAGGAAGGAAATGACGGGAATAACCACCACTTATATAGTATGAAATCATGGGAATACCCTTGGTAGTCCAAGGGAACCACCACTTATATAGTATGATAAAGAAAGAAATATTAATTAGCCTTACGTGGCCATTGTTGATAGGTTTGGCATTTTTGATTGGTTTGGTAGTATTTGAGGAACCACCACTTCTATAGAATGATGAAGAAATATTAATTAGGCCTATATGGCCATTTTTGATAGGTTTGGTAGTATTGGTAGGAGCTCTTTTAAGGAAGGAAATGACGGGAATACCCTTGGTAGTCCAAGGGAACCACCACTTATATAGTATGATGAAAATAATATAAAATAATATAAAGAAATATTAATTAGCCCTACGTGGGCATTTTTGATAGGTTTGGTAGTATTAGTAGGAGCTGTTTTAAGGAAGGAAATGACGGGAATACCCTTGGTAGTCAAAGGGATAGGTTTGGTACTATTGGTAGGAGCTCTTTTAAGGAAGGAAATGACGGGAATACCCTTGGTAGTCCAAGGGAACCACCACTTATATATTGTAGTATAAGTATAGGAAGGAAATGACGGGAATACCGTTGGTAGTCCAAGGGAACCACCACTTATATAGTATATATTATATATGATGATGAAGTAACAAATATTAATTAGCCCTACGTGGCCATTTTTGAGGTTTGGTAGTATTGGTAGGAGCTCTTTCAAGGAAGGAAATGACGGGAATACCCTTGGCAGTCCAAGGGAACCACAGCTTTACTTGAAAGGAGAAGTATACCTCAACGACCAGAACTACACTTATAAGAAAACTAGATAAGGGTGCCCGTGCAAGGCACGGGCATATTGTGGGGATAAAAATAGTTGTAAAGAAAGACGTGAAAAAAAAAGTGCTAAAAGAAAGAAATATTAATTAGCCCTACGTGGCCATTTTTGATAGGTTTTGTAGTATTGGTAGGAGTTTTTTTAAGGAAGGAAATGACGGGAATACCGTTGGTAGTCCAAGGGAACCACGATTTATATAGTATGATAGGAGGTCTTTTAAGGAAGGAAACGACGGAAATACCCTTGGTAGTCCAAGGGAACCACGATTTATATAGTATGATAGGAGGTCTTTTAAGGAAGGAAACGACGGAAATACCCTTGGTAGTCCAAGGGAACCACCACTTATATAGAATTAGCCCTATGTGGCCATTTTTAATAGGTTTGGTAGTATTGGTAGGAGCTCTTTCAAGGAAGGAAATGACGGGAATATTTTTATAAAAGAAAGAAATATTAATTAGCGCCACGTGGCAATTTTTGATTGGTTTGGTGGTAGTTGA
>NW_006239061.1:247100-248351 GCF_000226075.1 Solanum tuberosum | reverse complement strand
AAACCACCACCTATATAGTATGATAGTACGAAGTATGATGATGATATATAGTAAGTTGGTAGTCTAAGGGAACCACCACTTATATAGTACGAAGTATGATGATGATGAAGTACGATGTTGATATATAGTAATTAAAAAAATAATAATAAAATAGATAGAAGTAGAATAGAAAATAGAATATAATAGAAAGAAATAGAAAGTAGAAATAGAAAATATTATATAAAAGAAAGAAATATTAATAGAAAGAAATAGAAAGTAGAAATAGAAAATATTATATAAAAGAAAGAAATATTAATAGAAAGAAATAGAAAGTAGAAATAGAAAATATTATATAAAAGAAAGAAATATTAATAGAAAGAAATAGAAAGTAGAAATAGAAAATATTATATAAAAGAAAGAAATATTAATAGAAAGAAATAGAAAGTAGAAATAGAAAATATTATATAAAAGAAAGAAATATTAATAGAAAGAAATAGAAAGTAGAAATAGAAAATATTATATAAAAGAAAGAAATATTAATTAGTGCCACGTGGCAATTTTTGATTGGTGTGGTAATAGAAAGAAATAGAAAGTAGAAATAGAAAATATTATATAAAAGAAAGAAATATTAATAGAAAGAAATAGAAAGTAGAAATAGAAAATATTATATAAAAGAAAGAAATATTAATAGAAAGAAATAGAAAGTAGAAATAGAAAATATTATATAAAAGAAAGAAATATTAATAGAAAGAAATAGAAAGTAGAAATAGAAAATATTATATAAAAGAAAGAAATATTAATAGAAAGTGAAGGGTAATGTTGTCAAAGACACAATAATTTGGTAGTATTGAGGACTCACACTTATTAATAGAAAAATTTTTATAAAAGAAAGAAATATTAATTAGCGCCACGTGGCAATTTTTGATTGGTTTGGTGGTAGTTGAGGAACCACCACTTCTAAAGTATGATGATATGATAAATGATATAGTCTTAATTATATTAATAAAATACTCATAACTATCTAATCTTCCATATTCATAACTTTCATTATTTAATTTTGCATATCTTAAAAGATGGGAGAAAAATTTATTTACTTATTTAATTTTTTATAATTAAAAAAATATTTATTCAATTCAATCAATTTTTCACCTCCCTCCATAATTGTCTTCTTTATTAGAGGTTTTAATATATATTCATGTCTTCATTCACTTTCAATTTTTATAATTCTTAATTAATTCTATTAATGTGAGGTAATAATATATTAAAAGATGG
>NW_006239061.1:227541-247049 GCF_000226075.1 Solanum tuberosum | reverse complement strand
TATTTTATTTCAATTTCTTTTATGATGTATATTTTTTTAGATTAAATTTGTTCAAGAACATGATTAATGATTGACATTGTATAACTTTGAAAACTGTTTTAAAGTTTGTGACTCAAAAATATAGGTAAAAGTTGATTTTATAACAAGAAATTAAAATGAAAACAAGAACTCTCCTATTACAACTAAATGGTATACTCATGACTTTTTAATTACAGTGATTCAAGATTTTATGGCAATTTTATTGTTTACTCCACTTAAGTTCTTCTAAGAAAATATTAATTTGAACATGCGATTTCACATATTTTTTACCTTTTTATTATAATAATTCAAGATTTCATGACAATTTGTCTACTTTTCTTAAATTCATCTAAAAAGTTTTAATTTGACTGTGTGAATGCACATATTTTAACTTTTCGAAACCATCTAAATTTATGTTGGTCTCGCAGTTTCCTATATTTAATGCATATTATGATAAATGTTATAATATGAAGCTTAAGTTAATTTCTTTAGATTTTGTAAGAAGTTTTGTAATACCTTTTAAATTTATCCAGGTCATATTAGATGTTAGCTTATGCTAACGATATATTGCTCTGTGCTTTCTACTATGTGTTACATGAAATTATAATTTAAATTATTTATTTAACATTTTGGAGAAATACCAAAAAAAAAAAAAATGATTTGGAGTTTAAATGTGCAAAGGAACTGTGACCCTTTTTAGTTTTGAATTCTACTTTTCAAAAATTTCTTATATTATTCTAGGGTAAATAAAGTAGTGTATGGAAAGAAAGTTGATTTTTAAAACCAAGGCACTATCCATTAATCTTTTCCTTTTAACCCATTATTGTGTTATATTCAATTAGTTTCAATTAATTGTATACGAAAGAAAAATTACACTGAACAACCAATTAACTAATAAAATTTCAATGAAAATATTTGTATTTGTAAGTCAAAAATTCGATTAGTGCCACATAAATAAGATAGATGAAGTAACATACATTATTTGAAAATGAGGTAAATAATAATGTAAATTATAATAATTAACAACTTAAAAATTTAAAAGATATATAATACAATAATTAACAACTTTTAATATTTGAAACAATTAAAAATTGACCGACTCTCTAAATTCTATTTGTATCACATATGACGTAAATAATATTGTGAATCATAATAATTAACAACTTAATAATTTAAAATATATATAATACAAAAATTAATAACTTTTAATATTTAAAACAATTAAAAATTGACTGAATATCCAAATTCAAATATATATATATTGAAATTGATGTAAATAATATTGTAAATCATAATAATTAACAACTTCAAAATTTAAAAGATATATAATACTATGTTTTTGCTAATACGGAATGTTGTGTCTAGTGTGTATATTTATATATATAATAATAGCCTTTTATATGAAATTAATTGTTTTTCGTAAATATGATGAATATAAATTATTTATGAATTTAAAAAGGAATAACAAAATACAACAATTGAGTAGATTGAATGTTACACTACTTTAAGAAAAAGAAAAAAAAGTAGTCTATATGATTTTTTTAATGTTATAAGCTTATTAGTATATTAAAAAAAGTAAGAAAACTACTATGATAACTTTGAAGACAATAATGGCCCCTACATTTATAGAAGTCTGTGTGTTTTGTTTTACTCTTCCAATGTGTGGTTAGCCACGTGGCCTTAAGAATATGCTAGAATTTAGGTGGTTTTTCTGGAATTTCAGTATTTCCTATGCACGAAGTACAATTGCTATTAAGCTGTACATTTTGCTTATTTACGAATTTGCCCTTGATCGTCCTGGTCGTCTTCACCTTTCTATATAAAAAAAACTATCTACGCACTACTGCATTTTTTCTTGCGTGCGAGGGTATTGTTGATAATTAAAGCAATTAATTATGACTTATGAGTAATAACGAATATTGTTGATTTAAAATATGTTATCACAAATGTGAGTAACAGATACCCATAAGACATAAGTTACAACACTTTAAAGAATGGAAAAATCTACTTTTTATTTTGAGACAAAAACGTTCCCCGTGGATATGAATATCGTTTTCACAATTCTTTAATACAGGTGTACATGGGTCGGTTCAGTTCGTTTTTATGTATTATCGATTCGGTTTATTGATTTTCGATTTTTAAATATGTTAAATCAATAACTAAACTAATAAGATATTTTTTATTGGTTTTGGTCTTTAATGGTTCGATTTTCGGTTTAACCAATAAAAAATACTTATAAAATAAATATATGACTTTTCTAATAAATTTGATGCGAAAACACAATAATGTAACTTTACAAATGCTCATAAAATAGAAACAATAACAAACATGAAAAGAACTACACAAGCGTAACACAGAGAAATTAAGAGGAATAGGGTTCTTATTTTAGATTTTAACTTTTTTTATAATGTGAAATTGTAAACTCAAAGTCTTGTGAAGTGTGAATTGAAGGGTAAAGGACAAAGATAGTAACTACTAAGGTATTGAGATTAATATATACAGTAATATTTATGTACAAGTAAAAGTAGTAAATTACTAGTCTTAATGGTTATCGGTTTACCCAATATTAAAAACCAATACTGAACCGATAACCCAATAATTTTTTTTATAAAACCATTAAAAACCTGTTAACCCAATAACAATAAACCAATAACACTTTTATCGGTTCGATTTATCGATCGGTTCAATTTTTACACACCCCTACTAATAAAAACTTAAAATATACTAGTAATCACAGGTTTAAGAAAAAAACATGTTCGACTTCTAAAATTAAGCCAAATTGGACTTTTAAAAGTGACTTTTCTGCTCTTTATATTTGGAGACAACAATAGATTAATAGCCAGAAAATTGGTATGCATACATACTCAGCATCTTACTTAATTGTGAACTGGTTCCATTATATACCATCTAAGGTCAGCTTGATAGGAAATAGAAATTCAGGTACCAAATCAAACACCATTGAAAAAAAAGTTTTGTAAAGGTTACTGAATAATGAGTAAAATAATTCGTCCTGCTCTAACACAAAAACGATGCGAGGCATGTAAAACGAATAAGGAATGAAGGAATAGACAAACACCTGGTTTAGTACGATATAACTGCTGTTAGGAAAATGGTTTATGTAACTGTACAGATTTTGCAATACATCTAGTGAAAATTTCCAATCTCACATAGGTAAAAAGGCAGGTAAAACACATGAACATCAGGTTTGCTCATTTGAGCTTTCCTTTCCAAGTTTTCTCCTCAATTTCGACAGTGATTTGCCATAGCCATAAACGCCAGCTCTATTGCTCAAGCCCTCTCCTGTATCAACAGAGCTTCAAGCTCTTCTCTACGACGCTCCAATTCCTGAAATTATAATCATTAATATGTTTTCAGGAATAGTGAGTAGGAGGAGATAAACAGATGAGTCAATGTCATCCACGATGGAAATAGGAGCAGGTCAAGAAACAATTGTTTGATTCAAACTCTAATGATGCAGCTGGAGCTGTGAAAGGGGAAATGGGGGAGAAGAGATTTCTTTTTTTTCCTGCACGTCTTCAGGGATTAGCATATCCGAATATGGAAGGCAGGTATTAAGAGTTTGCTATCATTATTTAAAAAAATGAGAAGCATAACCAAAAGCATTGTAATTCTCATGTAATAGCCTTTGGAAAACAACTTTTCACAATGTAATTACGCTATAAACTGAAGGGCAACAAATAAGCAAAGAAGCAAGATTGCTCCCTTGGGGTAGTTGGGGGAGCGGGGACATGGACAGGAGACTTCCAGAGAGGGCAGGGGTGGAGACATGTAACCCCTGCGATTGAGTATCACTTATTCAAAATGTTCTCCAGAACTACTAGTGCCTAATTATGTTGTCCTTCAAAAGCAAGTTTAACTACACATGCTTCACTCAGGAGTCAGGAATACATGCTATATTAGATGTCCTTTTAATTATTACTATAATTATTTTTTCTACTGAAAAGTCTAAGAGTACACTATAACCTTAGTCGAGAAGAGGATACCTAAGTGGTTGAGGTGTAGGAGCAACAACCTGCAGATCCCAAGTCTGAATCTCCACTAAAACAATTTCACCTAGCTTGGACACCACTGCTAATTTCTTTTTTATTTTTAAAGGATATTATCACTTACTGGCTTAACCAGAATGTAATTAGAAAGATTTCTGAAAACCTTTCATCTCCAATATCACTGGCCAAAAAGGCTTTCCAGGAATCCCTGGATCCATATATCCCCTCTTGAACAAATAATTTGCCTCTGATTTAAACCAAAATGGAATGTGTAACACTATTACCTAGCTTGGACACCAGATTCATTAAAAAATAGCACCTACTGGCTGAACCAGCATTTGTTTAGATACGTTTGAGTTTTTGAAGTCCTTGAAGTCTTGTCATTTTAGTCTCTCATACCAATTATTGAGAGGTACTCTTGCAAGCTACAGCTTGTGAATCGAAATTTAATGGTAGAGCTATGGCCCAGTTATAGTTGCTAGTTATATTACACCAGGTGATATTTGCAAAATTGGCTATAAGCATGCACCATTTTAATTTTTTACAACAGAAAACCTCTGAACCAAATCTACTTTCATCCAGTCGTAAGCTTAATCTAGATATGGACCTGACAAGAAGGTTGATGAAAACTCTGGTTCTCTGTCCACCTTTTCTCCTTTTATATCGTCTCTAACGGAGAGTAACGTTAGGGTTTTAAGCTTAATAATTTGGAAAGTTGGATGGTACATACTGTTTGGAGAAAAGATGAGTGGAAGCAGCAGAAAACCAGAGTACCAGAGAAGACACAGAAAAACAAGAACAGATTTAGAGAGTGAGACCCATGTAAGGCCTGGAGAAGCATCACATATCTAACTCTCCCTCTGGTGTTCAGCTCAAGGTTTGCCTCCAACAGGACAAGCATGTAACAAGATATCATATTACCTGCAGATCGTTAATTGCTTGCTCCCTGGATATTTCTTTTGCCTGACGAGCACGTTTGATAAATCCAAAGCACAACAATCCCTACAAGTAACAAAAGTCAACAAAAAAACAAAGTTAAAGTTTATTGTACCATATGGTACCCCAAAAATACTCAACAAGATGGATCTTGGTAGCATGTGTGCAGTCAGAAGCAAGCCCTCATGCTCAAATACAAGAAAAATGAAGTTTAAAAAAATGGCACAGAATGCAGGCAATCAAACTACAGGCTGTAATCTTTAGCAGCACTCTGTATATCATGGAGACCTAGTAAACACGCTTAAGATTTACATGGTCATGCAAACAAATGATGTTTTAGACTATCTAGCATAACTTCTGATAGCCTAATTGACAGGTGCCCACTGCTTGCATTCTTGGAAGGAATTCTCCTGTCTGAAAGCTAAAGGCGATCTGTTATACATATTCATATTTACTGCCTCCATGAGAGGTGGGAGGGGACCAAGAGAAGCAAGGCCACACATCATACTCTTCAGGATTGTGTCATACCAAATACAAGCTACAACAGTATGGACCCTGACAGACAAGTGATTGTCATGTAGCAACCTGATGGTTTCCTGAACTTACTGATATTATGTAAATTGCACCACAGGTAAGAAGAAAGTAGCTAGCTATGTTCCGGAGAAGGATGAGGTCATTCCTTTGCCCATAATCTTCAGGATAAGCTCTGGTCATCACTGCAACACTAGAACAAACCAGAAAGAGGGGAGTCAGTTCCCCCCTAAAAACCAACAATTATGTTTAGTCTGATTTTAACAAGCTCAGCAGGCCAAAAGTTTTGCTTACAAGATCTGTAGCATGCCCCTTCCAGCTGAAAACTCCAACACCTACTCAAAGCCATTGAAATTTGGCATCAGTGCTATTGGGATTTATTTATTGTCAAAGGTATCGGGTCAAAATGAGCAAGCGACCAGAAAGAACATGAAAATATACTGCATACAACATAGAAGGATATTATTCTTAAAGTTTTGCCCCTAAGAACAAGTGGAACCTTTCCAGTTGTTCTATGAGAAGCAAAATTGCTGGAACACTAAAATAATTAAGCTATATCTGGATAATGCGAGACTATAAAGGTTAATGATGTAACTGATGATGAAAAGAACAGAGAGGAAGACAAAAATGGCATAATACGATGGATGGTTCTGAGTATGAATTTGAGCATTAAAGGGACAGAAACTGAAAGGAGGAAAACACCTCTTTTGCTGCAGCAGACAAACAATTGCATCTTAACTAACTGCTAATTACGGGTCAACCAAGGACATTTTTCACATGGTTAGTAGATCCTAGTGCTCCTTATTTTTTATTCCATGTTTTCCCTAAATATCTATCTAAATGAATGATAGTATAGTATGACATTTCCAACATTATATAGCCCAAAAGACCAAACTTGGTTCATCCTTAAACTACTGAATCTCTAAGTGATGCATGTCATTCACACTTCATAGCTATCTTTTCTCTGTGTTAGATAAACTTGGCATTCTTGCTTAATAAATCCAGTCAAACCATAAACTCAACTTTACCCCAAGAACATATTAACAATCTAACTTTTGTTTTTGATAGGTCGTATAATCGATCTAATCTTTGAGCTCCCATACCCTCCTTTTGAGTGTTTGGGTTCATGACTATGTTGAATCAAGGGAAACAATTTGTATGTTCCAGTCCAAAAGTTAATTTCCAGAAAGTAAGCTTGACAATGTGGCAAGAAAAGACAGAATTATAGTATTCTATTTGCAGTTTACCGATGGGTTAGCTCTATTTCCGAATGGGAAACTGAGCTTCTGAATAGCCTAGAGGCAGAAGAAGAACTGGATTATGGAAAACAGAATGATCACTTATGACCAGTTCATGAACAAATTAAGACAAAATAATCTACTCATTAGTCACAAATCATCCTAACAACACAACATGGCTCGCAAATCTTCCAACCTTCGGAGGAAAAAAGCAGACAGAAACTACTTATGCTCACTGTATAAGTCTTTTTTCCTTTTATTCTTTTTGTAAGCATTGGTATTGCCAATAGCATTTGCCTGTAGCACCTTCATTATTGGGTGGCTCCCTAGTCCCTACTATTACTATATGATGTCACTCAATTGTTTGTGTTGTTAAAACTGCAATGATTGATGTTACAAAACTACATTTACATTATCATCAATCGAATCATTACTGCTTGATTTTGTAAATAAAGCAGAACCAAATGCAAACACATACTAGTATCGGCATTGAAATTTGAACAGTTCCAATTACAACGCCTCATTTCAAACACATGTCTAATTGATCAAAATGCCAGCAAAAAACAGAAGGTAAACTAAGACTTCACAACTCACCTTCCAGAACTTGATGAAAAATCCCCATTCAGTCTCCGCAACAACCACAATAACCGCAATCACCACAGCATAGCACCGGAAAATTCCATCAAATACCTAGAAAATTTTGCATCAAAACAACAATAAGGTCCAAGTATCGCACTCACTTACACAGACACATTAGCAGAAATACATGGCAGTAGAGGAAGGGCTTACGTCATATTCATGCGTAAAGGATCGGACAGCAGAGTAGACATTAACAACAATGCAGAGAATAGATGCCAGTGCAGTAACGAAGCTGAACAGTCTACAAGTCACCAGGAACGGATCGGATCCGGTTCGGACTCTACCGGGTGAAATTGAACGACCATTGTTAACCCTCTGCGTCTGGGAGCTCACTGTTCCTTCGCCGTCTCTCTCCATTTTCTTTGAATTTCTTCAATCGAACTTCAAAGTGAAAGAGTTTCTCTGGATTATTAATGGAATTGCATTTTCTTTTACTTCGTGCGCACTCGGGAATGAGAATATCGGCGGAGGATTTCAGGTGGTTTTGAATCTCTGCTTTCGAGCCTGCTTATCAAATATTCGTTCATGACTGACACGTGTCTGTTTTACATAAATGAAAATTGAAGTTAGTTTTTTTTTTTTTTTTTTTTTTTAAACAGACAAAATGTGATCAGAATTTCTTACCCAAAATAACTCAATTATTATTACTCCTCCCTCTTTCCTATAGTTTCCTTTTTTGAGAATCTAATAACTCAATTATTCAATAAATTTTGACTATTTTTTAAGATGCATGTGTTTCATTATATTGATACACGGATATTTTTCGTATAATTTTTGAATATTTAAATTTTTATTTTAAAATATTAAATTAAATATAATTTAATTTAACTTAGAAAATTAAGCAAATTAACTATCAAAAAAACAACATGATGACTACAAAGGAACTGAGGGAGTAATTACAAAAAATAGTTTTTCCGTCTAAACTTTTTCCAATGATATGGCGTTTTTCTTTCTTTTTTGGGCTTCTTTCGGCCATTAATGACTTCTTTTGATCTTCCTTCCTTCATTTATTCTTAATTCATGTTCAAATCCTTATTAAAACTCAAATTTAAAATTTGAAATGAGACAAATATGAATCGTTTTGAGTTAATTATATATAAAAGATTCGAAATGTCAAGAGGACTTTATATCTAACTTTTAAACTTTCAGGAGATAATTTTGAATTGATCAAAATTCAAAGATTTCATTAGCCATTTATACCATGTTAGATACATTACATATACATATCATCAATATATTGAAATTCTTTTTTATTGTCCATACGTATTGATAAGTAATCTACCCTTAAAAAATTATTTATATACTGTTTATGAACAATAATTTATTTACTTGATAAGATTATATAAAAACAGATAAATTTAATAATTAGCGCAATTTATGAAATTTTTATATTTACAAAAATAATAATAATAATAATTCTATATCCAAATAAAATTTTACTTCCTTCGTCCCATTTTATGTGAGGTAATTTAACTCGACATGGAATTTAAGAAAGAAATAAGACTTTTAAAACTTGTGGTTCAAAATGAATGATAGAAATTTGCGTAGAACTAAAAAGGAAAGTAAATTACATAAATTGAAACAAAGGGAGTAACTATCTTCAATTGATTTCGCATAATAATTTCACATTGCGTAAAGATTACTTTCCTAACAAGTACTCCATCCGATTAAAAAAAAATGACATCCTTTCCTTTTTAGTCTATTTAAAAAAGAATGACCTCTTTCTTTTTTTGATAACATTTTAATTTCAGTTTTTTACGTGACATGTTTAAGGCCACAAGATTAAAGGGCAATTTTGTACATTTGACATAACTTTAATTTAGGACCACAAGATTCAAAAGTCTTACTATTTATTTTCTTAAACTTCGTCAAATCAAATTAGATCATTCTTTGTGAAACGGAGGGAGTAATAAAAGCTGACGGATGATGTATTAAGTAGGCGTTTGGCCATGCGATACCATATCACGATATGGTGTTGTGAGATGAAATCAGCGTTTGGACATGCGATTTTACGTTGATTCTATCTCATGATTCCATATCATGAGAGGTGATACCATATTCTCCAAAAAACATGATATGGAACTATATGGTGATTCCATATCATGATTTGAGATATTTTAATACAATAATTGATCCATGAGTTTATATTTTGTTAAAACACCTCACATTTATATCTGCTAACCATTTGTTTCATATGTAAATAAAATTTATAATCACATCATTACTTTTTAAAATTTATTATTCTCACCAATATAAAATTTATTATTACTTTAAATTTGGTGAATATAAATGATAAAGTAGAACTTTATTTGGCGAATATAAATAAGAACGAAGGGAGTAATACTTTTTTGATTTTTCATAATAAATAAAAACGTCTTCATCTTATGACTAAGCATAATATTGATAAAAGACAATTTTCATTGGCGGTGCCGCACTTTCTTAATCTTAGTATTCGCAAAATGTTCGTTCACATGACTAAAGAATATCAAGTCCAATGGATTGAGGACTTGGGAAAAATTTGATCAATTAGTTATTAATATTTAGTCAAGTGGACTAGTTATAATTTTTTTGATTAAATTTTATTAGAAGTGTTTTTGACTCAAACTTGTGGTAACTTTTTAAAATTTCATTATTCTATAATATTTAACTATTGATTTTTTTTGTAAATAGTTAGAAGTCAGTGATGTTTGTTAATTTTTATCTTAGTGTATTTAACTTCTAAGGTTAATATTTACTCACTAATGTATGCTTTTTCTACTTTATAGGTTATTTGTAAGAGTAGTTGAGAGATTTGAGCATATCAACTACAATTTATGTTCAAATTTTTTTATTAAATTAAAGTTAAATGAAACAATTACTTAAGTGGAGAAAAAATAACTTTGTAATAATTTATTATGCAATTGTATAATTTTTTGTTTATTTGATAAGATTGAATAAACAATTGGGGTTATTTTAATAGTTTTACAACTTATGAGATTCTTATGTTTATGAGAAAATATACAACATAAAAATTTCATATCGCATGCCCAAATAAACCTTCAATTCCATTTCATGATTCCATATCATGATTCCATATCATGGCCAAACGGGCCCTAAATATCTAAACAAACTACGCTTTAGAAATAAAAAATCAGAACCTTGGGGGTTGAGTGGCAGTGGTAGTGTGTATTAGTGCAATTGGCTTTGTCCAACGTCAGAAAAAATCAACATCCTTATCCCTTTTATTTCCTATTCATCACTCTTTTTTTTTTTTACTTCTTTACCAATTCTTGTTTTTCTATCTTCTTCTTCTTCTTCTTCTGTCGCAAATTCATACTCTTTCTTGCATATTGGAAGAAAAATTAAATCAAGAAACAACGCTGTTATTCTCATATCTTTGCCTTTTTCATGGCGTCGATTGCTCCCCCACCGACATTTGATGTAAACACTCACAAATTCAACTTCTCAAACCCTAAATTCACTTCCCGATTGAAGCGTTCATCTTCGTCTTTCACTCTTTCAACCTCTCATTCACTTTCTAGGGTTTCCGGTTCCGCTTTCTGTTGCCGTTGCCGGAGCGGTACCGGTGATGGTGAGACTGTTGAGCCATCGCCGTCTGTTTCTTCTCAGAACAGCTCATCTTCTTCTTCTTGGAGATGGGATTTGGCTTTTCAAGATGCGGTAAAGAATGCGATGAAAAAGTTGGATGATTATGTGAATTGGTCAAAAGGAGTGGGACTTGATGAGAGGAAGAGTGAAATTGGTGTTGATGATCAAGAATGGGATTGGGAACGATGGAAAAGGCATTTTAGTGAGGTTGAGGAGGAAGAACGATTGGTTTCTGTTTTAAAGGTACAATCTCTGTTTTGATTTGTTTGCATGTTACTGTGTTTCACTGTGAAAGTTATCATTGGTTGCGCATGTGTTTTAGAGGGGGTCCGATGATGGTTTAGATTTGTTGTCTATGAGAATTTTATTAAGATATGGCAGATGGTGAACTGTATTTAATGTGCATGTTTGTAGTGGTGGTGATTTCATTTTGTAGTTGGATAGCAGCTTGCACATTCATGCTACATGACCTTATTTTGACCATGGTTCAACAATCATCATCTAAGATGTATTATTAGGCATTCCTTTTTGGATTGGCGAAGTTCAAATTATTCGTTGATGATATGGTGATTGTAAAGGTGACGCTTTTAAACCTTTCAGATTCTATCAGAGTGAAGCCCAGAGTGATTTTTCGTAGTCTACATGATGCACTGAGAGGTGTCGTCCATGTATGCCCAAACGTATACACAAGATGAGTGTTGTAAAAATGTGGATGTTAAAATGAACATACAATCATACACTACTAGATTAGAAATCTCAACAGGGTGCAAAATAGCACAATAGAATATAAGATGAGAGATAGTTGCTTGGTATAGTTTTGTCATGTCCTACTAGACCTCCATATGCACCAGTCCTTAGGCTATAGTATGATGAATAAACTTGGTAAAAACGGAATGAAGTAGACCTTAAAACACATTGATGGAGGTTGCACATCTGGATTGGTGTAAGTAGGAAAAGAAGACCAAGAACATGGGAGGTTGCCTTGCTAGCTCTTATTTGGGTTATGGAGGAAGAGAAATAGGAGACCGTTTGAGGGGATTGCAAATGATTTTATACTGTTGAGGAATAGCGTGTTATCTTTAATTGCCTTTTGGTGCACAAATGAGATTCCTATTTGTGTAGATGACGGAGTGTCTTTCGTAGAGAACCATGTTTTGATGTGGTTTCTCTACTTTGTGGTATATATATATATATATATATATATATATATGGTAACAAGAGCTTTTCCCAATTTCAATAAAGCTACTTAACATGTAATAACTAGAAAAGCACATTGATGGAGGTTTCAAAAGATTTCTAGTCTCTTGAAATCAATGCAGATTCAGGTAGGACATTATGAAAGTAAATTATATATATACACCCAAGGGTGTTGCCTAATGGTCAATGAAGTGGGAAAGAACCATGAGGTGTCTAGGGTTCAAAATCCAGCCAATGAATAGATATAAATGATTATGTATTGGGATTAAGGTTAGTTGTTATTGTATACTTACATCAGGTCCCCTGTCTGCCAGGAGTTTGGTTAGACTCTTATATTTCAGTATAGATAAGTTGAGATTTATACAACCTTAATTTAGCTGGCAGAATCTCTCATTTTGTAACTTCCCTATTTAGCTTGTAATTTAGGCATTATTGCTGGAGCTGTCCCTATCTTTTGTATCCTCTTTGCCTTTTAATGAACTTCTTGCTTCATCATTTTTTATCGCTTAGGAACAAAATTATTTAGTATTGGAATGACATATGAGTCCCAAGTAAAGCGGAATGGATATAGAGGATTCATAAGTCTGAAACCAATTGATTGAGGTGTAGATTGATCACTCATGGGGAATAGCTGAAAGGGCTATCAGAAATTCTTTGTGAATCAAAAAGGGTCCCTGAGGTGAATACCATCTCAAATAGGGTTCTTGGTAATTTACTGTGCATTTTTGTTAGGTTTTGGTTAGTTTGTAATATCCTGCCATATCATTTTGTTCTTAACTTGTTTGGACATGCTTCAAGAGGTCTATATTAGATCGCAAACATAAACATTTATGCTTAATCATGATATTTTGTATTTTTGCTATTTTAATGGAGCTATTATTTCACCAGTCACAGTTGGCTCATGCTATTAGTAGAGAAGATTATGAAGATGCTGCTAGACTCAAGGTGGCCATTGCTGCTGCAGCTACTAAGGACATTGTTGGAAGAGTGATGTCCCATGTAAATGTAAGATGTATGCTGCTATTTTGGAAGAATCAGTGATATCATCTTCCTTTGCCTTATCAAAATATATATGCATACATATAGAATGTGTGTGTGTGTGCGCCTTTGCCTTTTCAATTGTTTAGTCGGAGGTTATTAGTTAACTTGATTTAGACCTTTAAATTGAGTTGAACATGTGACTGGATGTTAGTTGCCTTGGCTATTTAAATTGAGTTGTTCCATTGTGTCAAGCCTCATCATTAAACTGTGGTACAAACTGTGGTCTCTTGTTTTCAAATTTAACATTATGTAGCTTTCTTATCTTGCAATGAAATTTATTACTTCATCTAAAAAAAGTAAATTTCTTTATCTTGACCTTTGGACATCACATATCTGTAAGTTGTAATGAGGCATAGCACTTGTGGTATAGCTAATGATAGACATTTGAGATTTATGAATCCTTGGAGTTAAATTTCATTTGAACAAAAAGAAAGACAAATTACTGCTTAATTTTTTTTTACCAATGATGAGAATTTAGAATTAACGTCTGAAAGTTGAGCACTTATTGCACAAATGTTAGTCTCAGGTTTGAGTATTCGGTTATTATTTTAAGGTCCTTCTGTGCCTAGATGATCTTCTTGTTCATCTTACAATGTTTTATCTCACTGGTCATTGATGCTCACCTTCTGGAGTCTAATGCAGAAAGCCATAGAAGAAGAGCGCTACAGGGATGCAGTATTTATGCGTGATTGTGCTGGTACAGGATTGGTGAGTTCAGTAGCAGGATACCGAGATTTGTTTGCTATAAAAAGAGTTGTTTTTTGTCTGTTTCTTCAATGTTTCATGTGCTTTACACATTTGGACTGTACATTCATATAAACTTCCCAGTTGGTCGACAAGCAGTCTCTCTTCAAAGTCTTCGAATTCTTTGCGATTCCAACTTTCCTTGGGCTATATCCACCATGGATGTTGGGTTTTCTAGCAAAGTTTCTTGAGAGCATGTAATAGTTTCATATGTGTTGTGGCACATTGGTATTTCTAGTTTGTAACATATTTTGTTATGTTTATGTAGGTTGGATGGTGGGCTGGAACTTCACAAGATGTTAGTGATCCATATGGCCGCATTATTCGTATAAGTGCTGAGCATGGAAGATATGTCGCGAGAAGTTACAGTCCACGGTACACTTATAGGTTTCTGCTGGGTTTTGTTTGAGTTTGCTATTAGCAGATTGAACTTAAAATTCTCTTTCTTAAAAAATATAGAAGAAATGGATCTTTGCCTCATCTCTCTTTATTTTTTTTCCCGTGGGATTAACACAGGATGATTATAGGAAATGGACAATGCATGTGGACATTCTCAGAGTTCCCGCTTTTTTGGGTTTGGGAGGGGGGGGGGGGATGTTTTGTTTCTTCAATGTTTCATGTGCTTTACACATTTGGACTGTACATTCATATAAACTTCCCAGTTGGTCGACAAGCAGTCTCTCTTCAAAGTCTTCGAATTCTTTGCGATTCCAACTTTCCTTGGGCTATATCCACCATGGATGTTGGGTTTTCTAGCAAAGTTTCTTGAGAGCATGTAATAGTTTCATATGTGTTGTGGCACATTGGTATTTCTAGTTTGTAACATATTTTGTTATGTTTATGTAGGTTGGATGGTGGGCTGGAACTTCACAAGATGTTAGTGATCCATATGGCCGCATTATTCGTATAAGTGCTGAGCATGGAAGATATGTCGCGAGAAGTTACAGTCCACGGTACACTTATAGGTTTCTGCTGGGTTTTGTTTGAGTTTGCTATTAGCAGATTGAACTTAAAATTCTCTTTCTTAAAAAATATAGAAGAAATGGATCTTTGCCTCATCTCTCTTTATTTTTTTTCCCGTGGGATTAACACAGGATGATTATAGGAAATGGACAATGCATGTGGACATTCTCAGAGTTCCCGCTTTTTTGGGTTTGGGAGGGGGGGGGGGATGATTTGGTGGAAGTACATAAGAAAATTAAAGAAAGAAAAAATAAAATCAATGAATCAAAAAAAAAAAAAGGAAATTAGGATCTTACCTCATTTGAAGAAAGGAAGTCTAGAAACTGAAAACATGCAGCTCCTTCTAAACTCTTTCTTACACCAATTGAAAGAACAGGCTCTTTAGGAAACTATTTTCACTCTATGAACAGCTTCTATTCATCCTCAAACACCTGTCATTCCTCTTCTCAAATTGACCAAAAAGCACGACATGATATAGTTCACCGACCCTTCCATAGAAGTTTCTTTATATCATTATGCCTTGCCATAAGTTAAGAAGTGGCTTAATTGATTCCATTGTAAATCACTGTATTCTGGAAACTGCTACATGAATCAAATATTTTGACCCATTGTACTATATACTAAAAGATGATTTAGTGGTTCTGTCTTCTCCCCTTTCTTTCAGGTTATGTGTATAATCTCTGCAGTTTGTATACATTATTAGCTAAGTTGCTTGGACTCCATGCTGGTATCTGACACGATGCAGATCCGTGGACTGGATTCTGCAAATCTGGATTTTTAAGATTTGGGGGTGTGGATCCAATTTAGGGATATGGGTGTTGGGATTCGGCTAAAAAATTCAAAATTTATAAAATAGAGCTACTTATAAAGATGCTGTAAATTTTGAGAGATATTATGTGGAAAACTTAGATGTATGTTGTATAATTCAATTCAATCTCTCATCCTCCAAGATTAGTGATTGTTAAAAATCAACATGCTATTAATCAATTCAAAATTCATCCCTCTTTTCTATGAGAAAGAAGACAATTATAAATAACAAATATTGACCAAGAGGAAAAGCTAAAAAGGATTATAGCTATGCCATTTTCCATGTCTTAAAATTTGTTTTATCTTTTATTTTGAGAAATCCAAATCTCAATTTTCACCCCAAATTTGTCCATGGACTGTGGTCAAAGTATCCGATGTGGGTTGACCGAATTCCATACGAATCCCGGACACGTGTCTTGTCTACAGGGGTTTGACAACAAAAATGAAGAGTCCACACAACTTAGCTACTTAGTGCTATTTTGACGTTGAAGTTAGATAAAGTCCTAGTCCAAGTGCTGAGCATTGCCGAACTGAGTCTTGCAGAGTGTGGTATCCTTTTCTATTGTGCCTTATGTCCTAGTTAGTAGCAACAGATACTGTGGGGAGTTTTGCTGTTATAATTGATTTTTCTTCAATGAAGTAAAAGTGAATAAGAACCTTAACTGCCTTTGGGGTATGTTGTTTACTGGGTTCATGTGCTCTACTGACAGCCAGCTTGCTTCGACTGTGGAAGGTGCCCCTCTCTTTGAAATATTCCTTACCGTGGATAATAAAGGCGAATACAGGCAACAGGTATCTTTCTATCTCACATTCTTTCTTTTAACTTGTTGACATCTTCTACCGATGCGGTGTCTAGAAAGATACTGAGTGTCTCGGTTCATGATCTGTTGGTCTCTGAAGATGGGACATTATCATCAGTGGATTGGAATTAAATAGTCAACTGTGATGAAATATTAATAATGGTGAGGTCTTGGGTGAAACCCAATTACGGCAAAATGGACATTGAGGATTATATAGCTCGCCTCAACTATTACTATTTTAATGGGATATTGAGGTGTAGTTCTTGTTTCTTTTTTAGTTAACAGCATTTGCAATCTGTGGATGAAACTTGATGCAAGTTTTTAGTAATAAACATGAATATCTCCCTAGAATATCATTTCTCAGATGTGATGATGCTGGTGTGGCCCTGGGAAGACAAAATTTCTCAGTATGTGAACTATTCCCTACATGTAGGCCTGCCTTTGCAAATGTCATGGATGGAATGACGGTTCAGCAAAGATTATTTTATGTTGAAGATATTGCACTTGCTAAAAAGAACTGAAAAAAAATTGCACCTCTTTTTTCTGAACTAGAATCTCCTCATCTATGCACTTTTTGTAAGCATGCCAAAATATGAAGATATGAATTTAGTTAAAGATGATTTTAGTCCACTCTCTACAGTAGAGTCCTTTCCTTTCAATAATAATTTAAAAATCTTTGTGATCCATATGATTTCAGGCTGTTTACTTGAAGAGAAAGCCAGTTCAGCAAGATTTACCTATTCCTTCTTCAAAGCTACCTGGTGCTTCCAGTAACTTGGACACTCTTGGTCCCACTGAAAGCAAAAGTGATATGTTTGATAAGATCTCAGATGCTGAGGAAGATGGTGAAGACAGGGATGATGATTTTGGCTTTCAGAATGCATTGAAAGACATGATTCCAGGGGTACAGGTCAAGGTTTTGAAAGTGACAGCTCCAGGGAAGGTAGATAGAGATCTAATATCAAAGGTCATTGAGCAAATAATGGATGAGGAAGATGAAGATGAAGAAAAGGACTATGATTTGGAAAGTGTGGATGATGAAGATGAAATAAAAGTGGAAAGAGATGGAGAGCAGAATGTGATTGAATTGGATACAGACAATGGGGTTAGTGATGGTGAAGAGCAGAGCCAAATTGCAGTTAGGGTGGTTGTTGGTGGTCTCATGCAAAATACCGCAAGTGGTGCACAGCATAAAGATCTGCTTCGAGTACCGGCAAGGCTAGAGAAGAAGGGTCACCTGTCATTTACTTTCAGTATAGAGGAAGATGAGAACAAAAGCAATTCCTCTGGCAGTGGACAATCTCCCCCAAATAAAAAGGCTAGGCTCCAAGGTCAACGTAGCTTGGATCATGTGATGGTTGATCTTGCAAAGTTCATCGGCAAGGGGAAAATACCTATGAAGGTTAGAACACTTTTATCTTGCCGTTCAAATTGCTTAGGTTTTATTCTTCTCTTTAATCGTTTTACTGAAACATGCAGGTCCTTAAAGATATGGGAGAGCTGATCAGCCTTACTCTTACTCAGGCACGAAATCGTCAGCCATTGTCAAAGTCAACCACCTTTAACCGCATTGAGATTTCACCATCTCCAGACCCACTAAATGGTGATTAATCTTCAATATGTTTCTCTCCTTTGTTCTCTTTCTGTCTAGATTGCTGATTCTCCTTTTTCTAGTAAATATGCTTGTTCAACTAGTGCATCATCATTGTTATTCTACCCACTCTCATTCTTAAGTTGGTCAATCATTTATGATTTTTATCAGGATTATATATTGGTGCTCATGGTCTGTACACTTCGGAAATCATCCACTTTAGACGAAGATTTGGTCAGTGGAAAGAAGACGGTAGCCCTAAGGAGTCTTCACGCTTGGAATTTTATGAGTATGTTGAAGCTGTAAAATTAACTGGAGATTCTTATGTGCCAGCTGGTCAGGTAACTTCACTTCGAATCCAAAAGTTGTGCATATAGTCTAACCTACAGTCACACTTTTTTCTTTTTAAATTAAATTAGGATGTCCGAGATCAACCATTCTGGTTGGAGTGTTCTATCTGAGACTAGGGAAAGATTGGATAAGCTGGAAATAAAAGCGTACTTGATTTCTATGCCTAAGTTGCATAGGTGTTTTGCTAATCCTTTGAGTTATGAAGATTGAAAATCTACAGTGAATCATATCCTGCATTTGTGCATTTTAGTATGTTGTAGAAATTTTTCTTGCCTTGCTTTTTTAAAATAGAGAAGGGGCGAGCGTGATGGATTGGTGTTCGACCATTTATGCCTTTCTTTCTAATTTGCAGATAGCATTCCGTGCAAGGATTGGAAAAAAATATCAACTTCCACATAAAGGGATTATTCCAGAAGAATTTGGTGTGGTAAGTGATTCTAGTGATTTTTTGATTGCCTAATATTTCTTGCCATTATTTGTTTTGCCTATCTTTCATTTTGGTGCATATGTTCCGTAGCTCTCGATTTTATGATGTGTGGGTCTATCTCTTACATTTTAGGCCTATGTTATCTCTATTGCCAATGCAGATTGCTCGATACAGGGGACAAGGAAGGCTGGCAGAGCCTGGTTTCCGAAACCCCAGATGGGTTGATGGTGAACTGGTTATCCTAGATGGAAAGGTTTAGAGATCTCCATTTAATGGCACTTTTTGTCTTTTGTTTTGCTGTCTCTTTATTCTCTCAATTTCATTTTCTCAACATATTTATTTCCTGTTGAATTGTGCAGTACATTAAAGGAGGGCCTGTTGTGGGTTTTGTCTACTGGGATCCTGAATATCATTTCTTAGTGTTCTTCCATCGACTTAGGCTGCAGGAGTGAACATCTCTGTAGATACAATCTGTGGCTGTTTGTTCCTGGTTCAGTTCTTTGCAGGTACGCTCTTTCACACTTGTACTTAGCAAATTACACGAATTGACATGCAAAAACTCAAGAAAAACAGCCAAAATCACCACCACCCCCCCCCCCCCCCCCCCCCCCAATTGCAACATCTCCCTCA
>NW_006239061.1:203118-226974 GCF_000226075.1 Solanum tuberosum | reverse complement strand
AAACCACCCCCCCCCCCCCCCCTCCCCCCAAATATTTGGCAGATCGTTCACATTTTAGTCATAAAAAACATGTTAGATGATCAACTATCATTTACTTGACATTCTCTTCAAACATTCAAGTATTGCATAGGTACAACCTTAATTCTCTTCAACCTAAATCACTTTGATCTTAATCTTATAAGATGCGTGCTTCTCTGTACCTTTGCAGTCAACATGATATCTATTACCACGAAACCTTGTCAGTTTGAGCTGAAGAGAAGACTCAAGATTTCGTTTGAATATGGAGTCCTGGGCAACTGACTGTTCTAGTGGCCAGCGTAAAGCCTTTTGCGTTATATTTTTGAGTTGATAGCTCCCAATTTCTCTGGTATACCAAATGGTCAGGCCTACTAGCATTTTGCTAGGGCACTGAGCTTGTGTACATATGCTCTTTATGTTAATTTTCTTTTTCAGCTCTTTTTGTATTATTCTTTTTTCCCTGTGAACATTGTTGTAGTATTTATCTGATAGCACCTTCAAAAAATTTGGAATTTATTCTCTAATAGAATCCAAAGATAGAATGGCGTATTGACAAATGTCTTATGTTGTGATTTCATATTCCTGGGTTCTTGAATTATCTACTGAACTGCAGCTAGATTTCATGCATTTTGGGGATGAATTGTTTCTTTAATGTTCTTGCTATGAACTGGATAGTTTCTGTGGTGTGCATCACGAAGACGAAAGATATTTATGGTTCATTGACAAACCAGATGCTTTGCACTAATCTGAGATTCTTTAACAGACAACAATTTTCTGTTCAATGCTCTGATGCAATGGTTTATGTCCAATACGAAATCTATAATTTGTGGATAAACTACTATCTATAAAGGCAATGAATGGACACTGCATACATAACATACATCATCTATTGATTACACAAGGCACCAGGTTGAACTTAATATTCTTGCGTTGATCTAGTGGAAACAGCATATCAGAAGTCATTATTTTTGCACATCATGTTGCAGCATTATTGTAACTACTGGAGTACATAAAATGCAGGTCTTTCCAAAGAAAAGATTGGAATATATTTTATGGTTTGTTCAAGTTGTTGAAGGAGACTTCTTTAGCTATTTTGGCACCCCTTCCCTTGGCCATATAAAGTCCCACATGATGCATTAGCTCCTGCAAATCCCAAAAACACTGCATAAGTTGATCAAGATAACAACAATTTTGTTATTTGTTACTTATTAATTACCTGAGGATGTGGTGAAATATCTTTGGTGTTTCTTGCCATAGAGACAGGAAAATCAAAGGTGGCACATCCCTGAGAGTAAACTACTACATCCTCCAAAGGTTTGAGGAAACCGCGGTTCTTAGCTGATAATGTAGAGCAAACGAAGTCCAGCACACATATGTCCGTGCACACCCCTACCACCAACAACTTGGTTCAAGTAAACGAAAGAGTTAGTCAACATTCTTCAACCACGAAGTTGAAGAAGTTTTAGAGAATTAGCAAAAGAGATTGTACATACAAGTTGAACTTGGTTGTTCTTCACCCAATCAACAAATACATTAGAGCCATCCTCCTGAAAGGAACCAATATAGCCATCATAACAATCTTTGCGCCTGATTGTAACATTTGGTTCCTCCTCCACCCATCTTAGTGCTGCAATAATTTCTTCATCAGACAAAATCATCCAATAATCCGTTGTTGTTCCATTCAATAAAATTGGAATAATACAGATCCCCTAGGCAACGATGATCACAAATTTTCTAGTATGAAAGGTTTTGTCCATTTTTATTGCTAATATAGATATGTGTATATACTTAAAGATGAAAGTTATTGCAAAAAAATAGTAAAGTTTTTCACTATTTCCCGTGCGAATCTGTTTTCCACCACATCAGTGAATTAGTTAGGTGGGAAATTAGTAGGAAAATCTATCTTCTATAGATTCGCCATGGGAATAAAAACCATTATTTCTAACAGTGAAATTAGTACCAGGAACCAAGTTGGATTCATCAGTGCCAGTGATGCAGTGAGAAGGATAAGGGTATTCAAGTTTATCAGGATGATGTGAATCAAGAAAGGCAAGAACTGGCAATTTCTTGTCACAAAACACTCTAGCAAGCCTTGATGATTCATCAATCATTTCACTGATCTGCCTGTTAGGCTCTCTTGGTGCCTATAATTTACAAGAAAAAAATCAACTAATTGTAATTAATTAAGTAGTAAAACAGAGAACAAGTTCAATTTTAAGTACCAGATTTCCAGCACCAACAGTACAAAATCCATTGATTATGTCCACAAGAACAAGGCCAGCCTTAACATCTTCAGTGATGACTACTGATTCCTCCTCTATGGGAATTTCATTCTTCAAAAGATCTACTGTTTTTATTTCCATCTTTGTTCTTTCTTGCCTATTTTCTTATGGTAGTAGGTATGGGTGATTGAATGATTGTTGATATTTATAAGATGCTTTATTAGTCCAATTAATAATATGTTGATATTTTTTTGTAATCAAAGGAAAACTGACTATTCCACTCTGAGTAATAAGCCGACTTAAATTTTACTAACAGATAACTTCTGCTTTTGTATTTAAAGAAATATCTAAATTAGTGTCACTTAATGGTCGATGAACTAAATTTAAAAATTATAATTAGGGATTGTCTAATGGTTAATGAACTGAATTTGAAAATTATAATTCTTTAATATTAGATGATTTTTTTTTTATTCTTAATTTTGAATTTTGAATTTTAAGAGTGAAATTTCTTAATTTTGAAAGCAAGTTTGGATATATAGAGAATTTTTAAGAGATTTTTCTTAATTTGCTTGAAATCGAGTGATAAGAGGCACGTCATGTGAGACTTTTATTATTGATTAAAAGTTAATTTCATGCCCAATAAAGACGGTAATGGAGTATTAACTACTTCTTCATCCTTAATTAAGATTTCGAGTTCAAGTCTCATCAGATACGAAAACTCTTTGGAATGTCCTAGTACCCCAATGCAAGTGAATCCGTCCACTCAATTATTTATGCCTTGATTTATTTACATACTAAATATATAATGTTATATAATTAATAGGTGAGAGAAATAATATTACTGAGAGAAAATCAATTTGTAATTATCTATTACACCTTTTAAGAGATTTTTTAATTTATCACATGTCGTTCCATACCCCACCTTCACGCTACTCTCAAAATATCTTTTCCATAAATATAATAATTTATAATTGACAAGATAAATCTTTCCCTTGATAATCTCATAATTAGTTGATTTCTATTTTGATTATTTTATTATTCCCAAGATAAATATTGATTACTATTCAAATACTTTTTATTTAATAATGACTATTGGGGCCTTTAATTTTATTTTTTTAAAAAAAAATTTATCACCGTATTTTATAACATGCAATTTTCTCTCTCTTTAATCTATCTTTTTTGCTTTTCTTGATTTTTTTTTAATTTTAAATTTTGATATTGTTTTTTATTTTTTTTAGAATTAAGAATTCTTTATTTTGAAATTTTGATTTCGTTTTATATTTTAATTAATATGAAACTTGATTTTTTGAGGAAAAAAAAAATCATTTTACTAAAATTTTGAACTCGTTTTTGGTGTGTATTTCTATATCTAAGATACTATTTTGTGGGTGAAATAAGTATATTTAATTCTGAAATTTGTTGATATATATAGATAATATGAGATCATAAAATCATAAATAAGGAGTTTCTAAGTTTTAGCCTAAATATGATTTTAAAAAATCACACTTAAATACGGAATATAAATTGAAGAGAGAGGAAAATATAGAACTTGTATTAATTATTGCAGTTTAGACTTTTAATTACATGTTTTGATTTTTGGGTGATGTATATTTCTTTTGCTACAATTTCTGACAACAATATATAATATGCATTGTTTTACAGTCAGATTTATTCTTCCCAGATTTATACCCGTTGGATATCAATTTCATACATTTTTATTTTTTGTCTTTGTTCTAAAATTTCAAGTTGGATACCAAGTTTATATAAATTGAATATAACATTAACTTGTTTTAGATTGTCTAATTTGATTGAAATATCAGTTACATTTTGTTGTTGTTTTTTTTCATTTTCAAGTGGGATACCAAATAGATACCAATTGAATACAACATTAACTTGTTTAGGTTGTCTAATTTGGTTGAAAACTCAACTACATGTTGATTTTTCAATTTTCCAATGGAATATCAATTCAATACTAAATTTATACAAATTGGATACAATATTAACTAGTTTTACGTTGGCTATTTCAGTTGAAATCTCAATTATATGTTTTTTTTTTCAATTTTACCACTGGGACGTCAGTTGGATAACAAATGTATACCAATTTCATACTAAGATTTGAATTAATTTTTCCAGTTGATATCAATCGCATACCAACATTACTTATTTTTTTTAGTATACATTTGAAAAATACTGAATACACAAATGATTAACTAGCACACATAATAAATATTCTGAAATTATATTTCATTAACTCAAAGAAAAAAAAAATTATGTCTTTTTTCAGAAGGGTAATTTGAACATGTCTTCCTGTTGTGTTCCTCCCGACGACATGTACTACACGTAATCTTAGACCTCTTGAATTTCACATCAGCAAACCATTTACAACGTTCAAGTTGTGGTCTCCCTACAGTTCATTTTGAAGCAGACGACAATAATTTATGTTTTGACACTTTTTGAATTGTATATTTTTCTGTTTCATCATAAATTATTGTGTCAGTATTACATCATACAAAAGTACAAATAACTTATACATATGTTGTATCAGTATTCAAATTTCATACTATTTTTATGCATATAAAATTCATACAAAAGTAAAAATACATATGTTATTTTTAAACAATTTCATATGTTATTACAGAATACAAAAGTAAAAACACATATGTTATATCAGTATACAAATTTCATACAATTCTTATTCACACATTTTTCTTACCTATTTCATGCCAAAAGTTATCAATTATTCATACCAAGATCATGCCACTAGAATACCAAAATGATTTCAACTTAGAAATATTAGTTGTCATTTTTTTAATAAACAGTATACCAAATTCATTACATTATTATTCTCAAAATTCATTACAATATAATGCCAAAAAAATAAAATAATCCAATCAAACCAGAAATCGTACCAAAATACCTTATCGATTGTCATACATGCCTAGTAATATTAGTATACAAATTCCAAAGAAAAAATTATCTATTTTTTTAATCAGAAATATATCAAAAAAAATAAAATGAGTTAGACAAATAATGAACAAATTCAATGTTCATACCAAAATATAACTTTATACATTTAAAAAAAACCCGTCATAATTCAAATTATTATACACAACAAAAAATTTGAAATCAGTATACAAATTTCATACAATTATTATGCACACTTTTCATACCTATTTCATGCCATAAGTCGTCATTTTTCACAGCAAAATCATGCCACTATAATACCAAAATAATACCAATTCTAACTATTAATCGTCATTTATTAGACAAATAGTATACGAAATTCATTCAAATATAATTCTAAAATCATACCAACATGGTATAACCAATATACCAAATTCAAATAAATTTTATGTATTTTTTTAACCAGAAACATACAAAAAAATGAATGTTCAAACCAAAATCTATACCAATTTCAAACAAATTTTATGTAATTTCAAAAGTGAATATTCATACCAAAAACGCTATAATTAAACCTATTATACACAAACAAAATCTGAATTATTTTTTTTCAGAATCACTGTTCATAATTTTTTTTAACGTTTGGCTTGTATTACAATACAAATAAAAAATCACAAAGAATACTAACCTGAAGGATCCCATCTATCACCATGCTTTATTAATACTAATAAGAATCCGTCTATTACAAGACAATAAAGATTATTGAATAAAAACAAATATGAATTAGATGAGAGTGACAGTTTACAAAGAAAATATTGAGAAGAGAGAGAAACCTTCTAACAAAAAAAAAGAAATATGTTTGAACGAATTTTAACTGTTTTGAGCTAAATAAGGAAAACAAATATTCTTTTTTAAAAAAATTTAATTTTAACTGATTGAGTAAAAAAAGGAAAACAAATATTCCTATTTTGTTTTGAATCCCCTAAATTTATGACATTATTAATTATCCTTAATGTATTCAAATTAATGATAGTTTAATTGTTGTTTAAAGGTGTTTTCGTTCAGTACTTGTGGTTGCATTTAATGGGTTGTAGTTGCAAATACAATCTTAACTTCGTGTTTTTGGCTTGCTCGAGAGAGAGGTTTTAAAACCAAATTACTGAATCGATGGTCTGTGGGTATTGGGTTCTCATGAGTTCAGCTCGAGAGAGTGAACCCTAAACTCTTTTCAACACATTCAGCTCGGGAGAGTGAATGGACTAAAGTGAATGTTGTGCTTAATTGTTGCTTATTGGTGTTCGAGAGAAACCAATTTGATTCGGGGAAAATTGTTCGAGAGAAAGTTTAACCCCACTAAAGTCTAGTTTAATCACTGATTCACAGCTGTTCACTATTAATTGCAATTACCCGTTGTCTATCTTAGCTCATAATCCTATCACATTCCAAAAATTTCGTCTCCATAATTGTTATTTTCGTGTTATTCGTTGTTTTAGTTGATAATTGAAACCAACCCCCTCTGATATTTGACACTTATGTCACCTATAATTTAAACCATGGTTTTATTCGTAAATGTTTTTAGCTATGATTGACTTGAGCATATTCTTACTTGCCTATTGATTCTCAATTACGAACCACTCCCTTGGGACTTGACCCCAACTTACTAGTTGGGTTATATTACTACTTTACGATCGTTGGCGCTTAGTATTGGATGAAGTGTCCACATGATTCAACTTGATATACATGATTATATGAGATAACTTTGTTAGTAGAAGATAATAGATAATCCGTTGAATTAATTAAGATACACATAGATTGATCGAATATTATATACAATATTTTTAAAAAAAGGCAAAAATCATAAAAGCACTAGGGACAACAGATAGTAGAAACAATTTTAATTAGATTAGTTGAGGGCAAAAAATGCATTTATTTTTAATATTTTTCTTATTTTTTTTGTTTCAATTTATTTAGCGTTATTTTATTATTAATTTATTTAAAAGAAGGACATAGTTATATATTCAAAAACAATTAACTTTAAATATATATTATTTTTTACTGTTTTATGAATTCTTTTACTAAGAGTAATGTTTCTCTAAAATCAACTCTCCTCCATAACAGGCACCTAACAACTACAAGGCGTAAAGACAAAAATAATATTTTTCATGTGTCATAAACATGTAGAATCATGAAGATCATAGAACAAGATTCTGAAAATTCTGATTCTTCTATGGAAATTAGAATACAAATTAGGGATATTCTTGTTAGAAATAAATATTTTCTTCACCGCGAATCATTGAGAAATTTGTGCTATAGATTATGATTTTTTCCATTCATTTTTCACTGATTCAACTCATTGAAAAAATGTACGATAGAAAAACAGATTATTACTGAAATAGTGAAAAACTTCCATATAAAATATTAAGTATAATTTTATTATTTTTCCACTAATTCAATTAAAATATTTATGAAAATAGTCATTAATATTTTGTTGATAAGAAATTCAGTGAACGTCAACAGAGTTGTATATCCCTATGATGTTCTTAGAAGTTATTGATACAAACAGACCTAATGAACGTAACAGGCACATAAGAGATGAGGTTAAGTAATAAATCACATTATTAAATGAGATTTTTTTTAAAAAGTGTGTAAGATGAATGGTATACCCATCTATTTAGTTGTCCCTGTAACTAAAAATACTTGGTCCAAAATATTTATTATTAGTAATATTTTAGAAATATAAGACAAAATTAATTGTTCTGTTCTTATTTTATTTTTCCTGATATTAATTGTTTTTGTTCTTAAAAACCACTCCTCCATAGTACAGATACCTACAGCTACATGGCTTAATTAAAAAAAAAACCCAAAGATTACTATTACTATAACAAAAATACCATTTAGCGACAATAAATATACACATTAACAAAGAGTGTTAATTTTTTTATCGGCATTAGTTGATTGTCATTGGATCCAATGTTGCTAATAGGGGCATATACAAAGAGAGCTAAACATATTTAACGACAATTAAACTATTATCGTTAATTAATTATCGCTAAAGATCATTATCATCATAAATATTTAATTTAGAAATGCTGTGCACGATGTGTTAGAATCCTGAAAATATTCCTCTATGGATAATACAGATTAGTGATGTTATTCTTGTTGATTCCTATGATGTTCTTTCTAATATGTCTATTAACAACGTTATTATTTTTGTTTCCATCAGGTGATTATGAAAGGTTAATTAACAAGCTTAAATAATTCTTAAATAGATTAATTATACTATGATTAAGCCGTGGATCGCGCGCGGAACAGTTTAGACGTGAAAATGTTTTGTTTAACATTATATATAATCATTTTTATTATTTTTGACAACCTTTATATATCAGTATTTTTATTATTTTTGAAAACCTTTATATATCAGCATTTTTATTATTTTTGACAACCTTTATATGTCATTATTTTTATTATTTTGACAACCTTTATATATCATCATTTTTATTATTTTTGACAACCTTTATATGTCATTATTTTTATTATTTTGACAACCTTTATATATCATCATTTTTATTATTTTTGACAACCTTTATATATCATCATTATTCACAAATTATTTTAGCCCAAATGTGCAATTTTGGCCAAAAGATTATAAGAAATGATAATTACTTTTCGAGGGCTTTTTATAAAATAATTAATATTGCTTTTAAATATTTTTTTTATTTATTACTTTGATATATTTGATTTAAAAAATATTTATTATTTATAGCTATTATACCAGGTATAAAAAGTGAATTATATATGCCATACATATATATTATAAATGTATTATATTTGTTTTGATAATAAAAAGAAATGCACTGCGTATTAAAAACGAAATATGCATGTAATAGAGATGTATTACACTATGTACAAAAGTAAATTTCTCATGCAATATAGATGTATTATAAATTTCTTAAAATGTACCCTATCTATTAAAATTGAATTATACTTATATTAAAATTATACAACTATAAATAATAAATATTTTCTAAATATGATATATTTAGTTAGGTTTTCCTAATAATTACGTGAGATTTACGTGAAAAATTCATAAATGTGCTAGTCATATTAGTGAGTTAATATCTCATATAGTCACTCAACTTTGAATTGTTCACTTAGAAAGTCACTCAACTTTGTTTTATAACTCAAAAGTCACTCAACTATTGATGTTTCACTTAGAAAGTCACTCAACTATTGACATTTCACTTAGAAAGTCACTCAATCAACTTAAATATTTCTTTTCATAAAATTTTATTGTAATTTAATTTTTATGTTAAACTACTTTTTTAAAGAAATAATAAGATATTTATTTTAATTATTTTGTTAATCCAAATTATTTAATTATATTTTTTTTTGGAAAACGTACCGTAGCAATTGACCCAAAAAAAAACTTTTTCCGTTTTATCAATTATATAACTGGAGTTAAATATGTTAAAAAATTATCCAAAAAAGAAGAAGAAGTTGGAATTGATAAGAAGGGTAAAAAGAAAAATTATACTTCAAAAAAATTCAATAAAATAATTAAAATAAGCATCTTACTATTTTATTTTATTTTAAAATAAAATAATTAATTTTTTTTTTGTATTTTACAAAATTTAATGAAAAAATTAATTTAAAGTAGTTACGTGACTTTTTAAGTAAAATATCAATAGTTACGTGACTTTTTAAGAAAACTATTAATAGCTGAGTGACTTTTGAGTTATAAAACAAAGTTGAGTGACTTTCGAAGTAAACAACTCAAAGTTGAGTGACTTTCTAAGTTTACTATTGAAAATTGAGTGACCATCTGAGATATTAACTATCATATTAGTAGAAATATGTGACTTACAAGAAACTAATATAAAACGGATCTAATGGACGTAACAAGGAAGACAACGCTATAGCAATAAATCATATATTATGAGGCACAAATTAAAATTAAAGGCTGAGAAAAGGGTCCAATAAAATTTTAGGTTTACACCTCTATCAACAATTGTGTTAGTACTCTATCAGTTGAGGTAAATTCTCAATTTTTTACCAACTTCCTCGAATGGGAAAAAAACAAACCAGGGATTCCCTTCAACAACTTAAATTATGCTTTTTAAAATAAAATTAATACGATAATTAGCTTTAAACATATTATTTTTTAAATTGCATGAAAGTCAAATAACGTGTCTTTGTTGTATAACGCACGACTCGTTTGTTCGGTTTTTTCTGTTGTCCACTTAATTATGAGGAAAATTAAGTTTGTCAACAGATTTTAAAAAAGAGATTAGGAGGAACGTCTTTCATCAAATGACAACGTTGTTCTATGACCGGAAACCTACCGATGCACATGATTGACATCAAGACGTACAAGCAAAATAATGCAAATTAATATAAGATAATCATTCCATCACTATTGGGAAAAAAATAATAATACAGAAATATTGAGTTCTGCAAGAATCTTCGACAGCTTGTTCCTTTGATATTCCCACTTTCTACTCAAAGTTGTGGGAACATTAACCTACTCTTTGGGCTTGATAGGGTGTCAACGCCCAGACTAATGGATCGCGTCCCTGTTCTGGCCTATGAAATGATGCCTAGCCCACACTGTCCAATGGACTTGGACCTTAACTGATTTCACGTCATGGGTCGAGTTCAAGTTGCCCAAGACCAACTGGTATTCAAAAAATTTAGAACTGTAAGCTCTAAGAAATTGCCAGGGTACATTTACAGGCAACAGCACCAACTACAATCAAGATTCTGCCAACTTTCAGAGTAATGAAGTACAATCTCACTCTCCACTGAAGGAAGCCAATCGGCAAGATGAGCTTGTTAACTACAAGTGCATCATATTGTGAATAATGACTTTTATACAACCCTTGAGGAGAATCTAAGTTCCACAAGGAAACATCTCCCCTTCCTGAGTTCTCTCGGGAAGAGGTAATAATATAGCCATATGTGTATCCTCACTACAGTTCTGTAGTTAAAAGCCATCATTTCTAAGAGAAGCATTGACCAAAATAAGCTATTTTAAAAACCAATTCACCAAACTAATACGCTTTTTAAATTTTTTACAAAAGTAGTATAAACGTACTTCATGGTAACGTTTTAGGTTATTTTTATTTTAAAAATTCAACTGACAAAAACTGACGGAACTGACGACGTTAAATGAATAAACGTTACTGTAAGTAACGTTTTAGGTGTAAAACGTTACTCCCAATAACGTTTATTGAGAATCTAATCACGTCAACCCTGCAAATGCAGAATCAAATCCTGCAAATTTAAAACGTTACTATGAGTAACGTTTTACACCTAAAACGTCACTCACAGTAACGTTTTACACCTAAAACGTTACTATGAGTAACGTTTACTAAGAATCCAATCACGGGTCTTCAACTCCTGCAAAATTAGAATAAGTCAAGTTTATCATATTATGTTAAGTTCTTACTATAGCTTTAAAATTATTTTTCTAATTTATTAATATTATTTTAAAAAATCTCTTAATAATATGATACACTTGACTTATTACCTAATAAAGTTTTGTGAATATTATTTTAACAATGGGCAACACAAGTAAAAGTTTTGTTGAATATTGTTGGAATATGCAAAACATTCCTTACAGCAACATTTATTTTACAATCACATGTGGTCAATTTAAAAAATGAAGGAAGACTTTAACAGAGTGTCGTAACTGACAGTCACGTTTTTGAGGTAAAACGTTACTATGAGTAACGTTTTATAGCTAAATTTGCAGGAGTCAAAGGATTCTTACACCTAAAACGTTACTGTGAGTAACGTTTTAAACCTAAAACGTTACTATGAGTAACATTTTAAATTTGCAGGATTTGATTCTGCATTTGCAGGGTTGACATGATTGGATTTTCAATAAACGTTATTGTGAGTAACGTTTATTCATTTAACGTCGTCAGTTCCGTCAGTTTTTGTCCGTTGATTTTTAAAATAAAAATAACCTAAAACGTTACCATGAAGTACGTTTATACTACTTTTGTAAAAAATTTAAAAAGCGTATTAGTTTGGTGAATTGGTTTTTTAAATAGCTTATTTTGGTCAAAACTTCTTTCTAAGATAAATCAAGAACTCAAGCAATCCCAGCTTTTTGCATGTGGAAGGGCAAAGGAGCAACCAGCTTGATACTTTCAACATCTACGAGATCAGCATCTGAAACTACTTGAGCTCGTTGCAAAGCTAGAGAAATATTGGGCAAAACCATCTCCTTACAGTGAAGATGAAGATGAGGCTGCTTATCTGAAATACTTCCATTCCCTAAACGAACGTTGAAAGGATCTGGTTTTTGCCTGGGAATTTGCACACCTAGGCTCAACACTGAAGTGGGCAAAGTCAGATGTTTCAGCTTTCTATGAGCTTGCCAACCATACTTGTAATCTCCAACTATTGCCTCAGCACAATGAACACGCAACTTCAAAAACAGAGGGTGAATGACTTTCAAAAAAACGTTTTTTACTATTATTTTTTTTAAAAATAAATAAAATGTTATAACTTGAAATATTTTATTGTTACACTTGAAAATTTTATTATATTATCATAACTTGAAAATATCAGTCTTATATATGTCATTTATAAAATTTTAAGTAATGACACTTTATTTAAATAATAGTAACAAAATTGATCATTAACAGTTGCCGTTACCACCGTGTGGCTATTGGACCCACCAGATGCTATTATCAGTTGATTTCTTGTGTTGAATTCAAACTTTTTTGTTCAATATTTGTTAGGATAATTTAAGTAACCTCCTCTCATATTTCACCTAATAACATTAATCTCCCATTATTTTTCTTGTTTTGATTTTTTGTAACAATACTTTTATCTATTTATTATTAATTTTAAATTTTATACGTAAACTACTTTACTTTTTCTAATATAATTTTTATTAGTTAATTTTATAAATATTTATTTAAGAAACTAAGAACAAAAAATTGATTGGCTCCATAGTATTTCTTCTTCTGCAAACATCTACTTCGTTCTTTTTCTCCTCTTCACACTCCAAATCTTGAAAATTTAAATTATTTGGGAATATAAAAAAGAAAGATTATATTAAGGTGACTTTATCAAAATAATATAATTATTATTTGTCTATAATTCATGAATAAATCAATGGCAATGTATTAACGGAACAAAGATAAAATGCACAAATATCTTGATTTTTCCGTACATGAAGTCAAAATCTAAGAAGATAATTACTGGAAGAATTGGGAACAAAACCCATATTTCCATATAAGGAGGAATTTTGGTTACTGGGTTTAAGGTTTTCGATTCTTAAATAATTGAATAAAGAAGATAATCATAATATTGATTAAATAAAAGACTATATTACTAGGGGTAAATTTGTCAAATTAGAATGTTTTCACACTAATAATAAATAGATTAAAAATATTGTTACAAAAATATTAAAATAAGAAAGATAATCGTAATATCATCCATCACGAAAAATATTAGTATTATTAAAGTAAGCGTGAGGGGAGATTTTTGAAATCATCAAGTAATTTTTTTGAAAGCAACTTAACAAATAATACATCGGAGAAAATGGTCAAAAGCCCTCTTAATCTATAGCCGGATTTCCAACTACACACTCATACTTTACAGGGGTCCTATTACCTCCCTGAATTTTATAAAACTGGAATTATTACCTCCCTGAATGCATACTTGGCAAAGTGAGTGTATTTCACTCTCTTTGAGAGAGTGAGCAGCCAAAACAATATTAAAATTTTGTTTAAATATCTCTTTTCAATAAATATATTTATTTTAAATTATTTTTTGTTCTTATTTGTTTTCTCTCTTTTTTATAGCAATATAAATCAAATATCTCCATCTTTCACCATTTCTAAGCCATTGTTGTCACCACTGTCTCCATCAGCGTATCATTATTGATTTAAATTTTCAAACTCATGTAAAACTCTTGCAAAAATCAATTAACCTAAATCAATTGTAGATAAATTACATATATTTATATCACCCCAAAATGCTTTAGATCTGATTTGAGAAAAATCAACATGGGTTTACTTTTTATTAAAAATAAAAATAAAAAAATAATATAATATATTAATCCACTTGATGAATTCTTTGGGTACAAAGTGCACATTCTCTTACAGATAATTTTCAAATGTATACAAAAGTGCACATTTTACAGATGAACACATTGTGACTCCAACCATTTGACAACGATGTGCTTAATCTCTCCATGGAGTTCAAGGATTCTTTAACATTCCTCCCAGATTCGTTGACCGATTAAATGTTCGTATCTTCACCTCATTTGGGAGGCAGCACTAGAAACTGCAGAATGGGGCACACCAATTTTCTTCTTTCTTGCCTTTTAAGAACTAGCAACTTGGGGATCTGGGTTTACTTCAAATTCAATTATTTTTACTAATAGATCCTTTAATTATCAATCTCAAATCTCAGTCAATCAACTATATCTCAGAAATTGTCGCGATCAATCTCATTAATTTATCAATCGTCGGTGAATCAGGCTTTTCCTCTTCGAAATTGTCGTCGCCATCGATGATGATGTGAAAGACATCGTAAGCTACTCCTCATCATCTTCCTCGAGAGCTTTGGTGACCTCCATTAATGGCAATATTCTTCCCTATTCGTCCTCTCTCCCCTATTCCTTCACTTTTTTTAGTTTGTTTTTTAGGTTTTCAGAGCAATGTCCAAATATCTCGGAACAAGCTCTGCAATCGTCATTCACCTATCTTCCTCAAAGAGTCAGTTCATTATTTACCTATCTTCTTCAAAGACCCTGTTTGGATGGATTTATGGTGTTCTAGTAATGATGAAAATGGTGAAAGTGTTTTGGTGATGGAAGGGATTGGTGAAAATATAAAAGAAAAGGCTAAAGAAATATAAAAAATGAGAAAAATATATATTTGATGAATTTTCCACGTGTCAAATGCGTGAAATTCACATACCACCATAGATCTGGTTATGGCTTTTTAAGGGTATAATTATTTCATTTTTAAACAGTTCAGGGGGTGATAGAACTTCCGTAAAGTTTAAGTGTATAATTAGAAATCCAAATATACATTGAGGGGGCATTTGGCCATTTTCTCTAATACATCGACTAATGCTACAAAAGCTCTTGAATATGGGGTTCATATGAAGCATTTATCAAATGACATGTTAAATATTCTTTTCAATTTAAAATAATTGATGTTTTAACTTTTTAAAGATAATTTAAAATAATTAATATTTTAAAAAATTATCTCGACACATTTCTAATTCAATGTACCGTAGTCCCATGTTAATTAGTGAGTACTTTCTCTATTTCATATTAAATAAATTTTTGGAGGGGTTTAAACTAATTAAATTGTTCTAAGTTCAAAATAGTTGTTTGATTTTTTTTTTAGATATATAAAAAATTATAAAAGAACAAATTACATTAATCAAAACTTAATAAAAACAGAGAAGGTTGAAGTACTACTCGCCTTTTAACTTAGTTCATTTCAGATTAATTAATTTTTAGGTTGGTCAATGACAAATTATTTATTAATTCAACCAATTTATATATATGTTGATTTATTATAAAACGTTCCGTTTTTACTTTTAAGTTCATCTTATAAAACCAATATTGGTTTAGGAAGGAAATTAAGCAATAATCGATTAAAGTGATTTTTAGTTCTCTTCATTGAAAGAAAAAACAAAGTATACCGTATTATTAATATTATGTCAAGTATATTTTATTTTTATTTTTAAGTATAATTAATTTACACTATATTTATTATTATGATATGTATAACTAATAAAATGAAAAATCAAGGTATTCCCAATACAAGTGATTTTAATGTTTGTATTTGTATGAGTAAAAATACAATTGTCCTTCAAAATATTTTTCACGATATTTTTTCATTATATATGTGAAAGATATTTTATAAATAATTAATTTATTTTAGAAATATTCAATGAATATCATTCTTAATACACTAAATGAATCATTTTATTAGAAATACTTTTTATAGAGTTAATATTAGCATAACTAATTATATCATTATTAGGTCAATATTATCAATATACCATATTTATAAAAAAAAAATGGTGATAACAAAAAAATACAAAATACCATTGGCAGTGCCGGTGCCCAATGAGCACCGAGTAGAATAACAGAAAAGGTATCGATAATGTCGAATATGCCCTCAACATTCACAATATATATGCATACACTCTTATTTTTCTTTCCTTCGTCCCTTTTTTACTACTAAGTATTATTATTTTTGGTGTCTCAACAATGGCTTTTTAAAGCTCTGTCACGGTATACACTTTCTTTTTTCTTTTTTATTTTGGGATAACTTTCTGAAGAAAAGAAAAAGATATTCTAATAGCTAGTTTTGACGCTTTATAAGTTTTGGTTTTTTAATGATATTGTTGTATTTTATGGTTTATATTATTTTTAAGTTCTAGTTATAATGTTGAAATGTTTGTGTTTGGTTTCAAAGTTTGTTTTCTTTCTTTTCAGGTTTTACGCCTCATTTGAAGTATTAATTGCGAATGGTGTTATTTTTACTTTCTTAGATAAAATAGATACTCTAATGGATTAAACTGGTGCCTAATATAACTGTTCTATGATGTATTTACTTCTTGTTCCTTAATGTTGGTAGGCCTTAGAGGGAAAAATAAAGTTAAATATGTACATTATACATTGTTCGGTTGTGGAGGTTATATTTTGCTACATTGATTACAAATGCTCTTAAATAGTCAAGCACAAAATTACGCTTAAAAAAATTCAATGATAAATTGAAACATAATTTGATTGGTCAAACTATAGATGGTAGTCACAATATATTTATTAAACGACAACAGTTGCATGGTACAAGAACTTTGAATAAATATAGCTAATGTATAGAATACTCTATAGTATTTAAATTAATCAAGCCAAACTAATTGACTAAAAAGAAATTAAAAGCATATAAACTGCTCTACACTAGCTAGGCTTAATTAATCAGTGTTGTATTTCTTTTCTTGCGGTCAAAGTTTTGTTAACTAAAAAAACTTTAATTAGCATATTGTATTATAGAGCTACACATCTAATTGATGTTTGGACAAAATAACAAATAGTAAGTTGATGCATGTGATAAAAAATAATTCCTTATTTGAATTAGTTGTAGAAGATTATCCGTTCAAATAATCTAGGGTCATAAATTGGTTTCTACCTTCTTGTCTTTGCCTTATGTTACCACAGCCGTCAGCGATTTAATTAATGTAGAAAATATGTAGTGTGTAGGGAAGACCAATTTATAGAGATTATGACTTAATTCGATACGTCTATCAAGTAACCAATATACGGATGAAATCTATTTTTTATTATGGTATTACTTGGGTCACAAGTAAACTTGGACCACAAGTAAATTTGGACCATAAGTAAGAATTATTCTTACACAAATATCCTGCTTCCGATCTGAGAAAGAAAACGGACTAATCTGAATCGGAAGAGCCAAAGACAAAAGTGCGTAAAGAAATACATCAAATTCGAGAAACTAATCTGCTGAAATAGTGGAAAACTTAAACTGATATAATAATGCACTCATAATTATAAACTTAATACTCAGCCACGAGATTATTGTGAAGTATGTTGTAGGTCTACTCCCTTTGTATTTAAAGGTCTACTCCAGTGCATTGAACAAAGATAAAACACTTACGTGTACACTTTTTAAAAGATATTTACGATATTTGTCAATATTATTCTTTTAATCATATATAACAATTTGGCTGAATGACAGTATTGTTAAAAATTGCGAATGATAACACTTTTTGCTAAGTTTAAAAGAACAAAATTGTTTAAATAAGTATTGCTAAAAATTGACAAAAATGGTAATAAATTAAAAGTATACTTAAAAGTGATAATTATTAAATAAAAGACCTTCACTTATGTAATTTGTCCATATTACAATATAACTAGTTATTAGAATATTACAATATGCAGAGTCGTCTCAACAAGATTGGTTGAGGGAGGATATTGAATAATAATAATATACTCTGTGTAATTTTAAAGTGAGTTTTAAAAAGGCAGAAGGGTCTGATGGACCCTTATACTTGTATGCATTTGTATTGTGAACCTTCTACTTAACTTTTTATCAACTGGATCCTTAAACTCAATAAAATTGAATACACTAAATCCCTCTGACGATTGATTATGCTTTTGTGGCATTAAAATAGCTGAGTTGGCTAGAGAGTGTGAATACACACGTGTTAAGACAAGTGTACACCATATTTAAAATTAAAAATATTAAAATTATAAAAGAATTAAATAATTAATTTAAAAATAAAAATAAATAAATTAAAAACCCCTTCTTCTTCATCCCATCCACCTACTTTTTCAGGCATCCCCATCCCTGCTCAACCCCTTTTTTTCTTTCATTTTCTTTAGACGATCTAATACACCGGAGGCGGCAAAGAGTCTCCTGGCATGTTGGTTCGACGGAGGCGGCAAGGAGTCTCCTGCTAGTTCGAGGGAGGCTGCGAGGATAGGCGGTCCTTGGTGTTTTGCAAGCGATCACTGATGGTGCAGAGAAAGAAAGACGGTGAAGGGGAGAACGAGGCGGGTGTGCGACGAGGAGCTGGTCACGACGGGTGAAGAGGTTTGGCCGCCGAAGTTGTGGTGCGGCGGCTTAGATTTGTGGAGGTTGGAGAAGAATGAAAGGAAAATGTAGAAGGTGATCGACAGAGATAAAGATGTGTGAGGGAGAAAGTATTTGTGGTCTCGCCGGCGAGAGGAGTGGTGGCTGTGGCAACTTTCTCCGGCGGATTTTGGCCATTTCACGGCTTGATCGGGTAGAAGACAAGTGGAGACCCAAAATTTACTTTAAAGAATAAATTAATAATTTTTAAAAATAGTTAATACCGATAATTATGATGTGGCATTAATTTAAGTGACATGGATTTGACATGGCATCTATTCAAGAGAGAGAGTGAACTATACACATGGTAAGGGGGGTTTAACAATCATTTTTTGATTGAGTTTAGGGGTTTAGTTGGTAAATGGTTAAGTAGAAGAATTCATAATTCAAACACATACAGATACAAGTATAAGGATCCATCAAATCCTTTTGCCTTTTAAAAACATAAGATGTACGCAAACCTCATAAAATAAGAAGGCAAATACTACAAATTTTCAATAATAAAAATATAATAGAAAGTGACAATAATAAAATCCGACTCAAAAATTTGAGAAATTTATGTAATAATATCGAAATAGTATTGCGTTTGAGAACTTTATATAATGATATTTAAATAAAATTGGCAAATTGCAGTGCTTGAAATTGGAATAAGACACCTTTTTTTTTTTTTGTATAAGTTGACAACAATAGATTTTGCGTAATACAAAATGTCTCGACTATTTAGAAAACTTTAGTATATTCAGTAATAAAAGAATAAAAAGACTTAGGTAAAACGTTATTGTATTTTCTAACCAAGAATTTCTTTTAAATGAGATTTGTTTATTGCTATTAAAAATTATTAATATTAATAATAATAATAATAATAGGTAAATAGAGACGATCTAAAAAGCCCTTTATTAGGGTTCCTACCTACTTGCAATATTCATTTATGTAACAGAAGGACATACAGGATGAAAGAAGAGAATCAAAGCACTGCTGGGGATAGACAAGAGCAAGTTTATTACTTTCTAGTTAATTAAATGCAGCAGGGGATAGACAAGAGAATAATAGTTTTGAAGCTATATTTGAAGCCATGAACGGGTGCAACATTGGAGACTTTGTAATGGCTATTCTATTAGCATTACCGGTGAAGTCACTTTTACGTTTTAAAAGTGTGTGTTGGTCCTGGCATGACTTAATCCTCTCCCGCCGCTTCATCACGATCGAGCCAAGCGCAGCAGCTTGATATGTTTCTACAACGACAAGAATGTCAGTAGGAGAACAACATATAACAGCGTTTCAGTGTCTGAAGATGGAACCATTACCCCTTTATCTTTACCTCCTCCTACTCTTTATGAAAGACATAAAATTTACGTGGCAGACTCTTGTAGAGGTATGGTGTATGCTTTTCGTCTGGATTGTGCCCTAAATCAGTGGTGGTGTGGAACATTGCTGCAAGGAAGTTCAGGACTTTCCATGGCATTAATTACTGATAGAGCACCACATCCCAGAAATCATATTACGATGCGGTCTAATCGTGTGGTGAGTGATCTAGCTACAGGTTTCACCTTCCTTCCCATCTCCACCGAGTACAAGTTGGTTAGGGTCATTCTCTACTTTAACAATACCGTGTATATTAGAATCACCAGGTGGAATAGTATGACGACGATATTCCTCCCAGCAAAGGAAATGGACATGGACATGGATGCCAAACTCCATCATCTGATCCTGATGATGATAATGAATTATAGCTCCATCCGCCCTGCTTGTTTAGCATATGTTAAATTTTTTTAATTCAAACAAAATTTAAGGTGCTCTAAAGATACATGAAGTTCATCATGTGACAATATTCAAGTCACATGTTTATTCTAGTGAAGAGCATATTTACTATGTGCCTCAAGAAAAAAAGTACATGTGAAAGAGAGATGAGCTGAACAAGAACAAGTCCAAACTGCATGAAAGAGGACAAGGGCATTAAACATCGTAACCAGGGTTTACTTTCTGCTGAACATCCCCATAACTCTGTAATTCTTCTATATCTTCCGAACTACCCAAAAATAGAGGAAGTCTTTGGTGTAGCTTGACAGGCTGAATAGATAAAATTCGATTTTTACCATCTGAACCTCTACCTCCAGCCTTTTCCACTAAGAAACTCAAGGGATTTGCTTCATAAACAAGCCGAAGGTGGTTCCTTGGATTCATTGCTACCCCACCATATAACAGAGTCCGATGAAAATCAGCCACTAGAGAACATATATACCTGGCTGAGTACTTCTTAGGATATTGTCCTTTCCCTTGTCTTATGGTGTCAATATACTGCCTTAATCCTTCAGGCCAGTCAAAATACCGAGCATCATTAACTGAGTATATTTGCCCTGCCATAAAATGTTAACAATGTAATTATCAGTTTAGAAGGTGTAATATGCAAAAGCATATTTGGAGGAACAAACTTATGATATAGCAATACCTCGAGGAGGAATGTTGATGTTAGGATGTGTCATGAGGAAATCTCCGGTTGTATGATCCAATGTGAATGCATGTGTTCCAGAACCAAAACTAGCACAGAGTATTGTGGCTGACGAATAGAGAATATAAGCTGCAGCAACAAGCTTTGATCCACTCTGAAGGCAGTTTAGTAAAGCCTTTTCCTCCACCGGCAAATGATCAATTTCCACAAGACGTCTGTAAATCCCAAATATCGTTCCAGTGGGTATTGAGGCATCTATATTTCGGGAACCATCTAAAGGATCCATGACGACCACAAACGGGCCATCATCAGTTATCCACACAGGACACTCATCTTCTTCTGAGGCCATTACAGCAACTTTTCCCGAATTTCTAAGAGACGACAATATAACTTCGTTCTGAACAAACATACATAAAAAGGTCTTAGAACATGAGACTATTCTTGGATCCATTAAGACTAGAGAAGACACAATGATCTACTTCCTAATTCATTAATAGATGATCCTACAAACAGAAAAAGGAGGAAAAAAAAACCAGAACTGCATACAACCTATAACATCAATCAATCAATAATTCCTCAATCCCAATTCCACTTTATTGGGGTGCACTATGTCGGGTGTATTGTGGGATTCCATTGGCTATGTTATTGTTGTTATATTATTGCTTATAATAACATGGAAATCCTATAGATTATGAAAACAAAAAATTACAGAAAAGCAACATCAACAATTTATATATATCAAATAACCAAAAATTCGCGAAAGACAGACCGAAACAATATCAAGAGGCTTGGGTTTATCTCTATCAGAAGAAATCCCAGTATTTCCAATGGCAACATTGTTGTTGAGGCTGGAATTGAAAGGGGAAGCAACAAGAGCAGCAATTTTCTTGGAGGCATATTCTAAGTGACCAAACAATAACACCAAGTCATCACCCACACCAACCCCTCCTTTACCCATGTACTCCATCAGTGTTGAAAATCCACTATTTGCAGAATCTACTGAAGCATTTTTACAACATATTGCAATTGGTGAATCAACCCTGGAGTTAATTAACCCTCCAGAAAATGGAGAAGAAGCCATATTTTCAGTACAGAAAGGTACAAGATTGTAGTTTTGAGGAAAAATTGCAGGGTTTGGTGAGGAGAGTTTGGTTCTTGCTGGAAAATTTAGGGAAGAAACGGTCGATGATAGCATCTTTATGCTCTTGGTACAGAAGAAGCATCCTGTTTTTTATTTATTTTTTATTTTCGTCATTTATCCGCAATTCTTTTCCTTTTTTTTCCCTCTTTTTTCCTTTTTTTTTTTTTCCGTCCATATTCATTGTTACGTAATATTGTTAAGAATTAAATTATATTATGAGGTATACATTTATAATTCATTAAAAAAATGATTTTAATCAAATATAATTCCTTTTTTTCTCCTTTTTGAGATTTTTTTCTTAATTCTTTTCATTAAATATTTTTTTTATTAAATAAAAAATTCAATCATATTTACTATTCTAATTATACCTAATGAGTTACAACAAAACCACCATCTATTCATATTCTCTACTCAAATAACATGACTATTCAACTCCTTTCTAACCATTCTTATGGATTATCAAATCTATAAATAACGATCATTCATGGAGATAGTGAATATTCATTTTTGCATTTTCTCATTATTAGTGTAGTTTTAGTTTTTTTTTTATTCTTCATCTTTTTCACAAGAAATTATAGAAACGATAGTGACATGATATGTGCTTCACTTTGATGAAGATCAATAATAACTCTTCAAAGATTCATTACAAAGAGATGTTCACATTAATTTAGTACAAGTTCATCGAAATGAAGAAGGAAGCTTCATTATGTTGAAAGATTCATCGATAATCATAGAAGTATAAAGTTTGAATGTTTTTCAATATTTTAAAGATTCATTAATGTATTATTTTGATTTCAATATTTTAAATTTTTGGCATGGTTGAAAGGTATATTATTTATGGTACATTTCTCATAGCTATTGGATATTGTTGTGCTTAAATATTTATATTTATATAATATAAAGGAGAAAGACAAGGTGATGTGACACCTCTTTATAACCTCCATTTATATTTATATTTTTTTCTCCTTTTTTTCTTAATTCTTTTCATTAAATATTTTTTTTATTAAATAAAAAATTCAATCATATTTACTATTCTAATTATACCTAATGAGTTACAATAAAACCACCATCTATTCATACACTCTACTTAAATAACATGACTATTCAACTCCTTTCTAACTATTCTTATGGATTATCAAATCTATAAATAACAATCATTCATGGAGATGTTGAATATTCGTTTTTGCGTTTTCTCATTATTAGTGTAGTTTTTTTTTGAGCAACTTTCACATATAGCAAACACAAAATTCATATTTGTATGTTATAGCAAAGTTTGCATAATTGCACTCCATAGCAAATATAAATATGTATATTTCGCTATACATATACAAAAAGATCAATTGTATAAAGTGAGAGAGGAGAGTGAGAGAGGCGAGTGAGCGAGCGAGATTTGGGAGAGTGGCGAGCGAGATCTGGGAGAGGGGAGAGAGGGGAACGAAAATATATGTATATATACAATTTTCACGCATTTTATACATTTGC
>NW_006239061.1:200149-202882 GCF_000226075.1 Solanum tuberosum | reverse complement strand
TTGTATAAAGTGAGAGAGGCGAGTGAGCGAGCGAGATCTGGGAGAGGGGAGAGAGGGGAACGAAAATATATGTATATATACAATTTTCTCTCGCTTTATACAAACACAAACGCACTTTATACACTTGCGTTTGTATAGAAAATGAGAGAGGCGAGGGAGATAACGAGAGTGGTGAGCGAGATTCACCAGGAGAGAGGTGAAATAGCAACAGTTTGCTATGAGGTACAATTAAATCAAACTATATTTATAGCATTTAATTTGAATTAATAGTTTGCTATTATATACAATTTTCCCTTCTTTTTTTTCTCTTTAATTTTTTTTCTTTTTTTTATTCTTCATTTTTTTCATAAGAAATTATAGAAACGATAGTGACATGATATGTGCTTCACTTTGATGAAGATCAATGATATATTCTTCAAAAATTCATTACAAAGAGATGTTCACATTAGTTTAGTATAAGTTCATCGAAATGAAGAAGGAAGCTTCATTATTTTATTTTTCCTTCTTTTATTTATATTAATTTTTTTATCTCCATAACTTATATCTATTGAACTTTTACTTTAATTAATATTATTAACTCATTTTCTTTAAATTTTCATATCCATAACCCCCAATTATTTAATTTCAAAATTTAAGATACCTTGTGATATTACTTTAATTTTGTCAATATAAATTCATATTTTTGGTTTCATAAGATTCTTACTCAAGATTATTATTTTTATTTCATATTTGAAATAGTGATATTTTATATTATTTTTGTAATATTAGACTTATACTTTAGTTTGACTCCATAAAAAGTCTCTTGGATGTGGATAGAGGGGAGCCGGATAAAAACTCAAAAATATGTGCACTGATTATGTAACTTTTTTTCATATTGTTTTTGTGATTACGAACTTAACAAAAATGTGTTATCTCTATAATATTTTTAAATTTAGGTTCTTATAAATTTTTTAATCGTAGTAAATTACATTTTCACTTAGGCTCAAATTAGTTATTTGTAACTTTGCCAGAAATAGCTAACTACGCTAAGAGACGTTCAAATTTTACTACTCATGGCTTAAAAGAAATGTATATAAAATATTGAAATACACCGTTCTTAGGTGTTTATTATGGTGAAGAACCATTTACATTTTCTTTAAATTTGTTCATTTCTTCTACTTTAAAAGAATTACCAAAAGAATAATATAAGATATACACAGAAATTAGTAATAGAGGTTTATTTAGATGATGATGATGGAAAATAAGAGAAAAATATTTATTTAGACGATGATGAAAAATTAGAGAAAAATACAAGGAAAATGAAAGGATTAAGTATCAAAGAAGAAATTCGATTGAAATACTTATCTCTTTTTCCTCCTATTTTTAGTTCATCTATTTTTTTACAAATAAAAAGAAGATTCATCAGATAGTAAATTTAATATTTAATAAAAACAAGAAAAAAAGATCAAGTCCTTAAATATGTTTATTCGAATTATATGTATTAACATCATAATCTATGATTTTTTTTCTTAATAAGTTCGCCTTTTAATTTTGAAAAATATTTGATAATAAAAATGTAATTCACTTAAGCTCTAATTCTACAAAAATATTTGTATCGTGATTTTATCATTTTCTTATTTCTATAATTGGTTTTATTTCTTGTATCATAATTAATTTCTAAAATAAACTTATATATATTTTTATAACTGCACGAAGCGCGGCCAAATTCTATAGTATGATTATACTACGCAATATAACATGATAATGATGTCTCAATTTTAACATAAAAAAGACGTTCAATGCAAACTTTAAAAAATAGCAATAATGAAAAATTAAAGTAGTGTAATTGTTCCTTAAAGTTCAATTAAGTGGAGATTGTTGCATAAAGGAAATATGCATATATGCCAGTTTCATAAATACTTGTTAGAAGTAATGGGAAAAGAAATACTTGGCAGGTACAACTATAGCTATCTGGAGACCTCTTTCGGCTACAAATAATTGATTGATAATAAAGTAGACATAAATTAATTAGATAAAGTATAATAAAACATTTCAATCTAGTCCATAGATATATAAACACCTAAATGGTAGCAATAGGCAAAAAATAAACTTTTCAAAAGGGAAAAAATAGATTTACGTGGACATTTTTGTTGGAGCTAAGCAAAATAAAAATAAACAAAAAGAGTAGATTGTTGTAGAGAAGACATAAAATGATCAAAACTTGATATTTTGGTGTCTTACTTATATAATTAAAGTGAAAACTAAAACCTATCCATAAGTGTTATAGTAACTGTTGAAATTCAAAGGACAATCAAATAAATAGAAATATTGTTTTACCTTTTTTTAATTCTACAAAATAATGCGTAAAATAATACTATATAAACGTAAAATAAATTATAAAATCTAGAGCAACTTTCACATATAGCAAACACAAAATTCATATTTGTATGTTATAGCAAAGTTTGCATAATTGCGCTCCATAGCAAACATAAATATGTATATTTCGTTATACATATACAAAAGAAAGCAGTTGTATAGTCTGCTTTGGTATAAATATACAAAAACATCAATTGTATAAAGTGAGAGAGGCAAGTGAGCGAGCGAGATCTGGGAGAGGGGAACGAAAATATATGTATATATACAATTTTCACGCATTTTATACATTTGCATTTTTATATAAAGTGAGAGAGGCGAGTGAGAGAGCGAGATCTGGGAGAGTGGCGAGCAAGATCTAGGAGAGGGGAACGAAAATAT
>NW_006239061.1:187753-199931 GCF_000226075.1 Solanum tuberosum | reverse complement strand
CTTTATACACTTGCGTTTGTATAAAAAATGAGAGAGGTAGGGAGAGAACGAGAGTGGCGAGCGAGATTCACCAGGAGAGAGGTGAAATAACAAATGTTTGCTATGAGGTACAATTAAATCAAGCTATATTAATAGCATTTAATTTGAATTAATAGTTTGCTATTATATACAATTTTCCCTAAAATCTATTATATAAAAACAAAAAACAAAATTCGTAAATGAAATTTAACAAAACTTATGAATATGCTAATTAATTAATAAGAAATCTGTTAGTACACTATTTTTTGCGTCTATTTGTAAAAATATTTAATGAAAAAACAGAATAATATGAAATCATGAATATAGACTTGAACCCTATAATAAAGACTGAACATTTTAAGAAAAAATCATTACTGCCTTTCGCACTGACCTACATAAATTATACAATAATATTTAATTTATATGGGTTGAACAAAGATTTATTTTCAAATCCACATATTAAGAAAAAGATAGTTTTAACTTGAGAAAAGTTATCCCCAATGAGCATAGGCAACTTCAGAGTTGATCTGCCAAATTTTATTGTTTGTTCTTCTGGTAATAGTATAACTAGAAAAACAACCTTGAAAATAATTGCAAGATATTAATTACCTCTACAATTTCATCATTGGACGATAACAAAAGATGTAACGGAAGGGAGCCAAATTCTACTTCACCCAATGATAGTATCAATTATTTTAAGTTTATTTTAAAACTAGGAACTTAACTTATGGAACCAATTAGGTCTAGGTGTATTCTCTTTGGTAATCTTTTTGATCGAGAATTAAATGAGTGAAAATGACTTATAATAACAAGGAATGATATAGTAAAATTAATAATTTATTTATTAATTTACAATAAGTATGACAAGTCAAAACTCAAATATAGATAAATAACTATGGACCATAATACATTACGCTTTTATAATTTATGACTCCTTTTATTGCTTGCTTACCAGAAAAAACTCCTCTTGGTAGTGGATGATAATATTGTAATAAATTAGTTTTAAAACTCCTCTTCTCAATGAATGATATTGTAATAAATTGGTTTTATAAGTCTTGTTAGTGGATGATATTGCAATAAATTAGTAATATAATAATGAGATGTTTTTTTTACAATTAAGTCATATATTGTCAATATCGAATAGAAGTCCACTCATCAGTCCAAAAATTTTATTTTTTTTACTATTACATAGGGCTAGACTTGCACTCTTTTTTCTCTATCAATTCTGGGAAAGTCCTAAGCTACTACACTAATGCACGAAAACTCTGTTGCCGCCTCCGTCGCCAATTCCTCCACCGCCGCCGGTGTGCCCGCCGTGGTCAACAACTCACACCTTCCACCACAACCATTACCGAGACGTGTTGTGTTCCGACTTCTCTGCCATGCTTCACGCGTCGGTGGGGTTATCGGAAAATCAGGGTCCATTATTAGACAACTTCAACAAGACACCTCCGCTAAGATTCACGTTGATGTGTCCGCACCAAACGACCACAACCGACTCATTGTTGTAGTAGCCCCTGCTTCAGTAAACAAGAGGATAAGGCTATTGGGCCCCATTGGGGATAACCAGCGGAATGAAGAAATTGATGAAATAGAGGTTTCGGCTGCACAAGAAGCACTTGTTAGGGTTTTTGAGAGAGTGATAGAAGTAACAGCGGAAAATAATGGACTAGTTTTGGGTGTGGAGAATGTTGTGTCGTGTAGGTTATTAGTGAAGGGGAATCAAGTGGGGGCTTTGATGGGCAAAGGTGGAAAAGTAATAGACACAATTAGAAGAGAAAATGGATGTAGGATTAAGGTATTAACTTCAGGAAAGATGCCAAGTTGTGCTTCGCCCAATGATGAAATTGTCGAGGTGATTAATTTCTTGCAAATTCCTTTTAAGGCTGCATGTTTTTCGGGTTTCATATGTAGTATATCAAATTTGAAGTTGCCTATGCTCAATCCCAATTTTCAATTTTTTAAAATTTTACTTTGTAGCTGATTTCATATGCATGATTGTAAGCATATTGATCACATGATTGGGCTTGGGACTTCCTTGTTGGATGTCTCAAGTTCGAAACCCCTTGCCAGCGAAAGCAAGGGGTTTGCCTTCTAGGTGAGCTCGTCTCACTGGGCTTGCCTAGTGCGGGTTACTTCTCTTATGTGGTTTGCGAGCTATTGCATAGGAGCAGGGTTTTACCCTGTGCGCACCCAAAGGGTAGCGGCTGCGGGTTTCCCTTGTCAAAATAAAAATAAAAATAAATATTGATCACATGATTGTAAGCGTATTGGTCACATGATTTTCTTGTGATGTCATTAGGGCTCATTTGGTTTTGTCGTATTGGAAACTCAACGTGTGCATAGCTTCCCCGTAAATATTACTACCATAAATGAAACCTGCAACTATGCTATTGTCTGGTTTCATACCGAAATCCATTGTGGAATAACCTTACTCATATTAGCAAATATTAGATCAAATAAATAGCCATAATGCCCTTGAAAATACTTAGTTAACCATCTGTCGTTATCGCTCTTGTTTGTACTGATGTTTGTAGTATGATTCTTTTGTTATAAGAAAGTGTTTTGACATAAGCTGATTACGAGTGCTTAACATGGAATTTTCAATGTCTAAAAGAGGTCACTTATCTCATGTTTTAGTATATCTCCAATTTAACTTTCCTCAAAGTGCTTTATTTGATACCATTACAGAACCAATAGTAGTTTGATTAAAATTGTAATATAGGCTAAGCATATTATTGCTAACAAATCTTCATCCTTCAAAACCAAATACTGCAAGTTTTAGGTTTGAATATGAAGACCTAATATCCAACAGTTGAGGTGCGCACAAGATTGTTCGGATACCCCAATTACCATTTTCAAAAATTTAGTTACTTTAAATCACCTTTTGACTATCCATATCTTGTACTGCAATCCATGTATGTCTTGTCTGCTAACCAAACAATTTGTATTGCCAAGTAACATACAGTGGCATTGCCTCTTTTAGTTCTCAGTTTTCTTCCACCATTCTGTTTTTAAGAATCAAGTTTTTACTTTGAAACATTGCAAATCATCAGCAAGATTGATTTTAGTTTGTACTAGATCTGCAGAAGCATGCATTCATAGTGAAGTCTAAAAACTTCTTAAACTTTTTGAGCTACTTTCAGAATTATCCTTTTTTAACATGTTATAATTTCACTTCTCTACCTCCCAAGGCAGGGGTAGGTCTGCGTACACTCTACCGTCCCCAGACCCCAGTTGTGTGAGATTGCACTGGATATGTTGTTGTACATGTTATAATTTTTCTGCTGTCAGGACCCCTGTTATTGCAGCAGCTATATACTCCAGAAGAGAGTAGCATGACCTTCAGTGAACCTGTAAATGCATAGTAATTTTTTGAAAGCATCGATGCAACAACTTACACTCTTAGCTCTGTAATTTTGCAAAAGTCTACCAGGAAAATCTACATTATAATTGAATATCTTTAACTAAATGGTAATGGCACAATGAATATGTCAGAAGATTTCTGATGTGTTAATTGTTGGTTAATGGCAGATAGAAGGGGATATTCTGGCTGTCAAGAAAGCACTTGTTGCTGTCAGTCGCCGCCTTCAAGATTGTTTCTCTGTTGAAAGGACTAGAACGGTTGATAATGCACCAATTGAGTTAGATTCAGAGCAGACTTTGCCCCCTGAGCCAATTGATCTACCTGCACAAAGGAGTTCAATGTCACAGCCAATAACTACAAGCTCTTTCTCAGGTGCCTCTGGATGTCATTCTGTGCCACTAGAGGCTGACAAGTTTTCCAGCATTGATTCAAAAATGCCATTACAAGAGGTTGCTTTCAGGATTCTCTGCACAAATGATAAGGTCGGGGCTATAATTGGCAAGGCTGGAACAATTGTTAGGGCTCTTCAGAATGACAGCGGAGCAAGCATTGCTGTTGGGCCAAATGTTGCTGAGTGCAACGAGCGAATGATAACTATTACTGCATTAGAGGTTAGTTGGGTGTATTTTGTCTTGGGTATCTTTTTATCTGTAGTATGTGGGTCAAGTGATTTAGTTTTCTTTTTATATAGAATCTAGAATTACGGAAATCTCCAGCACAAACCGCTGTTGTTCTTGTTTTTGATCGGATTCTGGATGCTGGTTCTGGGATGAATTTGGGAACAAGATCACTAATTACATTCCGACTTGTGGTGGCAAACAGCCAAGTTGGTTGTTTATTGGGGAAGGGAGGCGCAATAATTTCAGATATCAGGAAGGAGACAGGTACCAGCATACGGATATTTAGAGGTGACCAAGTTCCTAAGTGTGTCTCGGACAATGATGAAGTTGTACAGGTGAGATTGTTCAGCCTTTGTCCTTTTTTAGCTTCTTCAAACTTTAGAAATACTTTTACTAATGTACCATATATCTGAAACTAATTATTAAGTCATATATGCTTCGTTGTAGATCACTCCTCCAAAAGAAACATAGGACTTCATTTACAGCTTGTTTGTGATGGTTGTTACATATTTTTTTATAATGTATTGTATTATTTTGATGATTACAATAGTTGGATAGATTGTATCGTTTTCCATCATTACATAATGCCTCACATCAGCAATCTAAGGGTGAACCTAATGAAAAAGTAGAATATGGGTAGAGTTATTATATAAAGGTTGGTTAAAAGATCAAATAGAATTATCAAATAATAATCAAAGACAAAATGAGAAAAAAAAGGTTCTAAGGCGATCACACTAAATCGGTCATTACATTAAATGGAACTTTTTTTCTTTACGTAACGATGAATTTAACGATACAAACAGCAACATGCCCAGTTTAGTCCCACAAGTGGGGTCTAGGGAAGGTAAGTCCACATTGATTGTGTCCTCCCCACTTCCACCTCCCATAGTATATATCTAAATTATATTCAAACCATCTCCTCATGAACACAAGAAAATGAGTTCTACTAGTGACTCTGTCTCCAAGCTATCTCCTCAGGCTTGGCTATGCCCTCAAACTCCAAGGTCAATGCCAATCTAGAAGCTATTTCCCCTCCTACTAGAGCTCTTTGTTCTTGAATCACTTCCAGGTCAGCTAATTGATTTAGCACATTAGGTTTTTGCATTTTTAGATTTCCATGGGTAGTTTTGCTCCACTCTTTTAGCCTCCCCTTTAGGGCGTTTAACTTGGCCATCAGAACATATTCAAGCCTGCCACTGTAGTTAAAGAGGAAAATGAGTTCCACATTTAAAATGAGTTCTCTAATGAAAGTAGGGAAAACAGTTTTACCCTGTGCGCACCCAAAGGGTAGCGGCTTTGGGTTTCTTTTGTCATAAAAGAAAACAAATGAAAGTAGGGAAAACAAGTTCTACTTGTGAGATTCCACATTGATTGTGTCCTCCCAACTCCCACCTCCCATAGTATTTATCTAAATTATATACAAATCCTTTTAGGATAATTTTTTTTGCTCAACTACTGAACACAAGAAAATAAGTAGGAAACCCACTTATTTTCCTAGAAAACATTTTTCTTCATCCCGAACACACTCAAAATTTCATAAATCTTCTCAATGTTCTCCACAATTCCCCACTTAGAAAATAGCTAGCAAAAATCCTATTTATAATAGTACAAAACCTATTTTGACTAGAAACTAGAAAACCTATTCCTATATAACTTGACTATAAATCCTGTTTAGACAGGAAATTTTTAAAAATAGCAAATATTAAATCCTAAACAATTTTGGTTTCTTACTCCAACTTCGATTTTTTTTTTGAGAAATACTCCAAACTTTGAATTAATCTTCAAACATATTAGATTAGTTATTAAAGACTAAATGCATGTTACTCAACTGTCAAGTGCGTCAAATGCACTCACTGCATGAAGAAACTAATAAGTATGGGAGTAATAAGAATTACCTCGTCAAAAACAGGCATGATTTGTTTGTTCAGATAGTTGAGAAATTTGCTGTTTGATAGATTTTGCGATAAAATAAAACTTACTGATCGCACTCCAAAGGATCAGTAAGGTAAAGCCTGAAGATAAGATTTGTACTCGATTTATTTCTCAGTCCCTCTAGTGTGGCGCTGGCTGATTTGTCGAAAAGATTACCCAATCGCTGTACCTGTGGGTCTTCCCCTATGCGGTTCAAGCCATTCGAGGTGATCCTACCCAACATTTATTCGCAAATCCTGTAGTGAAATTGAGACTGCTCAACCTTCGGAAGCTAATTTGTGTTTACACACATTGTTTGTCAGACCATTGACCTTTTAAGTTTAAGAGTAAATTGTCCCTTTTTGGATAAATTGAGTAAATTGTTCTTTTTTGGATAAATTGAGCAAATTGTCCATGTCATAATTATCTCGATTTTCGTTTTAGTTCATCTAGGTTTGACTTACTGGTCCATTAAGTTTAACGATATGTACTGAGTTCATTAATTCTTGGTGATATATTCTTGATGTCAAAATATTAGAGTAATGCACTTTTTAAGTTACAAAATATGCAAGTTTCTTGTGACCGAATCCTGAAATTTCTCTGGAAAAAGAAAACCTTAGGCTTGTTAATACAGAACTATTTTGGCACCTCTCCTTAATATACTAGTTAGAACCCACGATGCACAGTCGATAATCGATATAAAAAAAAAACAATGTTTATTGTCTTGCTTGTCGATGCAAATTAAATATAATTCATTTAACAAAATTGCAGCTGTGGTTTGCTCTTTTATGCAATAATATTATAAATTTAATTACTTTATGAAACTTGAAGAGTTTGTAATTTAAATTAAAAGAGGAGATGTTTCGATATGTCCTTTTTTGTGGAGAATTATCTTTTCATTAGATGATTTGAAAGTTATCAAACACTTCCTTTCACTCATATGTGGTTTCCTGGACCTAGTCAAATCAATCTATATAAAATCAGACATTTTGGTGTATCTGTTGCACTGATATTGTATTGTATAGATTGCAGGTGAGTTCGTAAATGTACAAGATGCTTTACGAAATGTCACTGGTCGGTTGCGTGATAACCTCTTGGCAGCAAAGGTGTCAAATGGTGGCATCAGTAGAAACAGCTCCCCTTTGACATCTGAAAGTAGTCCCTCTGGCCAAATGAAGGAACCTCCTTTTGGATTTCATCGGTCTAGTGGTGTCTCACATGGTAACAATCAACATCCTGAGTTAACACGGTCTATTAATAACCTTGTACTTTCCAACAAGATAGATCATCCCCCATCACCGGGGCTGTGGTCATCACAGGTGATGAACTGCTGAATGTTTAATTTTCCCTTCAATTTAATGTATGTTCACTGACTTATCTTTGAACATTTCCGTTGGGTTTGGCTATTAGACACGACCCGCAGTAAACCAGAGAGGTGCTTTTGATGTCAGCAAAGGATCTAATTCAGTTAAAGGTGTCATAGAACTTGGAAGGTTGGTGTCTTGCACTGCTTCACAAGCGCCTAATGCTTTTTCAACTGTGACAGGATGTAATTACGAGGGTGGATTCCCTATAGTATGATTTTTACGAAAAAATTCACTGCCTAGATTTACCAAATGGTCATTATAGACTTGGAACAAAAGATATGTAAGATTATCTCGATGCCCGAGTAGAAACTTCTTGATTGTATTCATCAGCTTGTTGCATTTTTCTATTGCTTGCAGTGGAAGCAGATCTGCCATAGTGACCAATACTACTGTGAAGATCATGGTTCCTGAAAACATCATGAGCTGTGTGTATGGGGAGGACGGGAGCAACTTGACTCGTTTAAGACAGGTACGTTTAGCCTTTTTCCCTTTATTAATTGGGTTTGTGGAAGGTAGACAGGATTGTTAAACTCATATGCCTTCTTTGTACTTGATTCACTTTTGTGCTGGTGTTTAATCTTTCTGCGGAACTGAATCAGATTTCAGGAGCAAGGGTCATGGTACACGAGCCCCGTCCTGGAACAACTGACAGGATTATCGTGATCTCTGGGACCCCAGATGAAACCCAGGCAGCTCAGAGTCTCCTTCAGGCATTCATACTAACTGAATAACCAATGAACTTACCAAAGAGGATCCCAATTTTGTATACTGAACTAGTACAGTTAGAACTATGTCAAAAGCCAATTATACTTTTATTTTGTATACTATGTGATGTGATGACTCTGATGTTTCTTTAATTTTAGATAGAGTACTGACATTAGTTTTTTGGTATTTTGAGAATACGTTAGGAAATAAGTTTATTCTATGCCCCGTTAACATGCGCAAAACCTTATTCTTTCATTTGAAAAGGGATTAGTTGACATCTTTATTTGCTTGCATCTGAGAATCTTATAGTAACTACTAGAGAAACAATTAGTAATGCATAATGTAGGCCCGAGATGAATTTAAGTGGAGAAACATGGTCATTAAGGATTGATATAGTTCGTCTTTCCAATATTAAATTTAGGCCTGAGATGAATTTGCATATTGTAAGGCCTGAGATGTTCGTATCAAACCATTTTATCAATATCCCGCCCAGACTAATGTGTTCTGTTCTGGACGGGGCCACATATTCAAATTGAATTTTATCCATGCACATGAACGTATTTAAATTTAACTGATTCCGTTATTTTGTTAATACATATAATCGAATTATTTGACCAATCTCAAATATATTCTTTGGTCAATATTTGCAATTAAAAGAACTCTTTAACACTAAACGAAGCTTGATTATATCACAACTTTTTCATCGTCATAATTTAAACAAAAAAAAGGAAAAAGTGGAAAAGAAAATTTTAAAAAGAATTTGTAAAATATTATTAAAAAACAAAAATGTTTCTTATATATAAAATTTAGTTTGACTTATCTCTTATTTTTCAAATCAAACTAAACCAAGTAACAATAATTTCTGCTTACATTCGAACAATTGATTATATGGACAAAATTCTTGTTTATATTTTATTTTAGGGAAAATACATAAAAACCCCCCTGAACTTGGCACGAAAACTTACTTTAATACTTCAACTACACGGGTGTTTATATACCCCTAATCTCATTTGAAGTGAATAAATACCCCCTTAATGCTGACGTGGCATAAAGAAAATAGTTAAGAGCGTCTTTCTTTTTTATTAAAAAACTAGTGTACTTGGCCGCGCTTCGCGCGGTTATGAAAAGAATTAAAATAAAGTTTTATACTAAATCATAAAAGATAAGCTATGAAAAATCAATTAAATATGTCTATATTTTGTAACAATTGTTATTCCAAGTCATCTATAAGGTATATACTCTTTAATTGAAATTATTAGTTTTTTACATCAATATCTTTTTTTTTTAATTTGGACTTCTTCCTCCTCTTTGTTTTAACTTCATCACTACTTACTTTCTAGTATTCGTCTGTTCACCAACCTAAAGAATTATCATATCAAAATTACTAAAATAATTAATTAAAATTAAAAAAACAAAATAAGGTAAGAAAGAAAATACATATAAAAATACACAAAAAAAGGAGAACAAAAAAAAAAAAGAATTAGCTATGCCGAAAAAATTGAAAAAAATGGCATACACAAATTCCTATTTCTTCTAGTTTTGCTTAGCTTATATACAAAAATATTAAAGAGTATATTTCATATTTCAAATAAATACTACATTCAATATACAAATTCCTAAGAGTGAAGAGTCATTGTAATTAAGAAGATTAAGAGTGTGACTTTAATATTTTGACATTTGTACATATGACACAAAATAATGAATATTAATCATAGAAAATGATAAGACAATCCGAAATAAAGTTATTGAGACATTTATTTTTATAATAAGTTCAATAATAAGTAGGAAGAAAAAGATTTTTTTTTACCAAAGTAAAGAGAGAAAATACCACACCATTCTAGTCCAACAATTATTATATAGATAGATAGACTTTTAAGAATCACCAATTTTTTCCCCAGAAAAACCAACACATTATTATAGAAAAAGTTAACATTTACCCTGTATAATTTTTTTTTTTATATATGTAACACTCCAGACTTTATCAAACAATATTGTTCTTGGAGAATACATACCTAATATTTGAAAAATAACTAATTCAAATTGTTAAAAATAAGCAACAATAAGTGTATCTATATATATTCTAAATCATTCAAACTTCAATTCTATCAAACTAATTTGATCATCTCTCTTGATGAAACTTTTCACCGCCACTAAATTTCTTCTTTATTTTGTCAAACTTGTACAAACTAATCTGACACTGTCATAAAAAAATGTCTTCACCTTGTCCACGTGTTTGACTACTATGACACAAAAAGAAATTATGTAAAACATATCTATGATCTACATGAACATGGTGGCAATGCATATTTCCGCATCACTTTTTCTATATTCTCTCTTTTAGTTATTAAATACATGACCGATGAAGAAAATGAAGAAAAAACAAACAAAAACGAAAAAAAATATATTAATAAAAAAAAGAAGAAAAACATGAAAATGAATACCAAACAATTCCATATATGGTTTTTATTTATAGATTGTTTGAGTCATAAAAATTAGATAGAAGGAAGTTGAGAAGGCATGTTATTTAAGTGGAGAATGCAAAAATATGGAGGTTTTTTTGTAACCCATGAATTATAATTGAATATAATAAATATGATAGATTTTAAAATTATTAAACAAATAATTAATGCAAAAAATGAAAGAAAACTCAAAAAAAAAGAACAAATTATTTAAAATATTAAATATAATAAAATTTATATGAAATATAATAAGTACGTATCGAAAACATAAAAAATTAAAAGGCTAATGTGATAATTTCTACAAAGTCTTACAAATAAAGAGAAATTTTCTACAACCTTAATCATTAAAAAATTAGAAGGAAAAATACGAAATCAATGCAAAAAAATTCGAGCTCCTATCAACACCCATACACAAGTCGATAACCATTCAATACCCTTTATTTTATTATTCAAGTCAAACTAAAAATATGAAATATAATAAGTACGTATCGAAAACATAAAAAATTAAAAGGCTAATGTGATAATTTCTACAAAGTCTTACAAATAAAGAGAAATTTTCTACAACCTTATTCATTGAAAATTAGAAGAAAAAATACAAAACCATTGCACAATTTTTTGAGTTTTTGTCAACATTCATAGACACAAGCCGATCACCATTCAATAGCTTTTATTTTATTATTCAAGTCAAACTAAAACATGAATATATTAGTACAAATAATATCATGACTATGACTAATAATTATTTAAGGAGCTATAATAATACAAAATTGTGGGATTAATAAAAATAAAGAGCACTGATTTTTATATTAGAGAATTTTAAAAAAAAGATTCTTCTAACTTCTTATATTGCATATTTAGTATAATTAAAAGAGTTAAATGAGTAATTTGCTTTTCCAATAATTAATATACATAAATAAAATCTCATACTGAAAGAGGAATAAAGAAATGTAGGAAGATGATTTACTAATACGAATAAATACAAATGGAGGCTGATGAAAAACTATCTTACTCAGAAATGAAATGATCATTTTTGCCAAATTTAAACTTGAAATTTCATCCTAATTTCACTTTGTAATATTCATGAGCCTTAGATCGATGATGTATGAAACTTAAAACTCAATACAAATATACAATAAATATAATCAAATAAGAAAGAAATAATGTAGTAAGATTTTTAACTTACTTGATGAATATAATGAAATAAGGAAGAAATAATATAGTAAGATTTTTACTTACTTGATGAGTATAATCAAATTAGGAAGGAAAGATGTAGTAAGAATTTTAACTTACTTGGAATGGATTAAATAAGTAAAATAGGAAAGAAATGGAGCAATTTAAGGAAAAGATATGAATGACATTAATTGTGAGATTAAAGGGAGAAAAAAATCAACGTAAAAGAAGAAATTGAGAAAGGTTTTAAAAGATATGAATAATATTAATTTTCAGCAATATTTATTGTAAAATATTTAATGTATAATATTAATTTTTATTTAGTTACAAAATAAGTGAAAAATAAAAAAAATGTCAAAAAAAAATATGAATCCTGGCAATAGAAGCATGCCACATCAGCAGCCCTATCATTCAACTTTATATTATTATATAGATTGGTCCCGCTAATATATGTATTATATAATTAAAAAAGAAAAAAAAATCATCCACCCGGCCACCCCTACTTTCATCTTCTCCAAACCCACCCACCCCCAATCCCCTTTTTCTTCTTCTGCAAACCCT
>NW_006239061.1:177340-187739 GCF_000226075.1 Solanum tuberosum | reverse complement strand
TTTAATCTTCATCTTTTTTTTTTTGTTTTCAGATCTACTAAAGAGAGAAAAATCATTAAACTTCGTTCCGATCAAACTTGAGATTTCTGTCAAACTAAAGAAAATTTCATTAACACATTTTTATGATTGTTGTATGTCATGAAAAAATAAGGGTTTTTGAAGATGGAATATTGGAAAGGATTTGTTTTTTTTTTACTAAAGGGTCGAATTCATCTACATTTTCAGTTGATTTATTTGTCCTCAAATACCAAAGAGAGCAATAAATCGGTAAAAAATTCAATGTAGGTCCATATTTATTGCAATCTCACATCAATGGATATTGATAGAAAATGTATGAGAATTTTCTCAAAAGAAATTAGTGAAATTGTTAGAAGATATTGAGGTTGAAAATAGAGAAGTCATTAGTGAAAATTAATGATAATCAAGCAAGAAATGAGAAAACACTAATGGAGGTGGAAGGTAGTGCATCCATTGGAGAGAGAAGGGAAAAAAATGTAGTGCATCCATTGGAGAGAGATGGGAAAAAAAAAAAAAAAATTTAAAAATTGATTTCTGAATGGAAGAGAGAAGAAGGGAAGGAGAAAAATAAAATTTTAAAACTGATTTCCAACATGATTCTGACGTGGCAATGATGTGGCGTTGATATGGCAATGACTTGGCGCGTGTGTAGTATATTTTCCATTGTGAGGCTGGTTTTGTATTCTTAGGGGAGTATTTATTCACTTTAAACAAGATTAGGATATATAAACACCCGTGTAGTTGAAGTACTAAAGTAAGTTTTCGTGCCAAATTCAGGAGAATTTTTATGTATTTTCCCTTTATTTTAAGGAAGAATTTTGTCGAGCCTATTTTTTGGGCTTAAGGATTCGGGTTTGTTTGGATATGATTAAAAGTTTATGGAGCTAGATATGTTGGATCATAGTAGCTGGCAGTGTGGGGGTAATAACGTCTTTTAGTATTTTTATTTTTTTAGAAAATATAAATCAACGACGTCAAAAATGGCAGAAGCAAATCGCAGAGCTAACATGTACGGACGGGAGACAATGAACGCTGCACTTCACCAAGATAGACACCAGCAAACTCAGATCGACGACGACGATGATGACGACGTCGTCGCTGCTGGCGGCGGCGGCGGTGGTGGTGGAAGTGGAGGAGGAATAGAGTCTATGGACAACCCTACTCCTCACATTCGCTACGACCAACATCATCACTCTCATTCTCACGCGCTTCACAACGGCGGCGCCGGCGGTTCTATGGAGATGAATGGTGTGGAAGGTGTTTCTCATAACGCCTTGTATGGTCCCTCTTCCGAAATTGTTCCTACTGCTGGTAGTGGAGCTTCCGATCAGCTTACGCTGTCGTTTCAAGGCGAAGTTTATGTATTTGATGCCGTTTCACCTGAAAAGGTATTTTTTTTACTTTGACCTATCTTCTAGTGCGTACTAAGAATGTTTGCCCCTTTATTTTGTGAATCTTGCTCGTCTTTGTGTAGTGTGTTCTTTTATTTAGCGAGATTGGTCTTCATTTAATTTTTTTGCGTTACTAGGATTCTTGCTGTTTTTGTGTAATGTGCTGTCTACAAGAGATTGAGTGAGTTAGGGGGGGGTTCAATTTTGGAATTGGGGGTAATTCTGTATTTGGCCAAATGTTCTTGCCTCACTCTCACGTGACTTTTGGAGTTGAGGGGATTCAAGACTCTGAAACTGGTCGTTTCTGAGATTAGATTGTATTTGATTGGTGAATCGGTTAGCTTATATGTGTATGGTGGATTGGTTGATATTGATCAAATTATGAAGCTAAGAGGCCATGCTGGTCTTTTTTGTCTTCCACGAGTAGGAGTGATTCTCACTGGCATGATTTTAGTATCACTGTAATTAAAATCTACTCAATGATGCCGAGTAAGAGGTTGTTGCTTCATGGGTGAAGTCATGTACATCATAGAAGTGTTAAAAATGATGCACAGAGTGATCCAAATGAGAAGCCGTGGATGCTTTGAGTCTCAACTTCGCTGAGTTAGATTTATGGATACTGAAATTAGTTATTTTAATTGCAATTTGATTGTTATAGTGCTAAATTCACATACTTAAGATTGTTTTTGACGTTGAGAATTGTGCGCTTCACTTCAAATGAGCATGCGCTTTACTTCTCACTTTTCACTTCAAGCTCCATGGTGCTTATTGCTTTTTTGCGCTTTTAGAAACACTGTTTAGTATATGCATCTGGTAGTGGAATTCAATCCACCTTTAGTGGGTTTAAAACTTCAAATTGATATTTACAATCATCTTAATAGGGGTAAATTCTGTTTTTATGTTTATTGAGTTTTAGGTTCAGGCGGTGCTGTTACTGTTGGGGGGATACGAAGTCCCTCCTGGCATCCCTGCTGTCAATGTGGCTCCCCAAAGTCAGAGGGTATTCATCTTTATCTCCCGCTTACATTCTTTTACCAGACTGGTGGTTTATAATCAGTTATGGCACTTCCTCGGCAATATTCACAGGCTTCAGGTGACTTTCCTGGAAGATTGAATCAACCACAAAGAGCTGCTTCTTTAAATCGTTTTAGGGAAAAGAGGAAAGAACGGTGTTTTGATAAAAAGATCCGCTATACTGTGCGGAAGGAAGTTGCGATGAGGTAATAAAACTGCAGTTTTTAATGCATGATGTTGTCTTGTTTGCTTGATTGAACCATATTAGGAAGTAGGAACTAGTGGAGACAACAGGCAAATTGATGTCTGTCAGGATTGATGTCCCATCTGTAATTGTCCATCCTCTGTGCTAATGAGTAATGATTGATAGGACTAATTGAGCTTGACCTTCTAAATTAAGTTGACAAGAAGAGTGGGAAAGACATTGGCTAAGTGTTATACACAAGAGGGGATCTGCGGCAGAGGCTCTACATCAGCTTTATGCATTGCTTGAACTATTTGACTGGAATGGTAAAGGAGGTGTTTTGAAGGCAAGAAGAGCATTTATGTTGAAGGAACATTATTTTCAACTGGGCTGACTTGTTGGACTTGGCGAATCGTATGAGTCAACTTCAACTTTTAGTAATTTTCTACAGAATTACCTTGGTATTGTGGATCAATAAAAATCTTACCTTGCAAAAAAAGTAAAAAGAGTGGAGTGAGTGTGTCATGACTGAATATGTAAATAAAACTATGGCAGGATCACCTGAGGTGCATCTTACTTTGTCTTAAAAAAGCAGAGTGCACCCTAGGTGCACACACTTATTTCATATCTAAGGCATTGTTTGAATGTGAATATGAAATTTATAAATGACCTGACTGCTAAAAAACTGTTGCTATGGGACAAAATTCTCACTTCCTCTTTTCCTTAGGTTTGTGCATCAAAAAAGGTCAACTGCAGCATTTAAGGAATGAGGTAGCACTAACTAAAGAATGTTATAACGAGGAAATTGTAGTGCACTAGTTTGACATTGGATATATAATAGGATAATTAGTGGTGAAAACATTATCCTATAAGAGGGAAGGGAGGTGTAATAGTATTTAAAGGATGAGACATGACCTCCTACTGAGCGCCTTGTATTCCATCAATGCAAGTGTCCCACAATTTTGCGGACTTTGGAGCATGTGGTACAACTGGCACTAAAGTAGTGCACTTCACAATATGAAAACTTGAAACATTGTCCCCCAATCTTTGGTATTTGAATGTGTGGTATTTAAATGGAGAAGGGTAAATGGGCAGGCCTCTATCCACCGAGTTTCAAGCCGTTCGCCATTGGTCCTAGGGATTTCTCAATTGTTAAATATTAGTCCTTTGGCATAAATTAAACTAGTTTCTGGGTATGCGCTTTGCACGTGTAAAACTGAAAAAGCACATAAATAGTACTATTAAAAATGGTCTGAGTTACAAAACTGTGGATAAATGACAATAATTAAAGCAAGTACGAGAAGATGTAAGAGCCCTCCCGTTTCCAATTTAGTGTAGCTGAATTATTATTTTATTCATTTAATAGAAGCCTTTTTTTTAAAAGAAGGGACAAATGGTCCATTAACTTGATGGACAATTTGGTTATTCAACTTTAGACTTGAGGTCTTCCCACATTTAGTATAAAATATAAAACATGATTTTTGCATAATAATGAAGACCACATTATGCAATAGAGCACCAAAACGTGTTTTTAGTTCCATTGCTTTATTGACTACTGACTATGCCATACGCTCGGGTGCAAGAATGGATATTTTACTAGCTCCTCTCATGTGGCCATGCATCAATCTTCAACTGCGGTATATTTTAATTATAGGGAACTGCTTCCAACCCATGCAAGTGAAATGACTTTTGCTAAAGGATGTCTATAGTGACATCTGACCTTGCAAGTTGTGCAGGTATCCTTAGATGTTATGCTAGTTCTTTCTCTAGTCAATATGATTTAATTTTATTCTCTTACTTCATTCTTCTAGAGGGAGGGGTTATAGGGCCCTGTTATGTTTTTGAAGTTATTAATTTCAGTACTTGTCTATATTTTCATCAGTCTTGTAGTTGAAGTTCATGGTTTAAACTAGGTCGTTTTCTTTGTTCTGTTCAGTTGTCTTTATCTGATCTATGTTATATTTTCAGGATGCAGCGTAAGAAAGGTCAGTTTACATCTGCCAAATCAATACCTGACGAAGTAGGTTCTTCTGCAGAGTGGAATGAAGGCTCTGGTCAAGAAGAGCAAGAAACATCGTGAGTTCCATTTTCTGTAGTAGTTGATTTTCCTTTTTTCAACTTATAATATGTTTACCATCCCCGAAAATTCCCCTTAACTAGAACAGTTAAACAATTCCCCTTCCTTAGGAGCCAACAGTGGCATTTCACACTTTTGTCCCTTAGTCACTCGAACACCCTGACTTCATGGTTGGAGGTGTAGAGCTTTACCACTAGGCTATACCTCCCTTCTCTGTAGTTGTTCTGTGTTCCGTCATTGAATTTGATGTAAATCTGTGGTCATTTTACAGCAGATTCAATTTTACATGGTCTCGAGGTTCAGAGGTTACTGATCACATTAAATACAATTAACATCTTTCTGAGAAGTTTCTCTTTCCATTTCTCAACAGATGTAGACATTGCAATATTAGTTCGAAATCCACTCCTATGATGCGTCGGGGACCAGCTGGCCCAAGGTCTCTTTGTAATGCATGTGGACTCAAGTGGGCCAATAAGGTTAGTATTGAGTTGAAAATTCACTCATTTCCATGGTTTTTATTTGAATAGGCATAAATGCCTCGTGATGGTTTGTTCCATGGTCAATATTACTTTTTATTAGTTCCCACCCATTCACATTTTCATTGATTGAGAGCGAGATGTATAAGTAGAGAATTCTACGCAAATATATGGTTCGGACGTTCGGTACAAAGAGCATGCATTGATGACTAGGATATCATGTGTACTCCAATAGTAGAGGAAAAAAAATATTCTGCTCAAGTGTATAAAAATACTTTTACCTCCTTCAAATGATTTTTCGCTCTCAATATTGTCCACATGAGAGACAACAGTCACATTCCCTGATCCATTCTTTAAGCTTCCCCTCGTAAACTTCCACTCTAATACAGAAAAAACTACTCCCTATGTCCAACAATAGTTGTCCACTATACTATTTTGGGATGTCCAACAATACTTGTCCACTTTATGAAATCAATGGATAATTTTACACTTATTTTCTAATTTACGCTTATCATTAATTATAGTCATTTCCCTATTACATTTTCAAGGCATTGTATTTATTATATTCAAAGGGTGATATAGTAAAATTACCCTTCTATTTATAGTTTCTTAAGAAGTGTGTAAAGTCAATAGTGGACAAGTATTGTTGGACATAGGGAGTAAAAAATAGGATGGTTTTATCCTATACCCTGCAACACCTGCTGAAGTCCGAAATATATTCCTCAGTTAACAGTAAACACAATAACCTGTGCTCAAATCATATATTTGTAACAGCAAATGTTTGACATTCTTTCCCGCCTTCATGTACATGAGCGCCAAGTGATAGGGATTATCTATCTTCCTCTCAAATCCATTCTGTTAGAACTGCTCCTTATATAGCTTTCCATACGAAGAAACACAGATTTCGTGGTTCAAAAGTGGGAGAAGTCCATATTTTCTCTTATAAGTATCCTGCTATTAATCTTTATCCAGAAAACAAAAGGAGCCTGCTATTGATCTTCTTTTTCCAAATCAGTATACAATCTTCTCGAGAGTTATTCTTCTTCTTCTTCTTCTTTTTTTGGGTAAAAAGATCTTTGATTCGTTCACCATGGCTTGTAACTGTTGCAATACCTCAAGAACATTATGCACCTTGTACTGCATTTTTCTTTCCGAGTAACTTTGTTTTTTGAAAAACCTTTCTATCTTGTTGTGTGTAACAGCTTTCTTTGGCAATTGTACTTGTGTGACTTCCATTGCAGTATTTTGCTTCTCCTGTCTATCATGTGCAGGATAAAGACAAACATATTGCTCTTTTGTCATCAATATCCCTTTAAGGCTGTTGTTTTGGATGATTAACTTCATTATTAACAAGATACATACTTGGTCAGTACCACACTGTTAACAGATTTTACTTTCAATGAAATAAATCATTTTCTTAGTCACTGTTTAAAAGTAGTTACACATGCACTCTACCTTTTGATACAAACCTTAATGTTAGCCTTTTAAATAGATTGAAATAAGTATGCAAACTCCTTGCTCATTTCTAAAAATGAGCTCAAATGTGACCTTTACTTCGTTCAATTACAACTCAAGCTTCCGGAGATTATCATCTGAGTACTGGGTGTTATTATTTGTGTTTGAACTCCTACTTACAACAGTTAAATAATGGAAGTCTATCGGAGCAATGAAATTTTATCCCAACTTTATTTTTTTCCCTTTTGCCATTTGAAGTATTTTCACCTATCTACTACCTTTTGGACCTTTTCTTCAATATAACTCTCTGTTAGCTCGCTGGACAGGCCTTTGGTATTGATTAACCTGATATGGGATGAATTAGTAGCCCCAGCATGTGTTTTTCACATTGATGTCTGATAAAGTTCATGACACACTATTCTTTTTGCTTTTGACATCAAATTCTCCTTCACCTTCATTGTCAAGTTCAAAGAAACTTTCCTGTCTCAACATTCAACAATCATTTCATTCACTTGCAATTTGTTAAATGGTTTTGGTGAGTGGGAATGCTGCTTTACTCCCCTTTGATCTGTTTCCGCAGGGAATTTTAAGAGATCTTTCTAAAGTTCCAGCTCCTGGAGCTCAGGACCAAACTGCGAAACCTAGTGAACAGGTACAAAATCTCCACTTTTTTAAAACCATCCTTGAGATAGATAATTGACTTTGTAGAACTTAACAAAAAATAAAAGGTTGATTTTTCAGTTTATTTACTAAAGCTCAATGTCTGTTATACAATTCTCTCCGCTAGAGCAATGGTGAACCTAATGGCTCGGATGCCATGGCTGCTATCATCACTCCAGACGACAACAACCCAGTGGGGTGACTGCTTGAACTGTGAGGGAGAATCCTTCTTTGCAATTATTGTGGTGGCAGTTGATGTTGAAGTGAGATGAATCATTGAGATTCATTTGTTGTACTATCCGCCAAAATTAGATTGTACATAGTAAAATATTGTACTCTTAGGCATCCCACATTGTTAATCGGAGTTTTAGTGTTTTATTCTGGTGTTCAAATGTATAATTGAAATCTGGAATTTGCCCCACGAATCGATACATGCAAGCGTAAAAGCATCTTAAAATAGTTTTTATTTGGTATATGACTACAAATGTGGAGGACCATACGGTTTTTGCTTTTTGTCCCCACGGTTTTGGTCTAGTACGAATACTACACAAGAACAATATATTCAGTGTTATTTCATTAATGGATCTTACCTCTATCTCATAAAAAGTATATGCAAACTTTAAAAGCAAACTTTACTTTTATCTTGTTTGAAGATGTGCTTCTGATACGGCATATCCTCCCCTTTTTTGTTTCTTTGAGCTAGTTAATGTCTACCAAAATTATTCATTAGTGAAGAGAATTATGGGACTGTGGTTCATCAAAAAACTACAATTTCGTTCTTTTTAACCCCTTTGGAGCTAGTGATGTTAATATTAGTTGGACACAACTAAAAACTTTCTGAAGTGTTTCTACTATCATAACACTTTGTTTGAGTGGTTGTTACGCATCGTTTCATAATGTATCGTATTGTATGGTGTTGTATTATATTGTACTTTATTGTTTTAATGAATACAATGTTTGGATAGACTGTATCATTCTCTATCTTTACATAATGTCACACATTCATAATTTGAATGATAAACCTACAAGTAAAGTAGGTTATCGGGTAGAGCTACTATGAAAATGTAGGGTAAAACATGAAATATAATAATTATTAAATAATAAATAAAGACAAAATGAGAGGAAAATATTAAGGTAACGATGCGATCACACTAGATCGATTGTTACATAAAATGGGTCTTTTCGTCGTTACCTAACGATGACTTTAAACGATACGATACGATACAATAGAATCTATCTATCTATCTATATATAATAGGAGAGGTGAAAAACGCCACATATCAGCACCACAACAAAGCAGTAATTATTTTTAATCTATATTTAATTCAAAAATAACTTTAAAAAATACTTTTTAATTTATAAGTTTTAAAATTTATATAAAGACAAAAATTAAAATATTTAAAAATTAAATTATCTGTTCTAAAATTAAAAAAATTAAAGTTTTTAATTTCTTTATATAAATAAAATGTGAATATAAACATTGAGTAACTAACTAAACATTTTTCATTTTTTTCTAAATTATATTTTAAACAGTCAGTTGTAAAACCTTCCATTACGTTCCACTTATGCATAAATCCTAAAGAATTTTAATATATCTATATATAACCAACACATATTTGAATTGTGAAATTAAATATTTTAAATATTCAAACCGTTAGTAACTTTTATAATTGAAATAATTTTAAAAAATTAGTTCGTAACTTTTTTATTGAATGATATTAAAAAAATAATCAGTAACTCTTTTATTGAAATAAAAAATAAACTGAAAAATAAGAATTAAAATTTTAAATTTAAAACTTTTAGTTTCATAGATAGTTACAACTTCTCCCTTTTATCTTAATTCTAGGAGTTTTCAAATTTTCAAACGGTTTTTATTTGGAAAAGTTTCATGTTCCTCTCATTTTCAATGGAATTTGATGAAAATATTTGGTATGTGATTCATCATTTTTTTTCTTGCTTATACCAAAGTATATTGTTTTTTGAACAATTTAACAATATTTTTGTATGCTTTTCTATTTTGAAGGTTAAATCAACTAATCAATTTTATTTGTCATTGTTAACACTTTCTCTTATACACGATGATGTACATATATACTTCATAGGTACGGAACAGAGCAAATCTTTGTTGATTGAAGAGGAAGATCTTGCAAACCCAACAATATCTCAACACTTATGATGGAAGAACAATCGGTTAACCTTATCCCCTCATTAAATTAAAGGACATTAATGTAAGTAATTTCATGAAATAACATTACTGGCAAGGCGATGAATCTCTCAATAACATTCCATGCTTCAATATTAATACAAGCACATAGGAAACAAAAACATCTAGGTAAGCATGAAATTGCAATTTTTTTCTTAGTGACAAACATAGTAAAAGAGTAGAGATTTTGTCGAGAATTTTTAGAATTAAGCATTTTCTTTTTGCTAGAAAATATATACATTTAGTACATACAATAACTTAAATGTATTATATTTTAAATAATCTGAAAGTTAATTACATGTTTTATAAGTCCATTACTTTTCTTTCTTTCTTTTTTTTTGATATTTTTTTATACTTATTGCAACTTCAGATTATGAACATTAATTTATGAATTACTTAAATTAGAGTTATATAATCATATTAATTAAATTTAAAATACCATTTACAAATTTTAATCAGTCATTTTTTTAATCCGTATTTTAAAAATAGACAAAAAATGATTGCCATTTTTTAAAAAATTATGCAAAAAGTAGTGAAAACAGATATAAAAGTGCTATAATAAAATTTATTAACATTATCTACTCCTAAATTACGCGTTAAAAAATTAAAAAGAAAAAAAATATTCTAACAGCACATGTTAACTTTCTACTTTTAAAATAGCTTTGAAAGGTGTTAATTATTATAATAAAGTTTAGTAAAATTAGTGTAAAAATAACTAAAAATTAAATAGTTTGAAAATGCAATTTAAGATTATGAAAGATAAAATAACAAAGAAGAAATAATTAAATTAAAATTTTAAAAATATTTGTAAACTAAATCAGTGACCATCGCAAATGTTCAAAAAAATTAATTTTAATAAGAAACTACAGAATTAAAAAAAAACAAAAAAAATAATTTAACTAATTATAATTATGTAGTTAA
>NW_006239061.1:152915-177240 GCF_000226075.1 Solanum tuberosum | reverse complement strand
TTGTATCAAATGTCGTTATTTTTATGACAATTTTTCAAAATGTCAGAAATTTCCTTTTTTCCGACATTTATTTCAAATGTCACTAAATAAATGTCGTCGTATCTCTACTTTCTTGTAGTGACATGAAATTTAAGATATGTGGGTTGTGCAACGAGATTTTATTATAAAGGTGTTAAATTTTATTTGTCCATCTTGCAGATTTCCTCAACTAGATATTTAAGTTATATACATTTTACATACGTACGGACTCTATTTTGTGGGTAATTATCATTTTTTATGTAAAATATTTAAACTAACTTGTCACAGCTAATTATCATTCTTTATAAATTGTTAAATAATAATAATAATAATAACAATAATAATAATAATAATAATAATATATATATATATATCTATATTATATCTATATATAATAGGAGAGGTGAAAAGCGCCACATGTCAGCACCACAAAAAAGCATTAATTATTATTAATAAAAATCAATTATTTTGAATCTATATTTAATTCAAAAATAACTTTAAAAAATACTTTTTAATTTATAAGTTTTAAAATTTATATAAAGACAAAAATTAAAATATTTAAAATTTAAATTACCTGTTCTAAAATTAAAAAAATTAAAGTTTTAAATTTCTTTATATAAATAAAATGTGAATATAAACATTGAGCAACAACTAACTAAACATTTTTCATATTTTTCTAAATTATAATTTAAACAGTCAGTTGTAAAACCTTCCATTACGTTCCACTTATGCATAAATCCTAAAGAATTTTAATATATATATCTATATATAACCAACACATATTTGAATTGTGAAATTAAATATTTTAAATATTCAAACCGTTAGTAACTTTTATAATTGAAATAATATAAAAAAATTAGTTCGTAACTTTTTTATTGAATGATATTAAAAAAATAATTAGTAACTCTTTTTATTGAAAAAAAAAAAAAAAACTGAAAAATAAGAATTAAAAATTTAAATTTAAAACTTTTAGTTTCATAGATAGTTACAACTTCTCCCTTTTATCTTAATTCTAGGAGTTTTCAAATTTTCAAACGGTTTTTATTTGGATAAGTTTCATGTTCCTCTCATTTTCATTAATGGAATTTGATGAAAATATTTGGTATGTGATTCATCATTTTTTTTCTTGCTTATACCAAAGTATATTGTTTTTTGAACAATTTAACACTATTTTTGTATGCTTTTCTATTTTGAAGGTTAAATCAACTAATCAATTTTATTTGTCATTGTTAATACTTTCTCTTATACATGATGATGTACATATATACTTCATAGGTACGGAACAGAGCAAACCTTTGTTGATTGAAGAGGAAGATCTTGCAAACCCAACAATATCTCAACACTTATAATGGAAGAACAATCGGTTAACCTTATCCCCTCATTAAATTAAAGGACATTAATGTAAGTAATTTCATGAAATAACATTAGTGGCAAGGTGATGAATCTCTCGGTAATATTGAAAAATTATATGAAGATCATCTCCATATTTCAATATTAATACAAGCACACAGGAAACAAAAACATCTAGGTAAGCATGAAATTGCTATTTTTTTCTTAGTCACAAACATAGTAAAAGAGTAGAGATTTTGTCAAGAATTTTTAGAATTAAGCATTTTCTTTTTGCTAGAAAATATATACATTTAGTACATACAATAACTTAAATGTATTATATTTTAAATAATCTGAAAGTTAATTACATGTTTTATAAGTCCATTACTTTTCTTTCTTTCTTTTTTTTTTGATATTTTTTTATACTTATTGCAACTTCAGATTATGATCATTAATTTATGAATTACTTAAAATTAGAGTTATATAATCATATTAATTAAATTTAAAATACCATTTACGAATTTTAATCAGTCATTTTTTAATCCGTATTTAAAAAATAGACAAAAACCATTTAAAAAACAATTATGCAAAAATTAGTGAAAACAGATATAAAAGTGTTATAATAAAATTTATTAACATTATCTACGCCTAAATTACGCGTTAAAAAATTAAAAAGAAAAAAAAATCTAACAGCACATGTTAACTTTCTACTTTTAAAATAGTTTTGAAAGGTGTTAATTATTATAATAAAGTTTCGTAAAATTCGTGTAAAAATAACTAAAATTAAATAGTTTGAAAATGCAATTTAAGATTATGAAAAATAAAATAACAAAGAAGAAATAATTAAATTAAAATTTTAAAAATATTTGTAAACTAACTCAGTGACCATCACAAATGTTCAAAAAAAATAATTTTAATAAGAAACTACAGAACAAAAAAATAATTTAACTAATTATAATTATGTAGTTAAAATAACCGATTCATGAATAATGGATTCTTTTAAAAACAAAATTTATATTGAATTAACAAAATTAATTTAATTTAGCAATTTATGTTATAGAAATAAAAAATTTAAATCTAATAATTAATAATGGATAACAATGAATTTGAAATACATTCAGTTGCTTCCACAAAAATGTTGGCAACAAAGAACATGTTAAAAATAATATTTATAATTAAAATGAAAAATACTTTTAATTTTTTTTTTTTTTCGGACTTCTAAGAAATATAATAAATAATATTTATAATTAAAATGAAAAATACTTTTAATTGTTATTTAAATTTTTTTCGGACTTCTAAGAAATATAATATTTTATTATTATATAAAAAAATTCCCAAATATATCGTCTCTCAACTCTAGATGAACCTATTTTTGTGGAAATGATTAACTGCATTCCCACAAAATATGGTTATATAATTTAAAATAAAATTCATGTTTTTAATGAACTTAAATTTTTTAAATTGTTTCATAATTTAATGTAATGCTTATTAGTTATAAACTTTTATCATATATTTAACTTTGATAGTGGATATACAATTTTTTAACGTAGTCTTCTTTTTTTTTTAAAAAAATGTTTAGCTTTACTTAGATAACAAGTAGAGGAGTAGAAATAACTCTAGATGAACCTATTTTTGTGGAAATGATTAACTACATTCCCACAAAATATGGTTATATAATTTAAAATAAAAATCATGTTTTTAATGTACTTAACTTTTAAACTGTTTCATAATTTAATGTAATGCTTCTTAGTTATAACTTTTATCATATATTTAATTTTGTTAGTGGATATACAATTTTTTAACGTAGTCTTTTTTTTAAAAAAAATGTTTAACTTTACTTAGATAACAAGTAGAGGAGTAGAAACGTAGAAACTTAATCAATATGAAATTAATAAAGGTTGTTAATTGTTATGCATTTTTGTACTCAACTTTTGATTGATCCTTAATATGAGGAATTTATTATTAAAATAAATATTTTAAAATTATTACAATTTTTTTTTTAAAATAAATTATTTAGTTAATGCATTTTATTAAAATAAATATTTTAAAATTATTACAATTTTTTTTTAAAAATAAATAAATTATTTAGTTAATGCATTTTTTTTATTTTTAATCATGATATATTTTTGAAACGTTTGTATAAGAAATATATAATTTAATATTTAGTTTTATCAAAAATGTTATTTGATGATCGCATGCATTTATATGATTTGTTCCTTTATTTATATAAATTTTATGTTGGCATGCATTTATATGATTTGTTCCTTTAGTTATATAAATTTTATGTTATTAAGTACATTTCATTGACAATAAAATGATAATTATATTTTAATAAAATAAAAAAGATGCATTATATTCGAGTAATTAAATAATTTTTAATAATTTCTGCGCAACGCGCGGGCACGTATACTAGTATATGTATAATAGGAGAGGTTATAGAGTGTGTTATTTCTTCTTTTTTGGGGGAAGTTTTCATAGTTATATTAATAATTAATAAGAATTTATTAGCATTATATTCGAGTAATTAAATAATTTTTAATAATTTTTGCGCAATGCGCGGGCACGTATACTAGTTTAAGTAACAATCAGAACAAACATTGTATTTAAACTAATACTCCCTCTTTTTCAATTTATGGACTTACTTTCCTTTTCAGTTAGTTTAAAAAAGAATGACACATTTCTATATTAAGTAACAATTTAACTATAAAATATATATTTTACCCTTAATGAAATGATTTATAGTCACACAAATTTCTATCATTCACCGTGGACCACAAGTTTTAAAAGTCTTCTGTTCTTTCTTAAACTCCGTATTGAGTCAAACTACCTACATAAAATGGGACGGAGAGAATAATACAATACAATAATACAACGAATAACAATGATTATATCATTAAGTCAAATAGTGCGTTCATGAAAAGAAATTACTATAGTCTATAAACTTATTATTTACCAAATCAAATTCAACATCATAATTTTTTTCATAAAAATAATATTTTAAAAAAACTTCAAAATCTTTGTGTATACATCTCATAGTTTTCCCCGCCTGTCTTTTTACTACTACTAAGATTTTTATTTTTATATATATATAAATATGATAATCGTGACGGGTGGGGACAAAAGTGCATAAAGCGTGACTCGATACGCTAAATAAATGGACGTTTCACGTGACACCATCATATAAATCAACGGTTTTGCTTCTTTCCTCTCCATTTACCCTTTTGAGTCTTTTCCTATGAATCAAATTTTCTAAATTCCCCCTCCTTAATTCTTATAAAAAAATAATTCAGCTAAATATAACTACATTTCCAGTTGCCCTTTCTCTGCAATTCTTTATCAACTTTCTGGGATTTTATTAGTATCAGAATCTATCTAGGGTTAGGGTTTTTTCAATTCTCCTCACCATTTTCATGTACTTACAAAACACATGCAGATGTATATATAGTTTGTTGTTTTTCTTCTGTTTTTACAGTGAATTTTTTTTTCTGGAGAAATGGAAGCGGCGGATAATTCGAGGAATATGCTAGGTGGGCAGTATGGAGTAGTAGCGTTTCAGCAGGAGTATATGAATGTACCAATTCGAGTAGATAGATATGGAGGTGGAGGATTTGAGGCTGATGATATCAGTGTTGGCGGTGGCTATGAGGAGGCGATGAGTAGCGGTGAAGAGTTGCAGGTTTGCTCTATGCCGCTTGTTGCTGGCCCTGTAGATAGCGGCAGAGTTATGGCTGTTCCCTCGCGGACTAGTGAGCTTAATATTTCTTTCGAAGGCCAAGTCTATGTATTCCCAGCTGTTACTCCTGAAAAGGTTCAATTTTATTTGAGGCTGTGTAATTGAAGAGTTTCCAAGTCAATTTGTTCTATTTGCCCAATGTGGTTACAATTGAATTCAAGGAATGATGTATGATTTTTGTTAGTGTAAAACTCGCAGGTGCAAGCGGTGATGCTATTATTAGGAGGGTGTGAGGTGCCTAGTTATGTACCTAACACAGATTCTGTTGCACTGCAAAATACTAAGGTGCGTTGAGTTCAGTTGGAGCTTGTTTTCAATTTATGTGTGGTTAAACCAGAGCTTACTGGGGCCTGGGGGCTGTGGATGTTCACTGATTTTTGGGTTATGTTTATAGAGTGTTGATAACACCAGGCAAAACATTTCTCCGAGAATGGCATCTCTGATTAGATTCCGGGAGAAGAAAAAAGATAGATGCTTTGAGAAAACAATTCGTTATGCTTGTCGGAAAGAAGTTGCACAGAGGTGAGGCGAAGGTTGCAGTCCTTGGTTTTTTCTTCATTGTGTTTGATGATTAATATATTAAAAGGATCATTGAAGAAGAATGTTTCTACTCGTTGCCTTAATTGGTTTCAGTTAGTGTGATACTTCTTAAAAAAGTATCATTTAGAGACTACTTAAGTTGCCCAAATATTTGAAGTAGACTGGTATCAATAAATTTTAAATACTTGTTTGAAGTAGATCGGTCAAAAAGTACTGGCTGTATAATGGTACAATGAAGTAAATATGATTTTTCAAAAAAAATGTTTTTGGTTATTATAAAGATTTTAGAACTTGTCTAGATTCATTGGAAACTATTGTCATTCAAATTCAAGATTTAGTAATGAGGTTGATTACTCTAGTATTCTTTTGACTGTTTTAGTTGCACTGTTTATAGGATGCATCGTAAAAATGGACAATTTGCCTCTTTAAAGGAGGGTGAAAAGTCGTCTGCTGACAATATTGATTCAGGGGACAGTGCTGCTCATTCTGAACCTACGTAAGTATGAACCTAGTACCTTACTTCTGACAGTTCATACCAGCAACATCTTTGTTAAGAATCAGTTGCTCTGTGATTTGTCTGCTTTATGCTATGCTTTGTGTTTTGGTAGTTGAGGGCCTTGAGACTTTGACTTTTTTCCACATTTAACTTGTGTAACAATGGCTATTATTGCATGAAATGGAGGGTTTCATTCAGAAATAACTAAACTATGAGGGTAGTTCAAGTGGAAAGCACCTCCACCTCTAACCTTACGGCTATGGGTTCGAGTCAGCATGTTGACAAATCAAAACAGAAAACAGTAGCAAACCTATGACACAATGACGTATTTGCTTCATATTCAGCTTACTTTTCCTGCTGTCTCTTCACGTCAATGGGCTTATTTACAATTCAGCATTCATATTTGGCCTACTATTCTGCAGTCTCTTTTTTTTTGATAAGTAATCGAAGATTTTATAAATGCTTGCACTAAGCCAGTGCGAGAAAACATAACTACATAGTCCCTAATTGTATTTAAAATTGCATCAACATCCTGTCGCACCAAAAAACTAGCAAGATAAGACATCTTTGTTTAAGGCTATGTAAATTTCTACTATTCCTTTACTCTTTATGTTATTGGCTTAGGATTTTACTTTTTCTTTTTCCCCTTATAATCTGCATTTACTTCCCTTTGAACTTACAGACTACGAAGATGTCACCACTGTGGTACTAATGAAAGTGAGACCCCTGCGATGCGGCGGGGCCCATTGGGCCCTAGAACGCTCTGCAATGCTTGTGGGCTTATGTGGGCAAACAAGGTATTGCGCAGTTGGTCTGCCTGTTTTTTCTGTTCCCCCACCCCCAAAAAACATCAAACCCGAAAAAAGGACCTTCTCGAACACACATTTCTTATGTTTTGCTGACATTCAGTTGATGATCAAAACAATAATCAATAATCAATGCATTTCTTATGTTGATTTAGTCTTGGCTTAGGTTCTCAGGGACAATAATCAACGTCAATTACCAGATTACTGGATTAAGAGTTGACCTGATCATTTAGATCTTGATTTCTCTTTACTTGCACTGCCATTTTAGTCTTATGGCAAACACTATAAAGGCTTATTTAGTTTATTGCTGTGAAAATAATGGATTGCAAACCAGGCATGTCATTTACATGTATTCTGTTGATCTTCTATTCTTGGATATGATTCAAAAGTTGAAGTGTATGTTGATCTTTCTAGATGCTCTGAATAAATGCATTCTTAAACTTGATGGTTCTTATTTGTTTATTTTCAATCATATTAATCATTCACCCTTTGTTTTTGTTCATTTCTAGGGTATGTTAAGAGATATTACAAAGGGAGGGAGTCATGTACCCTTTGACAAAAACGAGCCAGTAAGTAAATTGAGAACAAGTGACACATCCCTCTATCTTACAGAACCAGTTTAATGTACATTGTCAATGATAGACAATTTGAGGATCAATACTTATGGAACATGCTGTGATGAAGCATCAATATGGAAGTGCCCTCTCCCTCTCCCCCTCTTCAACAAAAGGGTAGGAAAAAGAAATTAAACAACAAGCATGTAGTGGAGCTCTCTTAAGATGCAGATTCCTACATGAAATCTTTCTCTGAATTACTAAATCATTCTTTTCCCTCCAGACAAAGCCTCCTGTCTATTCTTTTCTTGAATTATCAAATTAGTTCCTCTTGCATGTGATCCAAAAATTTCCACTGTGACTATGTTTACATACAAATCCTAAATGTTTGTACCTTTACCTCTAATCTATCAAGAGTTTGTTAGGTTGTAGTTTATTGTTCAACTTTGTAGTACTGATTTTTTCTTTGTCATGTAGGGAACTCCTGATATCAAGCTGTCTACCTTTGCACCTGAGAATTCTTATCTAAAGCAACATCAAGAGGTAAATCTTTTTTAATAAGCGGTATTGAGGCGAAATTATTGTATAGGTATGAAGTGGAGACAGTATTTTGCATGCAGTTCTCTTGGAACCATAGTATGCCTAAATTTTCCAGGCGTAATTGAATGACTATCCTCCCTTCTTTCCTTTGAGGTCCAGTTTTTGGAGTCTTGATGAGTTGGAAAACACATTTAAAATGGAAATTTAGGCATTTGAAAACTTCCTTGCATGTTCCTCTTCATTTTATTTTTTGTTTAACTGTGGTTCATTGGGTTTGAGCAGGGAAGTTCGGGAGAGACAAAACTAACGGAGGAAAATCCTTCAGTTACCACTGCTGAGCTGGTAGTCATATTTGAAGTCTTTTTGGTTTATATTGACGGCTCTCTGAAATTGTTTGTTCTATCATGTTAATCTCTGACTTGACGGCTTAAGTGATGTTGTCATCACACGGATCCCCTCTTGCTTCCCTTAAAAAGACTGAGTTGTCTGAACGAGGATTCCCATCTAGGAAGTTAATGCTGGTATACAAGGAACTTATAATTTTAAGTATCCAACTTTCGGGTAGATAAGGAGTTAGTTAAGAGTGATTTCTACAAAAAAAGAAAGGAGCAAGTTTACAGTGATTAGTTTTCTCTCTTTTTGTAGCTCAGTCCTATTATGTGCAAACCCTTTTGGATGGTTGGACATTTAGTATGGGATGGAGGGAGGGAAAGAAGCTAGCAGTAGGCTTTTAATGTAGTGGAAATCTCTATTTAAAAGATCACAGTTGTTTACTTTTTTATTCCTTTTGGGTACATTTGTGAAGTAACATTCATCAATGTATAGAGTGCATGGTTTGTGATTTTGGATGCTTTGCTCCTTGCATAACTTTATAATGTGTCCCTCTTTGGACGATCTCCTAATGCCTTTTATATGATGACTTTGATTTGTTGGAAAAAAAGAATTTGACGTTTGCTCCCACATGCATAGATTTCTAACAGTGCTGATAGGCTGGTGATATCTTTTAATGTAGGATATGCAAGAAGCTACAGAAAACTTTGCTGATAGTTCTCCTTTCTGTATTGGAAGTTCTTCAGTTAACATTGATGAAGAGGTAACTTCCGAATAATCTTTGATGTTTCTCAGTTTGAACATTCTTTTTCCCTTTTCCTGATTTCGTTGTTTAGATGATGACTTTTCAAGAGGGATGTTCTCGTGATGGTCGACTGTTATTTGTTGTCCATGAACATGATGGATGACACAAAGCCCATTTGTCCATTTTTTCAAAACTTTTTGGAGATTTTTTTGACCAAGTGTTTGCTTCTTAAATTGGCCAATTATATCAACTTCAAACTTGAAATATGAAGTTTGAAAAATGGTTTTAAGGAGTTTTTTCAAGTTCGCACTCACAACTTCAACTTTGTTTTCATGTCCAAACACAAGTTGAACTTCCATATACCATTTTAACTTTACTTGAAGTACTATATATATATTTTTTTTGAAATATCAACAAATTCATGTCCAAACACCTGCTAAATCTTTCAAAAGCTTCACTTACCAAGCATCTTGATTCAGCAGGATAATCTCGACGCACTTGCAAATGCTTCTGGAACTGAATTTGAGATTCCTGCAAACTTCGATGAACAGGTCTGGCCTATTTTCATGCAAGATGTTTTCGTTTGCTTGTGATTGTGTTGAAGACTTCTAAAATTGGTATATTTATTACTCCATTGAATTAAAACTCTTCCTTAATGAATCTGAACATCATTTGTGTGTATTACAGATTGGGATTGATTCACATATGAGTGTTCACTGGCCTGCGACATGACATACACTATTCCAAGTTGATGTCTAGAACTTGAAGATTCCAGTCGATACTAGGTGTTATTTTAAAACTTGTAAAGCATCTGTCAATATTATAGCCAAGAGCTCGCCTTATGTATGTTAGGAGTTGGGACATAGGAAGTACTGGATATTTGTATATACTTTGGTTAATTTATGTCATAAAATTTCTGGAATTTTATGTTTTCTTCCATCCTCTTTCTCTTATTATACTTCTAAGTGTTGCAACGGTGTATTTGTCCGAAGAAAAACTACACTTTAGAAGAGAAAAGAAGGGGAACATGGAGGAGGGGTTGCTTAGTTTGGATTATTTCATCTAATTTAATAATCAGTTTCATTGATCACTATTGATTCTTACTAGAAAATAATTTTTTTGAGATATTTGCATAACCTTTAACAAACAAATCTGAAAAGTGTTGCTCCCTCATTTTAATTTGTTTATCTTAGCTTTTACTCAGCACAGATTTTTTTTAAAAAGTTGCTTGATTTTTTGTTTTGTAATGTACCCTTTGAATCTTATGGTCTTGCGAAATATACAAAGTAATACTTACTGTTTTTTGAAACAGATCAAAAATCAAGAAGGCAGTATAACTTGTGGAAAGTTGATGTACGTAAGTTAATTGTTAATAGAACTAGTGCCACGTTATATCGGGGTGAAAAGATATTTGCATAATCCAAAATCCACCAATGTGACGTATGATTGGGTTTAATTATTTCTAATGCACGATTAAACAATAGATGGCTTATAAAGAAGTATTCATTATACTATAACATCAAGACAAGGACTAGTATAGTAAAGCATGGAGAAAACCACACTTAGGTTTTATAATTTTGACCACAAAAGTTGAGCCACTTTGTCAGGTACCAGAGGAATAACATTCAAATTACAGCAATCTGTATTCTGTATCGAAGAGGAGCATCGTTGCAGAAAATGACAAGACTCTCCCAAAATGAAAGATACACAAGTGATGATATCTCCTACTATCGCATTTGAAAAAATTGAGAAAGCAAATGATCGAACTCAAAAATTGACGGCTAGATAATACATTGCCAATTATCATACCAAAAGGCAACAAAACTAGCCTCATCTTCTAAAGACGAAAACTTCCTACTAATTTTTTTTTTTGTACAAGCTTCTACGAACAATGAATTTAAAGTTGATGAAGAAATAGACAATATGTGGGTAAAAGCGAATAGTGATCAGCTTAGCAAAACACCTCCCATGACAAAGAATAGTAGCACTCCACTGCACCAGAGACAGGGTTTGCAATGATGGTGGAGAGAGCAAATAAATTCACTCATGAATGGTCAACCCCTGCATCTATTGAGTCTCCTATACACCTACTGTTGGAAAAATACCAACATTATGCCCACTACCATTTGAATCTGCACCGCCATACATTGGTAACTGTAGCTCACCAGAATGGGATGCATTGCGCAATCTAGAGTTCTTAGGAGAACTGGTGTATGAATCAGTAGAGCCACTGCTTGTAGTGTACATTGATGATGTTGGAAGCCCGTGAATCTTTGGAAGGCCTGTCGGATCAGTACCCAAGCTATAACCCCTTTCAACTGTCTCAGCATCAAGCGGTAACTCCTCCAATGTCTGCAAACCACAAAACATTAGTTCCAGCTGAATGGTACTACGTAAGTCATTATAAGCCAAGGAAACCTAGATAATGATGACAAACAGAACATCTTAAAGAATCGGAACCACAAGGATATAGTTACAGACAGTTTCACAAGGTGTTCAATGGCAAACAGAATATCTGGCTGAACTGATTTCACGAGTACAATGAAAATGAGAATTACGCAAAGTATATTAGGAGTTAATGTTGTGATACTTCTTCCCAACTTAAACAAACTTTTCTCCTTAGTTCCTAAACAAAGAGTAAAATAAGATTCTAGTTATCAAAACCATAAACATTCTATCATAAAGCTTAGTGTAGTGAGCCTTGAAATGTATATATATGCAAAAATATACTCAAGAGTGAAAATGGTAGCGATTTGACCTTGAAAGCTTGCTGAAGAACACGAAGTGTCTCACGTGTACGCTTTCTCTTCATGGCTATCTCATCAGGTTCTTGCAACATTTCTTCGAGGAGGTTTTCTCTGCAACAAAATAGCAAGCACCACTGATAAGAACTACGAGTACTGGAAAAATGTGTAGCACTTGATTTGGCTAAAGCAGCCAGGCGCTAGAAACAACATACAAGTACATAAGCACATAAAATTCATGCTGCTAAGCTAATGAAGGATCAATTAGCCACTATCCTGGCAAAGTATTTTGATAAAAAAGAAATTCTACTTCCAATACCTGTAGAGTTTCTTGATGAACACATTGTGAAGATCTCTTTTGGTGTGATTTACCTGGAGAAAGGATTAACACCATTTTTGTCAACAAAAAAGAAATCCAAATCGAAAATGAAGATCACAGTAGCATTCTTACTAAAAAAACGAAAACACAACACCCAGAGTCTAAATGAAGTTAACAGACACCAGATACTATTTCCCTCATATTGGCTAATTAGAAAAAATTATCAACAAAAAGTAGTCGACAGTTCCAACAATACAGAAATTTCCACCAGATAAAATAAAGAACTTCACAACTTTCACAGAATGTCAGAATCAGCAATTGTAGGAATACACTTGACAGATCGATACTATGACACAATACAAAGTTAGATGAAGGTAGAATAGAGAAAGTTACTTTCCCCAGATAAAAGTTAGCCTCTGAACTATTGGCAGAAGACCAAACAGTACCACTATTCCCCTGTGCTTTAAGAAAATAAAAGAAAGCAGATTACTGTGCTTGTTTTATCCATTCCGCCCCCAGGTTGTCTAAAATCCCATGTTGGCATATTACTACATATTCTAGGGTCAGTGTCTTCTAAGTGCTGAAAATATAACTGAAAGAGAACATCCTTAAGAAGGAAATAAGAGAACGCAACGAGATGGGAAGAACTTCTATTATCATTTAATCAGAACATAGAAACTGCCACTAAGAGTAGATTTAGGAATCCTCAAGACTGCCACTAAATGGAGAACCCCTAAGCATAAGTCCATTGAAAGGCCACCCACATAGAGGTCAAAAATATCAAAGCATGAAATAAGTGAAGGACCAAGTCATTGCAATTCAGAATTACCAGAAAATGCATGATTGCTTTAGGTACTGAGTCTTCAATATTCTTCCTGACAACGTCATAGTATGACCGCAATAACAGTTTTGTAATGGCAATTTCAATAGTCTCCTGATCTGAATGAGTTTCTGAAGGCCTCAAGACACTTGGGGGCTTCAAGCAAAACACATAGAGATGTCATGTTTAATTTTATCAGTTATCACCAACCTAATCTATAAAGTAATCATACGGCAGAGAGGGCCGTCAAAATACCTCTCTCAAGTGGATCATTGAGAAAGCATGATCCATGCTCAGTGCAGTATCACTGAATGGCTTGTTAATGAAATTGTCTTTTACAGATGCACGATTGTCCGAGCCACCAAATATTGATGATATTCCCCAACTTGAACCAACATTTGATCCTAATGAAGAGATATATCAGCAATGGCTGGGCAATAGCACCGAGCAAAAAAATATTTTCTAAAGATTATAAGGAGAAAGGACATGAATTCATAATACGAGCAACATAAAAGTTCATGGAGTTTTTGAGCTTAAGTGAACCACAAGTTACTTAAGGAAGGACTTCTTCATAAAGCCGCATTTGCAAATGGCTAATCCTTGTATACAATATTCTTTCCTTCTTGTCAATAAGATATTTAACTTGTCAAAATAACTAATAACTCATTTAATAGTTATTTTTGTTACCAATTCTCAAAAAATAACTAATAACTCATGTACGTTCAATTAACAAACATGTGGCATAAATGAACACATCATGTATCACCAGATGGAAACGCACCTGATGCTGTAGTTTTCTCAACTTCTGGAGCAGGCCGAACAACCTGTCCCAGTCAAAAAGAACACTAATCAGTGCAAGTAACACTTGAAATTTGAAAGCTGTGCAATGTTGATCAGGGAGATGATGAAGAAACTAAACTTGGAGATGATGCAGAAAAGGCCAACCTGATCAGGGACAAAACCACCAACTGATCTGGCAAGTATAGCACGTGATTTCAGACTTCTTTCAGAGGTTGGTGCTTTTTCTAAATCTACGCCATCCTGAATAGCAATAAGCAAAAAATATATATATATCAGTATGATATAATTTGCAAGACCAATTGCAAAAGTCTATGAACAGCAAATGAAAATTTTACTTTCTGCCTCGGATTAGGTGCAGCAATCCTAGAGGACTTGACCTGTTGTAATGCCATCTCATGAGCTTTAGTCCCACCAATAAAATTTGGATGTGAAGTATTTATGTAATCCATCTGCAACAGAAAAACAATTAAGTTGAACAATATACAAACTTTAACAGCAAAAGATTCATAAGAATTTTAGTGATTTGCTAAAGCAATTCACGAACTTTTACATCAAGATGCTTTTGGCAACTATCAAATGAGCTAGTTTTTATCTGAGATGTCAGATGAGCATAGACCCTGATACCATTAGTTAATTACAACTGCAGAACAATACAGCAATTGTAAAATTTGATTGTGATATGTACGGAAAGAACGGGTTGAAATTCTAGCATAATATTTCAAAAATAGTTGACACTTATCAATCAACTCAACAAACTTGAACATCAAATATGTTTGTTGTGTTAGGTATAAGCAAAACCAAATAAAACACCCAACATTTTGACATACCTCCATCTCAATAAGGTGTCCAATCATTACTTCTGAAGGTCCCAGTCCTTCACGCAAAAAATTTCCAATAACCTCATCCATGCGCTTTCTCAAAATTGGAAAACGTTGCATCTCATTGACCATACAACGATGGCTCATCTACGAAGGAATCATTCAAGTTAGAACAGCAATTATAAAAATGCATAACCAGAATAAAAAGGTTGTCAACATTGGCCTACTTTAACCAGCTCATCATATATAAATCGTGCACATTGAAAACTCGGGTCCATTAAACGTGCTATTTGCCTTCGAATGAGAACTTCAAATGGGACCTGCATATTTACACAATAATTAAGATGTGACCAACCAATTGTCATAAATACTACAGGAATTATTCAAGAAAGCGTTGAAATATTTGCTCAAAAGAAATGAACAGGTTAAATCCTTTGGAGTTACCTCTGGCACAAATAATGCAGATTTGGCACCGGTTGCATTTTGAATGGCAGTTCGGATGTCATCATCGGTCAAATCTTCACAGGGATCAACTTCCTGCGGGAGAAAGAGAAATCTGATTAATAAGCAACTAAACCTAGGTTAAACATTCTAATTATACACATCAACATACTAATTATGCAAAGTTACTGAAAAGTTCTTTTGTCTGTCATTCACATTTTTTACAGCCTTGAAGATTTAGAATTCTTGTATATGAAACCTTATTGTAAAAATTTGTGGTTTATTGATGGAAGGGAACTTTCTCCACTTTCCGCAACCGTAACCACTTGTCATTCCGATTACTTCATCCATAAACCTTTTTTTTATTTCAAAATAGTGATACGCTCTAAAAAAGTAAAGGAGAAGAGCCTTTTACAGTCTCGGCCTTTCAAATTCTCTCAACAATAATTGACCGTTCACTCATGTTTTCATGGAACAAGGGTTGATTTGAAAATCAAGTAACATCCATAGAGATATACTTGATTTTTGTAATGGGATCAAAGCATTTTGTGATGTTGGATAACCAGCGTTCGTAAGCCCCTTTAGAGATAGGGGCGAGCCAGGAGCTTACTTCGAGTATTTATGACTCTGGTGGCAACACGTGACAGGCAAATGACATGATTCTCGAGGAGTTACACGACGGCCATGTGATGATGCATCTGGGAGGAACAACAATAAAAGAAGGGGACTTTCGGTTTTTGTCTTGCAGCTATTTTCAAAAATATATATAAGAATCCCTTTTTTAGAAGAAAGATTATATATATGTCCAATCTCTAGTGGTGGTGGAACCAACCAAGATGTATGTCGTCCGACCCGACCTCAGACTCTTTCTTCCCGACCTATTTGACTCTCTGACCGTAGTTATTTAGGTGGTATTCCGAGATCGAATTCCTCCCAGGAACACACGAAACAAAGATATGAACTGGGTAAATAGAAATGGAAAAGAGATGTTCTATTTCATCCAAATTAGTTGCTTTTTCTACATCCATATGATCTACTAAAGTAAGGAGCTAGTCGATAAAAGACTATTCACAATGGAAGATAGATTTCAATTATGCGACTTTGTACGTGGATGAAAACCAGGACAATAGATGAATGGCTTATGTACATGTGCGCCACAACCTTAGCAACAATTTATGAAGACCTTAGTGATAAAAAAGTTAATGCCCAATAAAAGTATTATAAGCCATTCAGAGTTGACCATACCAACGAAAGCATACATACTAGCTATCTATTGACAAAAAGGGCATCAATATCATTTATCTGAAAACATTAGCAAGTCTACAGATGAATTTCAATTCTCCAAGCAATAAAAGAATAAAGTAGGCATTGCAAACGGTAATATGAAACTTCACAAAACTTTTACCCATTTAAAAAAAGTTAATATGAAAGAAGTAGACCTCCAAACTCTTCACAAATATGTTCTGAAAAATGTAATGAATCCTTGCTCCACCAGACAGCTCAGAAGTTGACATTTCTTCATTTTTGCCTTCTATCATTGAAGAGAATGCTGCTCTCGACCCAAAGAAAAAAACAAAATAAAAAATACAAACTGGTAATGAGGTTAGGAAGTGTAAATGGCCAATTAATATGAAATTTATACTAGAAAGCATCATTAGATATAGGAGATCGAATCCAGTAGAGGACTACTATCAAATATTGCAAGGTTTAGGCCACATTACCTTCACTGTACTTGGAAAGAATGTTCAGAAGGAGAGCACCCATACCAGCCTAGATTCAGCGGATTAGTACAATGATGTCAATAAATAGTTCAAAAACACTAGCTGAGCAAACTACAATAACCCTAGCAGAAAGAAACCCTCCAGAACTCAACAATTGGTAGTACTATGACAACAAACACCCCAGAACTTCAGTCCAGTGCTTAGTAAAGCATAGGGAAGACAAAAGAAGATACCTTTGACTCAGTGATCTCCCCATAGCTAGCATGCTCCTTTGCGACAGACACAAGTCCAGCACTAATGCGTGATTTCAATCCTGGAAGGAGTTTTTTGATGTGCTGCACCAAAATCTGCATTAAACAAAGAAGTTCAAGTTAATACTGATTTCAAAACAACAAGATGTCCCATACCACAACTGGAAAGCAAACAGCACGCTTGGAAAATTTGCATTTCCTTTGGAACAGGACAATGGGATTGGGCTGAAGGTGGGTGATAGCCAATCATCCCATTGATGTGGAAAACAATAAGAACACAACAGGTATCTGTTGCACAAATGCAAGTAAAAAAAAGTGCAATGGTAAACAGGAAAGACAGCCTTAACATGTCATTGGAGAAAATATCCCCATATATAAGTAAAAATAACAAGGAAGACATTACTCTCATCCAACAAACAGCAAGGTATGCATTAGAGACCAGATTGACACATACAGAACATGACCATAGAATTTGTGCGTCCAGATTATGATGTTTATTTTCAAGAAGAAATAAACTGCTTGGTAAATCCCTGATCACAGATGCTGGAAACCACAAAAAGAAAGGTATAACACAGGCCACTACATGTATAAATGTTCATGTTGTGCTTCTCGTGTGCCATAACATGATCACTGTGTAAAAAAAAAAAAACTTTTTTACAACCACCAGTGACAAGGTAAGCATGTCTAAGTATATCTCAAAACATGACCTTTCGCCCCCTTTTCTTTTTTGAATTCAACATGTCAATTACATTTAAAAACGCAAAAATAACTGTAGAGGATGAAACTTATAATTTATTAATTGATTTGGAGATACTTTTATAATGACTTAAAAATAATAAAATATAATGTTTGACCTTATTGTGGTTCACATTTTATATAAATATTCGGTCCTACAAGGATGTAATGCGAGCAATGTGGCAGCCTAATAAAAGAAGAATCACTGTTACTTTAACCAGCATAGATTACCTGGTTCAACTTTTTAGCCAATTGAGGTACACCACAGCGATCAGCAAGATCACTATATACCTTTGAGAAAAAATAGATAAAACAGAAGATTGTTAATGGATGTAGACATGAAATCAACTACATAAGAGATGGTAGAAAACATACAGGACGGCTGCGGAAGAACTTCTCCTCAGCTACAAGTGCATCCTTAATACTCCGGTTCATCATAATATCCTGTTTTGCATAATTCAGCTATAGGATTAAAGACTTATAAAGCAATATACGTATATTTATGAATATATGCACACAGATACTGTTGCTCATACGTAGCACACTGTTATCTTGTTACCCAGTGGTTTTCTCTCTGATGAACAAAATCCTTACCTTGTACTTGTATAAACTAATAAATCCTGACTACTACAAGCAGTACACAAAGTAGGTTTGTTGTATATTACGCACTGGCTGCTAAGAATTTCCGCAGTTGAATACAATTTTAAAGATTTTCAAGTTTTTTCACTACTGTAAAGTTGCAGTGGATCTTGACACTCGTTCTGGTGCTCAATGTCTATAACTTTCTCTTTTCATCCATCTGTCCTTTGAGACTGTTATAGGGTGCCATAATATCTCAGACTCCTCTTTTGGCACAAAAAGAAAGAGTGCAGAGAGGAATCATAAAGCTTGAACAGCTTATTACCTCTATTGACCCATCATAGGCTTGATTGTAGATGCTTCCTTGGATTTTTGGTTATGGCGCCCTATTAGTGTTTTAAATTATCCTTAAAATAATTGTATTATATAAGGATTCAAAATAAAACATCGGCTTGGAGTATCAATAAAGATTACTTTGTGTTCTAAAAAAAATCACACAACAAAATGAAAAGCTAGCAGCCAAATACCAATTTAGCACCCAAGAGATTTAGAGGGAAACCAAACCTGAAATGTATCCCATTATCCAGAAATGAAGGTTGTTAAGAGGTCCCACATCGGTAGAGGGATGGGAATTTGGTCTCCTTATGTGGACTTGGACAAACCTCCCCTAATGAGCTAGCTTTTGGGGTTGAGTTAGGCCTAGGTGCCATATCTTTACATGGTATCAGAGCCAGACCCATCCCAATTTGTTGTTCACCGATGTTGGGCTCCCATTTAGAAGTGTTCACGCTCCAGTTGAGGTATGGGTCTGGGCGTGCGGGGGAGTGTTAAGAAGTCTCACATCGGTAGAGGGATGGGAATTTGGTCTCCTTATATGGGCTTGGACAAACCTCTCATCATGAGCTAACCTCCCCTCAAGAGCTAGCTTTTGGGGTTGAGTTAGGCCCAGGTGTCATATCTTTACAAAGGTAAATATGCAATCTACCGCACAGTATTTGAAAAATAAGTATTGCCAGCGCAACAGAATTTCTTGTCCGAAAGAAGTTGTGCAAGATGACCACAAAAATGATCAAAACCACATATTTTTAAAGGTATCAGTTAAAATTTAGTAAGAATGAGAATAACATAGAAATAAATAAACAAAACACTCCCAAGAAAAGAAAACTTGGTAGAGGTGCCTCTCAGAGACCTGAAGACTGTAGATATCCATGAAGAAAGTGGACAATTTTTCATTTTTGGTTCTACACCCTTCACAATATACCTAATAATAATAAATGATTTTAAAAGAAATATGGTAACCTCATATGCAACTCCAAAACATACATATGAATTAAATGAGCCAAATTCAAGAAATAAACAAAAACTCGTGAGAAACTATATCCTCCACCAGATGTGTAGCTGGAAGTATTACCTCCTAAAAGAAAAAGAAAAAAGAAAAAATGGATGTATTACCTCCTGATTACGATTCACTATACCAACATAACCAAGGCGAAGGGGAATCACTTTTCCAAGTAAAAAGTTACGAGCATCAGTACCCCTATCCATGATGTCCAACTGTGAAAACACGACCAATTTAAAACAAATATCAGAGAAATAATATTATCAACATAAGGATGAAATTAATTTCCTTTCACACTGACCTTTGTGATGACTCCAATAGTTCGATAACCTGCAAGATGAATCTCTCATATAAGAAAGCACCTAAAAGCAACTAAACTCCCTGGCATAGAATATATTGTTGCAACATACCATCAGGATCAGCATTCCCAGCAATCTGAAGAGCATCTGAGTTGGCTAAGTCTGAATTGGCTGGTGTTACAGCCAATATTAAGCAGCTTGGGAGCTTAATATACGACATGATCATAGTTCTGATCCGAGCTTCAATATCAGAAGGTTGATCACCAACAGGCACCTTTGTTATGCCAGGCAAATCCACTAGAGTAATATCAAGAACATTTGGTGAGAAAATTTTCAACCGTATCTGCTTGTCTGAGACTCCTTTATTTCCTCCTGCTTCCCTTTCTGTCTCCGCCTAATACCAATGATGGAAGATTGGCAGTTATAAAAGAGAAGAAGTAAATTTCAAGGAAAAGAAACCACGTGATCAATAACTGAGATTGCATTATGTTGAGTGTCCTCCTCATGCAATCCTTGCTACTAGAAGTTACTATGCATATATTTCCATAACAAAATCCATGATCAGTCTAATAACTATCTCTTTTTTTCCCTGGCTTTGATGTGGATTATTTGGACGGAGAGAAATAACAGGGCTTTTGAAGGGGATGAAATGAGTTTTGAGCAGTTGAGTAGTAGTCTTCAGTCCCTTATTTATTTTTCTTTTTGGTGCACCCATGTAGGTCCAGGATATATTGGGTGTCTTTTGTAGAGAACCATGTTTGTAAAAAAAAAAAAACGATCTTGTTTAACCATAATTGATGCACAGACAAGCCAATAATCTTTCAATTAGAACTACTGTTTCTCCTTGCTCATGTCAGGGACACACTATCTTTAGAATACAGCTTACCATATAGATATTGTATATATTGCAGTAGGGGTAGAGCATTGTACAAAAAAGGAGTGTCCATATGTAACCACTTAATTAGTGGGAGAAGTGTACAAATGAGATGCCAATTCACTGTTTAACAATCTAAGATGAGTTATTCTCAGGGCGCGTGTACAATAACATCTATCCAATAATATCATCATAACTAGCATGACAATTAATAAATTTACATACATTGCAGTAGTTATAACCTAATGCATAGGCTGATTCAGTATATGAGGCTAGTTAGGACTTAGGAGTTAGGGCTTGATACATAATATGTCCTATTCAATCAAACTAACTACTTTACTATTGGAAAGTGCATATATATGCTAATTGCTAAGAAAATAAATAAACTTACATACATTGCAGTGCACCCAGTTTAAATTCATTAACTCTAAATTCAACAAGAGTCCATTGCAAATCAAGAAATACCTGAATCTCCCAACGAATTTCATTAAAATCAAAGAAACGCTTCCCAGGAAGGTGCAAGAACTCTCCCCATTCCTCATCAGTACCATCAGGATTACGCTTTGTTTGAAGGAGCTGTAGAACAAGAGGTCGCCTAGTACATATATCAGACCCTCTAGGCAAGAAATCACGACCTACAAGCGCCTCAAGAACACTTGATTTGCCACTACTTTGACTCCCTACAACAGCAACCTGCGGCAGCTCAATGGTGGATTGACTTCCTAGCTGTGCGAATATATCTTGTAGCTTGTTCACTATAGGAATTACTGAATGACCCAATGACGCCGCCGCCGCTGATGCCACCGCATCGGGAGAGTTTGACGGTGATGTTTCTTCCGCCATGTTAAATTCTTGATTTAGAGTTGAATACTCTACTAGATCACCAGAGATTGACGATAGTAAAACCCTAGAAGTGGATTGTTGAGGTTTGATTGAGGAAAGGTCTCATGGATTGCGTCGAAAAAAGGCGAAAAATCTGTCTTACTGCCCAAGAAACAAAGCCAGAATCGCTACTTGTTTTCCCCAAATTGAACCTCAGAGTATGTTGTTATCATGTCTGAAAGGTGTGTTTAAAACCTTATTTTATATTTTTTATATTATAGACTTGATTTATATTACTGGTCTTATTTCCATTTGCGAGGGAGGTTACTTTGCCTTTATATCAAATATAAATATTTATTTAATTTAAAAAGTTTATTATATTTTTCTATTCTTGATATTAAAAATAAGAATTAAATTTGAGTTTTTAAAATATCATTAAAATAATTAGTCAGCAAATAATATTTTAATAAAATATTATTCAAAAATTGTATCAAATTAAAATGAGTTAAATAATATGAAATTGAGATAGTAACTTATTTTATTTTATTATTTTTAAGAAAAATGAGTTGCTTTATATTTAAAATATAATTTGTTTATTTTAGATAATTAAGGTGTTTAGCTTAGCTTTAAAGAAAATAAGTATTTCTTCAGTACTATGAAAAGTTGATTTTTAGAATTCAAAAAATAAAATCAAAAAAATCTTGATAGCGCATGAATTCATGTTTTAATCGATAAAAGTAATTTTTAATAGGGCATCTCCAACCCTACACTCTATTTTACTCTCTAAATATAGAGTTTTCTATTTTTTTAAACAATCAACTCCGAAAAATTTTAATATGGGTGAGGCCCAACCAACAATAGTTGTGTGAGGCTCCACTCAATTTTTGACACTTGGATTTGTGGGGACCATTTTAACATCACACACTCTCTCACCTTATTTTTTCCCAAATTCCCCCCTTTTTCCTCCAAAATATTTTAGCTCCTTGTTCAATATTCCTCTCTTTTTCACAGTTTTTTTTTAAATTCTTTTGTGCTCTTTATTAATTAGTAACTTGATTAGCTCTTTCTTTCCCATTAATCATTTTTGTCCCTCAACTAAATCAATTTTAAAAAAATGCCACCTCACAACCAATTCAACTAAAATATAATTATTTTTCGTAGCCTTAGAAAAAACAATCTTTTAAAAATTTTATTTTACATCTCAAAAAATTGAATCAAATTCCTAGGATACCTTTAAAAGATAATTTTTGAATGAGAAATTCACACACACTTTATATTTGTATTAAGAAGTTTTCACTGAATATCGAAAATCGAACTAAATAAAAATTTAGTCAAATTGAATATTTCTTTTACTTCAATTTATTTTCTTTTTATTTTAAATTTTTGACATAATCAGTTTTGGTTTCAAAGTAAAATAAATTGAAAAACTACCAAACTGATTATAAAAATATCTCCCTCTTTATATATATAGTGTGTGTGTATGTTGTGTAAAATTAAATTTTTACTCTTTTTATTTGTAATCTAGTTACCTTTTTATAAGTTTAATTCTATTTTTTCACTTTCTAGTTTGATTTGTAATTTTATTATGATGATTTTAAAAATTGAATTTTATGTTCAAAATACACTTGTTTTTAGTCCTTTAATTATTCATTATTAGTTAATTCAACTGTCATCAATCAGAACTAAATTTAAAAAAAAAAATTATACCAAAAAAATGTTCACCAATGAGTAAGTGAGAGCATCCCTATAAGTATTCTAAAATCACTCGTTCTTCAAATTTTTTAGAAATATTTTGTACTTGGTGTTGCGCTTATTATTGAAATTTAAGTTAAAAGTCTAAAAAAAAATCAATCAAAAAAATATATAAATCAAGAAAAGAAAACTATAATTATAATGGAGTTCAATTTTTTAATCATATTAGCAATCATGGGAAAAAAAGGCTAAAACTTGAATTGATATTACTTTACATATTTCTATTTGACTTTTGGAAAATAAAAATTTAAGACTATTAAAAAAAAAAGGAGATAAAATACTTATTATGAGGAAAAGGGAGGAATTTGTAAAAATGAAGGTGAGAGAGTGTGTGATGTTAAAATGGTCCCCACAAATCCAAGTGTCAAAAATTGAATGGAGCCTCACACAACTATTGTTGGTTGGGCCTCACCCATATTAAAATTTTTCATCAACTCCAATCCAATTTTCTATTTTACCCTCTAAAAAAGAATCTTTTTCTCTCTCCTTAATATTATATTATTAATTATTTCGGTTTCATTCTTATATTCTTATTTCATACGATAAAACTTTTATTTCTTTTTCTCAATATTACTTTATATAATTTTCATGTGATATAAAATTATATTTTATTTTAAATTTTAAATAACATAAATTGCAAGAAAATATTATATAATATACAAATTAATGGACAAATTCAAATAAAAGTGAAATACAATTACATAAACACTCAATTTTTGAAATTACTATGTTACTCCCATAAATGCTCTATTAATGCATTACGGAGTTCAAAATAGTTATAATACATGTGGCCATTATATCACATAGCACTTCCTTTCTCCAAAAATGTGACGGTCCTAGAAAAATTGCAAAACGTGGTTGCAAAACTCCGAATGCACGTTCAACATCTTTTCGACATGACTCTTGTTTCATCGTGAAA
>NW_006239061.1:137249-152818 GCF_000226075.1 Solanum tuberosum | reverse complement strand
TATTGTTATCTTGTATTTAAATTATCATATTATGTGTTGTATTTTTAAATTAAAATTTTCAGCTTATCATTTTAATTTTGTGTATTGTTTATAGTGAAAATTAATAATAAAATCAAATTATATTATCGACGAAAATTAGAAAAAATTAAAATACTATTAATTCGGGATGAAAGTAGTATATATTAAATACAATATTTTTTAAAATATTATATTATATTTAAAAAGAAGTATGAATATTAGATATTTAATTAATGAGATTGTATGTAAAATAATATGTTAATTAAAAAGTAATAAAAATAATAATAAAATATTCAAAAAGTGAAATAGAGAGGTGAATAGTAATTCTCCAAATTTGGAGGAGAACTACTATTCACCTCTCTATAAATAGAGTATAGAGAGTGATATAGAGAGGGGTTGTAGAGGGCATACTCTATTTTACTCTCCAACTATAGAGAATGAAGAGTAAAATATAGGTGGATTGAAGATGGTCTAAAACTTATTAATCAAATACAAGTTATAAAAAATAAATAGATTTTAAAAGTCTAATCAAATATCTATCTCTAATGTTTTGGTTAATCATGATTCATTAACAGTAAATAGAACAAAGTAGTGATGGTATGCTAGCTAATAAAATCTAAACAATGCAATTACAGTTTACATTATCAACGACAATGGTTTAAGTTAATCTTAAACACTTGTGATCAATTCAACTCCTAAAATTTTGAAAATACTCAATCAACAACTTGACAAAGCTGATTAGAGTTGTCAATATGGCCTTGCCCATCCCATCCGGGCTAACTCATACATGTTTTGCAATTTGATGGGTCAGGTAGGGCTAGCCCATTTTTTGTGTGGGCCAGAAAATGGTCGGCCCAGCCCACAAGTACATGGGTTATGGGATTTGCCAGGCCAGCCCTCTTTTCTTAAAAATATATTTTTATAATTTTTTAGCTTAAATTATAATTTTAAAATATTATCATAAATATCGACAAGACAACATTACATGGTGTTAGTGTTACTACTTGTTAATCAAATGCACAAATAAAATTATTTTTATGATATTTATTAAGTTTGATTTCAAGTAAAAACATAAATAGCTAAATAAAAATATTAACCTAATTGTTTTCCAATGATCATAATAAGACACAAAAACTATGACAAGATTCCATAGATTATGACCTATGTAGTGATTCCCTATAAATTTTAGGAAAATTTTATTTTATGTAGTACATATTTTATAAATATAATTTGTATTTAAATTGTAATAATTCAAACTTTAAACAGATTTTGAGTTTAAACTCTTGTTATTTTTAATATTCCATTTTATTTTTATTTTTTAATTAATTTTTATTTGGCCCACGGGCCGGCCCTATCCATATTTATCAAGCCCACAAATTGATAGGCTTATTCAGGCCAGGCTAAAAATATCTTTTATTAAATGGGCTCAAAAAATTGTAGCCCAGCCTTATCCAATTACGGATTAGGCCAGATTGGCCCAACAGGCCTAGCCCACATTGACGGCTCTAAAGCTAATACATGATTATTATTTTTACGTCTCCAATTCTGTCTCAAGCCCCAACCCCAATAGTAATTCCCTCGCATATTATACCAAATTATATAAAGTTAATGTGGCTTCAACCATTTTATTATAATTAAGTTTAGTTTTTTCTACATGGCTTTAATTGATTTTGCTTGAACTTTAGTCATAAACGGTTTCAACTAGTTTTGCTTAACTTTGTTGATTTTTGCCTAAAGTTTAAGTTTTTTTCCATCAAATTCATGCACATATGGCTTAATTTTAATTATGTCTTCTAAATTTAAGTTTTATAACATGATCTTCAAGTAAAAATGCATGAATTTCAAGGGGCAGCACCACTTTTCCTCATGCCTGGCTATAAAGAATAAGATCTCTTAACAAGATCAAATTCTTCCTTTGGCTAGCGCGCACGAACATCTCTCGACCGCCCAATACCTTCATCGATTGGGTATCATACCTAACCATCTTTGCCTTGTCTGCCATACCATTGAAATTGTTGAGCATACGCTCCTACAATGTCATATTGCTCAAAAATTTTGGCTCAACATTGGTCTGAACATTAGTCAGCTTTCTTAGCAAAATTACTAGCTTCTTCATCTTAGAGACCTACAACACACTACTAATAACGACGAGTTGATTGGGATATCCTTTATTCGTTCGCCCTTTTGATACTTGTGATTGAATCAAAATAACAACTATCACAGCAAAAAATACTTCTTATTAAAATCGTGCATTGTCCTAGATCGTACTACTGAATTCATCTTTTCCACCAACCATCCAGGTGATAGTTTGGATTATGTTATCAAATAGACACCCCCTCCTACTAACTACCCCAAACTCAACATAGTTGGTGCATATTCCTCTCAAATTGGTAGGGATGACTTGTGTGGTATTGAAAGGGTGGTTAGAAACTGTAGATATGATTGGGTAATCGGATTCTGCTCTCGGGTTAATGTGCGAAATCACATCTTTGCCGAAATAAAGGCCTTCAAACATGGTCTAATGTTAATTCGGGATCACGTAGCTTTTTGATGGATTCATTTGCATTACCATTAATATTCATTCCTTTGAAATTGAGACTGACTCCACAGATCTATTAGAATTGCAGGAATACACAAACCCAATTTATAATTCTTATATTTTGGCTTGCAGGTCACTGTTGAGGAAGTTGGGGAGTTCGACATCCGGCATAGCTTCCGACAAGCCAACAAGATGGTAGATGCCCTTGTTAAAGAAGGAGTCCAGCTTGCATCATGCAACCTAAAGAACATCTTTGTCGCTCCTCCAGCTTCTATGAGTTACAAAGTGGCCAAACTCTTCTTAATAATTAAGAAACGAGTAACATTTTAAAACATCACTTAATTATGAGAAATTATTTAGTAAAGTTATTCACATTTATTTTATATCAATAAAATTATTCAACTTAATTTTTTTTTTATAGCATCATGTAATCAAATTTGTCACAAAAAATAATATGGCAAAATAAATTAGATTTTTATGTCATGTGGACATGAATTAAACAAATAAAAACAAAATGAGGGAAGATTCATATCTTACCTTCAACCCACCAATAATTTCATTGTAGTCAAAATTATAAATCTGAAAATTTATGGGGTTTTGCAAGACTGTTCAATTTATTTATTTATTTTGGGAAAAAAAGTATCCTCCAAAGATTGTATATTTTTTTTTACGTTAAAATCATCCATCTCTAGGGTCTAGGGATCAATTATACTAAAAATTAATTAGTACGAGTTTGTGTATAGGAGCTTAATTTTTTTTTCATAATCAAATAGATTAAATGTTAAGGTAATTCACCATTCTCTTTGTAAAGATTTCACTGGTTTGTAACTGGATAAAGATCATGCCCCGCCGGAGCTTTTTTGGTGTGTATCTTCCACCGCTATACTTTAGGTTATATATTCCCATTTATTTACTTTTCTAGGGTTTCAATGTGTATATCTGAGTTTTTGAATTGCAATTTGTTCTTTTTCTATTTTGTTTGTATGCTTTTGGTGGGGAAGATACAAAATACTTGGTGATATTTTGTGGATTAATAGTTGGTAACAGTTCCACTAAAAACAACAACAATAATATACCGAGTGAAAATCCCACAAGTGGGGTTGGGAGAGTATAAAATGTATGCAAACATATCACTAACTCATGGATTTAGAGGTAGAGAGAGTTGTTTCGAAAGACAAGTTCAACTAAAAGAGAAAGAAAGAAAGAAAATATTGATATAAAATTTAGGTTTTTATTCAATTTTGATAGCTAACTATTAAATTCATCCCAAAACCATATTTGAAGCCCTAGGAAGAGGGACTAAAATTCAATCATCTAACCAACTCTAAAAACAATAACAATAAGAACTACTGAATGACAATTAAATCAAGGACAAACTTTTTTTGAAAACTAAAAAGTTGTTTTGGCTAAGGATTGCAATTAGCTTTTTCTTGATTCTATAATGTTGTGACACTTCTTAACAGGATGTTGTTGCGTCTACCAGAAATGTCCCGTTAAGGATGATCTTATTAAACTCAGGTCAAATGAGGAATGCCCCGTTAAAGATGATCTTCTTGACCCCAAGTCAAATGAGGAATGCCCTGTGGAGAATGACCTTCTTGAATTCACATCAGAGGAGCTGAGTCAGTTTACCAGTCAATTTTCTCCAGAGAACCTTATTGGAGTCACTGACTTAGGAAAGCTCTATCGTGGGAAATTGCCCATTGTTTCTGATCAATATAAAGTTACTAAGGATGTTACCGTCAAGATTCTGGTTGAGGATGAAAGGAACTATTGTGTGTGAATGCCCACTGATGATTCTGTTCTAGGTAAAGTTCTGGCTTATTATGAAAGGAACTATAGGACTCGTAGACATGACGATGAACTGCCAAGATTGGAGGTTTGTGTCTATTTTATGGTTGTGTACCCTTATCCTTTGTTTCTTTATATTTATTGAGTGTTCTCTTAGTTTGTGCTTACTCGGAAAAATTGCTTGCGCTCGTGTAGGATGAATTGAAATTTTTGCAAGCTCCAAAGATTAGGGGCAATCCCAACTTAATAAAAGTTGTTAGATATTGTCGCAAGGAGATTGTGGGCGTTGTTTATGATATTAATCCACTTGACACCTTGCATAACTTGATTTTCCAAGGTGCCCTTTTACTCTCACATCTATCCTTACTCATCTTTTATGCATACTTAACCTTATGTATTTTCTGTTGTAACTACATTTGCTATAGCTATATTTTGGTTAAAACCTAAGGCAATTTTGAATCCTTTGAGCAAAGAATCTGTAGTTATTTTTTGATGATGAAGAAAGAGGCATGCAATGAATCTTTTTATCCAAGAATCGGTAAGAGAGATACAAACATCCCAATTACTTTTTCGGCTTTGCTTCTTCAGATGACTTCAATTGGCTGCAGAGGGTCAAGACTGCCCTTGCATTAGCTCGCTTGCTTGCTTATCTGCATGATAGGAATCAATCATACCTGATTCGCAACTTCGCTCCATCTCACTTAGTGGTTGATCAAGTGCAATATTGTAATTACATTCTGTTGGTGCACATCGTATCATTATTTTTGGCCGTCGAGACTCTGTTATATTGTATTCATTAATTCGTGAGTGACTGAAGTTATTTTGTGTTTCATCTATCCAGAATTTCAATCCATTTCTATTTGAGTTTGATATGCTAGTTGGAGGGGTTCTAGACACTACTACAGTGGATGAAACAGATATGAGGATTGGTCCTTATGGTTACATTGATCCATTCTATAGTTACAATGGTCCTGGTATGAAATTGAGTTCTTTTCTTTTATTTCATTGAATTTTATTTTTTTTGACGAAGTAAGAAGTGTACTAATAATAACAAAGCATCCAGAGGACACAAGATGTACTAAAGTAGGGATAGTCAACTCTGGAAAGGGCAAACATTAAAACATATTGTGATACAAGAGAGCTGAAAAAATCCAAGAATTGTTCAGGGTTATACAAAGGAGTAAGGTTAACTTGAGAAGTAAAACTAAGCATCTGCCCTTATCAAAAGTTGGTAACTGACTTTGACCGTGTATGAACCATCCATGATGTTACCGCATGTTATTTTTCAGGGGGTTGACAACAGTAGACTGTACTTGAAAGAATGTTCAGAAGGAGTGCATCCATACTAGTCTAGATTCAGGGGATTAACACAATGATGCCAATAAAATAGTTCATAAACACTAGCTGAATAAACTACATTAAACTTAGCAGAAAGAAACCCTTCAGGACTCAATAATTGGTAGTACTATGACAATAAACTCCCCAGAACTTCAGGCCAGTGCTTAGTAAAGACGGAAGACAAAAAAAGTTAGCTTTGACTCTTTGATCTCTCCATAGCTAGCGCATGCTCCTTTGTGACATACACAAGTCCAGCACTAATGCATGATTTCAATCCTGGAAGAAGTTTTTTGATGTGTTGCACCAAAATCTGCATTAAACAAAGATTCAAGTTAATGTCTGATTTCAAAGCAACAAGATGTCCATACTGCAACTAGAAAGCAAACATCATGCATGGAAAGTTTGCATTTCCTTTGGAACAGGACAATGGCTAGGATTGGGGTCAAAGGTGGGTGATAGACAATCATCTAATTGATATGGGACATTCTTTGCATTAATTAGTTGCTTTTTGTCAAGTTCGTTATTCATTTTATTTATCCCATTGGAGTTTTTTTTTTCCATTGTTCTAACCATGTTTATTAAATACTACATTGCAGCTGCATACACTGTCAAGTTTGATGTTTATGCATTCGGTGTTTTGCTCTTTAATCTTACAAGCAAGAGAGCTCTTGACAAGGAAAAATATACAGGTACGGCAATAAAAAAGTGGGCCGTGAATGAGTACAAGTCCAGGCATTCATATGTCGACCTAAGTTTTCAGGATGATACCGACTTTGATCCTCGGGATGGATGTAAAATTACAGAACTTACAAGACAGTGTATGGATAAAACACCAAATAAACGGTCAGAAATGAAAGAAGTTTTTTAGCATCTGAAGGACCTTAGGTGTTCTGTGGCAGCAACATGGTAAGATAGGGGTGTGCTTTTTGTGCTTAATCTTTGTGGACTTCCAAAATATGTTGACTTCAGATGTTTTCTAAGTAGTATTTTAGCTATCAAGTTGTGCTTTGGATTTAATTTATGGTTTTATTACATGTTTCGATTTACCATGTACCACAACAAAAGACAAAAAAAATAGAGGTGCTATGCTAACTAATAAAATTTAAACAATACAGATCTCTAAGTGGCAATTGTTCTCTCTGCAGTTAGCTCCAGAATTAACTTTTTTTTGAAAGAAACTGAGGACACCAGAAATGGCAAGATACTGCATCGCTTAGAGGAAACATACTCTACATTCTACTATATCAATTTTTATTTAACCAAGACGACACTTCACCACACCAACAGTGGATCATATTATTATTTTTTGTCTTAATTTATATGACATTGATAAAATTTGGAGAATTAATTAGTTTTAATATATTTTTAGATATTTTAAGTTGTTAATTATATTACTAAGCATTTTTTTAAATAGATATAAAAGACAAAAAAAAAAATCAAAATGAAAGAACCACAAAAAGTTATAGAAATACCCTCAAAGTGCTCAAGCAAGCTTGTTGACCTGCTGCTTGCTTGAGCACTTGAAATAGTATAATAATTTTAAATATATATAAAACACTAAAAATATATGACAAATAAATTAAAACGGAAGAACCATAGAAAATTATAGAAATACCCTCAGAGTACTCAAGTATGCAAGTTGACCTACTGCATGCTTAAGCAATTGAAACAGTCTCTTAAGGTATAGTAAAATTTATATTACTGGTCTTGTTTTCGATTTACAAGGGAGGAAACACCTACTTTCTCTATTTCATAGTATTTTGTCTCTGTATTAAAAATAAATAATTTTTTTATTTTATTTAAAAAGCTTTATTATATATTTTTTCAACTCTTAATATCAAAACTAATATAAATCAAATTTTGAGTTCTAAAATATCATTAATAAGATCAACACGTCTTCAATAAAAGCACGTTAGATCAAAATGTTGAAAATAAGCATATTTTAAGACCGAACAATAAATAAAGAACACTTTTATTCACTAACATAATCTAAGGACATTTTTTTTTAATCTTTTTCGGTAAATTTTTTATGTCTCCATTTTTGTCACAGAGCCTTTTCTCTCCTATATATTTCCACCAAATTCATGGGCATAGGGCTTAATTTCAACCCTTTTGTCTAGACTTCTGCTTTATGACATGAACTTTAAAGTAAAAATACATGAATTATATATATATAAAGTTAAGACAACTTATTCACTTTTGAAATTTTATTAACTTTTTCATAGCTAGTCTAAAAATTATATTTGTTATTAACGGTGTTTTTGAGCTTTTAGGCAAATAAAGAACTCAATTTGAAATTGACAACCATGAACATATTGATGATTTCCGTCTTGCTTTCTATAGATGAACTTTGATTATTTCAATCTTAATTCCATAGATGTAATTAGATTTCCAACGTGTTGATGATTTTTGTCATAATTTCATAGATGAATTTAATTAAAGATCTTTTTAAAATGGATTAAGACTTGAATGTGTTTAGGAAAGAACAACATAAAAAAATAACAATCCTCAAGCCTCAAACCGGAACAAGAGTTACAAGAATCTATTCTTATCTAAGGATAGAAGCTCGACATCGACTTTGTCATGACAGTGGAGAACCATTCAGTTTCTAAGTTCAAGTCTCAAGTTGGAAATGAAAGTGTAGACACTCTACTGAATTTTGTGAATGAACTTTGGGCTTAGTTGTTTTATTGTCGTTACACTTGTTACTAGGCATTTGGCTTTGTATACATTGATATTTTGTTTTAATCGGGAACTAAGCAAATGCCCTACAAATACAAATTAATTACAAATATATACTCCTTAAATAATTATAATAGATGCCCCAAGTGATAATTTCGCTTAACTAATAAGGCTGGTAATTTTGTTTATTAGTTAAGGTTGATATATTCTATTGGTATCATTAAGGCTGATAATTTGATTTAAATGATATTCTACGATATTAATTTTTATTCACTCGTAGTAACCAATGTGATAAATGGTTTTTCTAAAGCTACCAAACTTCACCGTACCAACAGAGCATCATACATGTAATTCAGAGAGAAATATAAATTCGTAGAGTTAAGGAAGAAGGAGGTGATTGTTGAGAGAAAGAGGTGAAAACCACAACAATAAGAACTAAATGACAATTAATATCGAGGATGTAGTTCTATGTTTGAATATTTTTCTCTTCTTTACAGAATCTTCGGTATGTAACCACCTACCCTGCAGACAAAAGGAATGCCCCATTAAGGATGATCTTCTTGACCTTGACTCAAAGAAGAAATGTTCCGTTAAGGATGCCCTATCGAGAATGATTTTCTTGAATTCACATCAGACGAGCTAGATCGATTTATAATTCATTTTATTTCTACAGAACCTTATTGGGATAACCTAGTTAGGAAACTTCTATCGTGAAAAAATGTGCATTGCGTTGATCATCGTTATGATGGGCTAGTCATGCTAGTAAAATCAGTGAGTAATACTCTGTGGAATGACTTACCATTTTAATTATAACGGGGTACTACTCATGCATGTAAATTTAGTGAATATTATACTGCTTTTATACTGTAACGTTACTTATCATTTTTCTTTTGATTGTTTTGCTTATTATGCTAATATGCACCATTAAATAATATGTTTTATTTGTTGATACAACATATCATATATTTGTATAATTATTTGAATTATTTTTGTTATTTTCTAGTTAATTGAGTGCTTGAGAGCTTTTTATTTCACAAATTGTATTGTGCAGGAAAAGGCAAACATATATGCGACAAAACAAGTGGAGACATCAGTTTCTCCTCCTCCTTCATTCTTTTAAACAAAAATAGTTCAAAATAATATTTTATATATATTTGGTTAAATTTTAATATTTTCACACAATTACAAAGTGGAGAAACATTCTTTAAACATTGAATAACATTGCATTATGATTATAGCATTTGTATTCTCATGTTTGAACATTGATTTATAAACAAAATTAAGATAAATAATATTCTTTTTTATGTAAATTTCATATTATATTTGTTAAATTTGCATCTATTAAATATTTGTGTATCTAATTTATTAAAATAATTATGTGCAAAATTTTATTGGAGTGTTATATAACTTTCGATCGATGAAACCATCAAAAAAAGAATTTAGACAATCCATCCAACGATACGCATATATGTTGAGTTCATATGTAAAAATATAAATGTAAGTTATATACTATTGAGTGAGTTGGGAGTCATATTGGGCCAGCACAATTTTTTTTAAATATTACTTTTAATTTAAATTTAAATTTCAATTAGTTATTATAAAATCAAGAAAACAACTAATCAAAAGCATATAATATTTATAATTTTCGTTTAAAAATATCTTACATGTGCTTACTTATGTTAACTATTATAAAAAACGAATTAACACTGGGGTTGTGTTTCACCTCCAAAATTTTAATAATAAATTTTATGATTTTATTTTTTTACTTATTATAATATTAATTAATTATTATAAAAATGTAAAAATTTAATAAATAAAAAAAACTATCCACTTATTATAATAAATATTTTAGAACTTTTAATTCAACTTCTGAAATATTCATATTAATAACAAAAAAAATTATAATAATATCCAACATAATATATCACAAACAAACAGCTAAAATCTTATTAACTAGAATTGATATTTATTTTTATAAATCATAGTATCACTATGAGAATTTAGCCAAATCATTTGTGCTTAAGTTATGCTTTTATGTTTTTAGATCATGCTAATATATTTGATTTTGTTTAAGACTTTTATGTGATTTTAAATTGGCGGGACAACATTATAAGGGATCAATCAACATTATAAGCAATTACTACAGTTTGTTTTTAGTTCGCTTTAACCTTTCTATCCTATTGTTCTATATTATTGTTCTGCATCTGCTCGCAATTAACACAGTTCTTTTTAGTCGGATTTAACCTCTCTATCCTATTGTTCTATATTAGTATTAGGTTGGAGAAACATTGTGAAAGCCTTGACTAGCGCTGCATTGGGTTTGCAGCATTTGCACCACCGGATCTTGTTTGTACAAATTTTAAGATCGGCAACATTCTTGTTGATGAGGTAAAATTTTCACTGTATAATTGTTGTTTTAAATAGGTAATTCATTAAAATAATTATATGCAAGATTTCAATGGAGTGTTAACTGATTTTGGATCCGTCGATCCATCAATGCAATGGATCAACCAATACACCCCTGGATACATAGATATACAGAGCTTTCGAAGTAATATTTCTAAGCTTTTAACTTACTGATTATGTATACTTGTATATACTAACTGAAATATCTTTTATTTTCTAAAGTTGGGTTGACTAATAGACACCATATCATATTTAGCTTGGGAGTAGTATTATTACAAATAATTAGTCAAAGTGATTTAGTAACTAATACAGAAGGAAGTAATATTCACATCAGCGATTGAGTTAAATCAAATGGTAAAAGAAAAAAGCTTGTAGTGGCCGAGAGACTGACAGAGAGAACCAAATGGGGACTATTGCAAACAAAAAAGGGGATAATTCGGCAATTACCAAACTAGCCATGAAATGTATCCTGAGGAAATCAATAAAAGACCAGGGGCGACTCAATGCCTTTAAAAACTAGGCAACCGTCTTAGGTTTCAAATTTGAGGGGCCCCATTTTTAATACGTGTCGATTAAATTATTATTGATTGTTTGGTTTCGGAGGAGATTGAAGTCAGTGATTCAATATGTGATCATTTTGTGGGTCAGATACACTTTTGAAACCTCCTCCTTCATTCTTTTAAACAAAATATTTCAAAATAATATTTTACATATTTGATTAAATTTTAATATGTTCACACAATTAAAAAAGTGGAGAAACATTCTCTAAACATTGAATAACATTGTATTATGATTATAGTAATTGTATTCTCATGTTTGAACAATATTCATTTATAAACAAAATTAAGTTATATAGTATTCTCATGTTAAATTTGCATCTATTAAATTTGTGTATATCTAATTTATTAAAACAATTATGTGCAAAAAATTATTGTAGTGTTATATGACTTTCGATCGATGAAATCATCAATAATAGAATTTAGACAATCCATCCAATGGTACGCATATACGTTGAGTTCATATGTAAAAATATAAATGTAAGTTTTATATTATTAAGTGAGTTGGGAGTCATATTGGGCAAACACAATTTTTTTTTAAATATTACTTTTTATTTTTATTTTTATTTCAAATAGTTATTATAAAATCAAGAAAACAACTAATCGGAAGAATATAATATTTATAATTTTCGTTTAAAAATATCTTACATGTGTTTACTTATGTTAACTATTATAAAAAATGAATTAAGCACCGGGGTTGTGTTTCACCTCTAAAATTTTAATAATAAATTTTATGATTTTATTTTTTTACTTATTATAATATTAATTAATTATTCTAAAAAATGTAAAAAAATGGTATTTTTCTATTATATAGAAATATGAAGTTGAGGACAATCAAGGATAATATGGTCATGTCATATATATTTCATTTTAAAATTCTATAATTCTATTTTTAAATTTGTCAAAATATTTTTTCAAGTGGCTAAATTTCCTCCATAAGTTACATGATTATTCTAGAAATTATAAATTATAAATTATAAGATTTTTCTAGAACTAACTATGACAGAAATAAATAGGCACTGACGCATTCTTCATTTCATTTACTCCTCAATTCTCTCCCTCTCATGTGTTATACCAATAAATTTCTCGCCCTTTATTTTTAATTTGCATCCTAAACATTACACACTTCGGTATAGATCTCTTATTAGGAAGATCAATAATGCAATTTTTTTCAACGGTAAGAACTTCATTTTTTATCAATTCCCTACACAATGACCTTATTTTTGTAAAACAATTATAAGAAAAAAGTAAAATTCACTATTTCTTAGTGAACACATCACTTCTGAGACTTGTCCATATAACAAATTTTCAGCAAAATTCAATTGATCCATAAACACTCTAATGAACATGATAATGGACCAGTTAACATGTTAAATCCAATATCAATCACAATTGCAATTCTCAAAAGGCCTAATTCATAAGGAATGCAACCAGTGAACAAACTCTTCAAGAAAAAAAAATTCCTATAATTTCGGAGCATGTTATGTCCTTTCCTTTGGTTCTCTTTAGACTTTCAATTTCATGGTGTTGTTTTTATTTTTGGATTGTAAAGATAATTTTTGAAGTATCTAATTTACTTGATTTCTCTTTTTATGTATAATCTCAAAACTTCACGTAGCATATATGTAACTATATAATTTATTGAGAGACATATATTTATTTATTACTATTATTTTATCATCAGTTAAAATCATTTTGAGCAAGTTATATAAATTATTATTTTAACTACCTCATGTTAAATTACTGGAATATATATATTATATTAACTTTTGTTAATATTTTTAAATTCTCATTATTTGAGGTAAAACAGTCATTCATTAGGTCTATAAATTAATTTAGAATTTTTTTTTCCTTGCTATACTAAATTGTTCTCCTAATTTTAATGAATATAAAGACAAGATATAAAGTCATAATTTTTTTTCATCCTTTTATCACTTTGTAAAGAATGAGATTGATTCATTCTAATTTTCATTAAGTAGGTCATTATTTTTATTTCTTAAACACCTATAAAATATATTTTAAGTGTATTCAAAATTAATCTATAGATGGATCAATAGACTTTATTGCTTCATATAGTTTATGAAAATTGTTAATATATTGATTATTGAGACTCATAATTTTAATCTATTCTCTTGAATAATTTTCAAATAAAATAGAAAAAGAATATCATTAAATTAATTATTTAATTCGAATAAATATATTTGACATGATGTTAAAATAATCACTAGAGCATGTGATATTTTATTATTATTTCTTATCATGTTTATTTGAAAATGTCATAATAATTTTCTTTTTGAAAACTAATTAAATTTCTATTATAAATATATACTATTGTAATATCGAGCTCATAAACGTGCCTTTCATTGTATTGGGCCCGTATCACGGGACTTAAATTATCTAGTATATATATATATATATGATGTCATCAAATAAAATTGCTTACCCAAGTGCCGATAAATTAGTAGAACAACTTTCACATATAACAAACATAAAAATCATATTTGTATGTTATAGCTATAGTTTGTATAATTGCGCTCCATAACAAATTTTATGTTTGTTATGGAGCTTTTGATTTGTATAATTTGCTACAAACATTCAATTTTATACAAATTGTTCAGTTTTATATAAATTTATTTATACATTGTAATTTGCATAATAAAATTTGTATTTGTCTAATTATAAGTGTATAAGACGAAAATATATGTATTTATATTTGTATATACATTTTTCTCTCGCTTTATACAAACACAAACAAATTTTATATCGAAATGTATAAAATGACTAATTGTATACCAAAAATGGCTAATTGTATACCGAATCAGATGGCAAAAAAAGGAATATTTGCTGCGAATTACAATTAAAATAAACTACGGCTATAACATTTAATTTGAATTAATAGTTTGCTACTTAACCAGTTTTTTGAAAATTTCCCTGCTTTCTAACTAAAAAATAATTCATGGCTCGCCGTCACCGGAAATGTGTTGGTATATATATCCCATTCATCTCTATACCTCAGGTTATGCATACCGTTTTATTTGTTTATCTAGGGTTTCGATGTGTATAGTATAATTTTGAATTGCAATTTTTTCTTTTTTTCCCATTGTATGCTTCCTATAGGTAAGATACAAAATAGATTGTAGCGATTCCCAAACTTAACTAAGAGAAGAAAGAAAACAACTAGGTTTTCATTTGGTGCATTCGCTATTAAATTCATCCCAAAACCATATTTGTAGCCCTTGGAGGAGGGACTAAAATTCAATCATCTAACCAGCTTTAAAAACTATAACAGTAAGAACTAAATTATATTATAGAATTAAAAGTAAGGATGGAGTTCTATAGATAAGACGTTTTTTGAAAATTGAAAAGCTGCTTTGGCTAAGGATTGCAATTAGCTTATTCATTTTCGCCTGTTTCCAAAAGTGAATAAAAGATTACAAAAGTTATAGTTGTTAGGATGATATAGTTTCGTTGTTTCCAATAGAGTACTGTGAATCTTGATGATAATGCTATAAGACCTTTCTCACTTCTTTACAGGATACTTTTACCTGACTTGCGGATGTAAGGAATACCCCGTTAAGAAGGATGATTTTCTTGACCTCAAGTCAAAGGAGGAATGTCCCGTTAAGAATGATCCTCTTGGCCCCAAGTCAAATGAGGAATTCCATGTGGAGAATGAGCTTCTTGAATTCACATTAGAGGAACTCAGTCGATTTACCAGTCAATTTTCTTCAAAGAATCTTATTGGACTCGCCTACTTTGGAAAGCTCTATCGTGGGAAAATGCCTATTGATTCTGATCAAGATAAAGTTACTAAGGATGTCACTATCAAGATTCTGGTTGTTGATGAAAGGAACTATGGGATTCGTATACATGACGACGAACTACCAAGATTGGAGGTTTGTGTCTATTTGGTGGCGTGCATCCCTTTTCTCTTGCTTCCTTACATTGATTCAGTGTTCTCTTAGGGTGTGTTTGGTATGAAGGAAAATGTTTTCCTGGAAAACAAGTTGATTTTTGACTTATTTTCTCATGTTTGGTTGGTGAGTAGAAAATATTTTTCGAAAAAGATTTTTAGTGTTTGATTTATGAATGAAAAATATTTTTGAGAAATATCTTTTATTTTTACTAGAGTAGAAAATTATTTTTAAAAACAAACTTAATATTTTTTTTTGGGGGTGGGGAGTGGGTGAAGGGGGGGGTCGAGGGTAGGGGTGAAAAATTGAAATTTTGAAGTTGAA
>NW_006239061.1:124464-136509 GCF_000226075.1 Solanum tuberosum | reverse complement strand
GGGTAAAAAAATTGAATTTAAAAACAAGCTTTAAAATTTTTTATTTTTTATTTTTTTTAATAAATTAATTTTTTCAACAAAAAAATAATTGTAATTTGAAGTTGGAAGAGAGTTTTGAAAAATATTTTTCTTAAGTTTAGAAGGGAAGTCATTTTCCTTAAATTTGAGGAAAATAAATTGATTTGGAAAACATTTTCCAAAACATTTAGCCCAACCAAACATGAGAAAATTGGAAAACATTTTTCGAAAAATGTTTTCCTTCCTACCAAACACACCCTTAGTTTATGCTTATTTGGAAAAATTGCTTGTGCTGGTATAGGATGAACTGAAACTTTTGCATGCTCCAAAGATTAGGGGCAATCCCAACTTAGTGAAAGTTGTTGGATATTGTCGCAATTCTTCATCTGGCAGAGCGATTGCTGCTTTCTTCACCCCCATTCCATTTCTCGAGTCAAATGAAACACCTATTCATGATGTTGTAAATTGGGTACACCGTATGTAAAATGAATTGTTGCTTTCTTCCCCATCTTCCATTTTGATGCCTGCTTCAAAGACTGACATACCTATCAGAGATTGCTTTCATCAAGCATAATCTTGCTGATAAAACATTTGCTTTTCTCTGTAATAAGGAACCATCGGGATACCCCTTCACTAATGTCTAAAATCTCAAAGGATTTATCTCCTAAAGAGAGAGTCACACTTCCCCCATCCCAAAAGACTGCTGAGCCTAGGAGAGGCCTTGCCGGAGAGACATTCAGATTCAGAGAGAATGAAAAAGTAGGTGCACATTCCCCACGTCAGAGACAGGGCCGTCTTAACCCCTAGGCCACTAAAGTCATCGCTTGGGGCTCCATATATTTTGGGGCCCCCATTTTTAAAAAATAATTACTTATACATTTTATTTTAGAAAAAAATTATATGTACTGTGAGTGTTATGATTTCTACTAAGAAAATTGCATATGAGATGAAAATAAACCTGAATTTCGTAAGAAACACTTTGATGAAAATATTAATAGCGAAATCACAAAGTCCCTTGAAGAATCTTTTAGAGTTAATTGCTTTATATATGTAGAGTAGATCAAACTATTTTTTCACTTCAAAATATATTTGAACCAATTGAAGCATATGGAATATTTTTAAAATATTGTCTTAACCTTGAACTTTCTTTAACACGTAATAATTATTCTACTATTAATGGTTTAGATTTATTTTTTAAATTAAAAGTGTTAAGGGAAATAATACAAGTAGAAGATAATGATCTAATGAAAATACCTTATCAAACAAAAAGACTTGATTCTTTTTCAAATACACATATTGCTTATAGAAATAATGTTAACAGTTCCTGTAACTGTTGTCTCAGCCGAAAGAAGTTTTTTCGAAATTAAAATTGATTAAATCTTCTTTAAGATCAACAATGTCTCATTAGAGATTGAATGAATTAGCTATATTATCATTTGAAAAGGAATTATTAAAACAAATTGATTATAAAACAGTACCTAATGACTTCGCATCTAAAATAGCTAAAAAAGTAGATTTTAAATAAAAGTATATATAATGAAAAAATTAATATTAGGGCCCCTCTCTTAAGTTTGGCTTTAGGCCTCCAATGTTGTTGAGTCGGCCCTGGTCAGAGAGTAGAAAAGACATCTGCGCATCGAATATAACACTAACGAACTATTATTATTTTCGTTGTCTCACCCAAGGGTGTGTTGCCTAGTGGTCAATGAAGTGGAAGGAGAACGATGAGGTCTTAGATTAAAATTCCAATAGAGGCCAAAAACAATAGGTGATTTTTCTCATCTGGCCAAGCTTTTGGTGGGCGAGTTATCAGTATTTGTGTTTCGGTGGGAGGTAATAGGTACCAGGTAAATAGTCAAGGTGCGCGCAAACTCGTCCGGACACCATTATCATAAAAGAGAACAAAAGAATTAGTGTTATTTTCATTGTCACATGATACTGAAAGTAAAAAAAATAAATTCTTAGAGGTGCCCACGACCTTTAGGAGCTGAAGACTTATCTCAGTAGAGATCTTTAGGAGCTGATGTTCTACTCAGTTTCGGTATATTTGCTTTAATAGAAGTTGACATATTTGAGACTAAGAATGTGGAAGAAAAGAGAAGGAAAAGAGGCAAATACTTTGTACTTTGCAGAGTTTTGTGTTTAAAATGAACAATCCTTCCCACCCCTTCCTTTTCTTCTGTTCCTTTTTGCTCCAATTTAACCATATAACCTTGAGTTTCACAAATTAATAGGAGAGTATTTAGGCTTAGTTTGGTGTGAGACAACCTGCAGTGATTAAAATATGAACTGCGTAGAGGTTATAGTTATTAAGGTATTATATATATATATTATATTTCCTGTTGATTTCCATCATGCAATTTTCGTTGTAGTTTCACTTGTAGTTTATGATGTGGGACATTCTTTGCATTTGTTGATTTTTGTCAAATTCATTGTTCCTTTTATGTATCCCATTTGAGTTATTTTTTCGATTGCCCTAACCATGTTTATATTATACATTGATTGCAGCTGCATACAATGTCAAGTCTGATGTTTATGCATTCGGTATTTCGCTCTATAATCTTCTAAACAAGAGGGCTCTTGACAAGGAATAATATACAGGGTGTGAAATTGATAAGTGGGCCGCGAATGAGTACAAGCACAGGCGTTCATATGTCGACCGAAGTCTTGAGGATGATACCTACTTTGATCGTCGGGATGGACGTAAACTTACAGAACTTGCAAGACAGTGTATGGATGATGAACAAAAGGAACGACCAGAAATGAAAGAAGTTTTTGAGCGTCTGAAGGGCCTTAGGTGTTGTGCGGCAGCAGTATTGTGAGATATAGGATGTGTGGAGAAGAAAGCAGTTATTTCTATAAAAATTAATGTACATCTTGATCTTCGTCGACTTCCAAAATATTGTTAACTTCAGATGTTTTCTAAGTAATACTTATTTTAGCTATCGAGTTGTCCGTTGGATTTAATTTATGGTTTTGTTACGTGTTTCGGTTTACCATGCGCCACAGCCAACGGCAAAATATAATAGAGGTGCAATGCTATAAGCCTATAACTATTATAGTCCCTCATGTTCTTGGTTTCAGTGATTTTGCCCTCAAGTTCAACCATATTTTCATGAAATTCCTGCTTCTGCCTAAACTTCTGCTTCATAACCTGAACTTCAAACAAAATTTTACACTACTTGCAATAAAATGTTTGGATAAGCGACAAAACAAACTACAGCGCAACAACATATGATTGAAGGCCTTGTACTATTTTCCGATTGTACAATATATATCGAAACTTAGAATTACAATAACAAATTTGTGCAATTTCACAAGTAGGTATTTCCCCTACTTTGTGAAGGTAGAGAAGATATTTTCGTTAGACTCTTGACTTAGCAAAACATATCAAATCATGTATCAAAATAAAATAAAATAGTGAATATGCCATATTGAAAATAATTAATGAAATAACAATAGCAATAATAATACAATAACTAATGCAAAAGAAATAACAACTAATAATAAAATCAAAGAATTAGATATTATTAGTAGGGGAATCATAATAAAACTGATAAGGAAAATCATAATAATTAATGAAATAACAATAGCAATAATAAGTAAGTAATTAGTATCATTTCAATATTTGTCACTACCATTATACTATAGTTGAAAAGACATTTCAATAGTTTAATATTAGATTATATGATAATCTAGCTAATACTGCAACTTATAAACCAACAAATATATTAGTCTTAACATAAACTAAATAATTAACTATTAAAATGGACAAATAATCAAAGGGTCACAACAAATTTTCAATTTGTAGTATTTTCTAAACTAAAAAAGGAAAAAAAATGACTTTTTTTTTTGAATGAATAAGATGAACTTGTTTGACACTGAATAAAATTTTATTTCTAGAAAAATGATACCACGTAGTCACTTTAGATTTTGTTCTTTAAGACGTATTACATAGCCACATAATTCGAGTTGATGAAATCAATTAACATCGTCAATCAAACGAATTTTATTAGATATTTATAATCGTATGAATTATGAATGTGAACTTATGTTTTAAGTGTATATTAGCTATAAATTATTGTAGAATTTATAAACTTAAATTATGAATCCGTTCTAACACAGTAAGAAGATTAAAATGCGGAGGAGAAAAATTGGCTGATAGGTTCATTTAAGTTTTTAATTAGTAAAATGACATTCTTTCATTTATTTATTTTGTTTCAAAATCTTTTTCAAATGGTATTTTCTTCTTTTTTTTTGCTACTATTCTTCTTCTACCCTCTCAATTAAGTTATTTACAATCTTTTAAAGATGAGAACGACTAATATCACATAATTAATTACATTTTAAATCACAAATAAACTAGAGTACTTTCTCTTATTATATAAGTGGCAGTTAGGCATCAAGCAGTCAGGACACTGTCGACATGTGTTTCTTAGGATTAAGAATAAATTAAGGGGCATTTTTGGTCACTTAAGGCTTCTCAAACTGAGGGCTTTAAGCTTTAATTTTATTATACTATATGCTATATTGTATGAACATTTCTCGTAATAGATAAAAAAGCACCTCCTCTGTAGTTTTATCCCTTTTTCATGTGGGCCCCTGCTAAAGTTGAGCAACTTCAACATATTTTCGATAGAAAAAAAAAGCTTCTCATTGCTTCACTATAATTTAATTATTATCAATAATTTAATTATTTATCAAGAGAAAAAAGGTAGTCAGTAATATTTTGAAATTATAGGACCTATTTAGGCTACCCACTTTAGTGTTAAATTTATTTTTTTTACCTATCACTTTAGAGTATTATAATTGGGTTAAAAGTTGATTAAACCTATTTTTAATTATAGCGATCCTAATAGGGATCCATCACGTCAAATTTTTTAGAAAGAAGAATGAAATTACCATACAAATATATATAACTTTTATGGATAAAATTTTTAAAATTGTTTAATTAACACCATTTAAAATTTACAATGTAATAATATTTATCACGTATTCACTTCATGCTTAATTAGATAATTTATTACCACAAATATAAAGTTTATTATTGCTAAAAATTTAAATTATTTGATTAATATTATTTTAAATATATAACTTATGAGATTTCCTCACTAGTTAGAATATATAGAAGACTTGAATGGGCATTTTAACCAAGATTCTCAGAAAAGGAATATAGGTAAAGTAATTAGTAAATGTTTATTTGATCGGATAATAGAATTATCTCATAAAAATATGATCTATCCCATTCAATTCATTTAAAAATTAAATTAATATGTAATCTCAATTAATCCAGGAACTATTGTCAAAATATTCTTAAAAAAAATATATTTGGTGTATAATATATGTTATATGTATCCATAATACAAAACAAAAATGTTTCACTAGTTAACGTAAAAGTTTTTATAAAAGAGTAAATAAAGAAATAAAAATTAAATGAACTGAACTATAAACTTGTTACATATTTTTGGTCAATCACGATAAAATACACAAATTAAGAGACGCTAGTAAATGAAATCAAAATAATTCAATTGCAATTGAACTTAATTATCAATTTCATTAGTTAAAGTTTAATAGTAAATTCTTGATAATGACATCTAATCGATGTCCAAGTCCAAAACAGTCTAAAAATTCATCTAACACCATAATCTCCTATTTACACTTTTTGACCAATTCCAATAGCCTCTAATAAATTGCCATCACAATTTACCCTTGAGAAAGCTAATGCATAATTTCTTCCATTGTTCCCTGTCTGGCTCACGCTCTTCAACCTTTGCCTTGGCCACATCAGCCATGCTCTCCTATATTACAACAAAATTTACATTAAGTCAAAGCTTTATAATTGACATACTAAACTATTTCACATGAAAATTTTAATAATATCAATCAATCATGGCACAATATATAACACATTCTAAACATGTGACACATTGACTGTTCAAGACGTCATTTGGCACACTTACTAGTAGGGTCAGCTAGATAAAGTATATAATACATTGAAAATGTCAATAGGACCACTAACATGACATGGATTTTGAATACTCGAAAAGACAACTTACTTAGTTCTAGATTAAATCATTTATGCATATCAAGTAAATTTTGTAAGCAGAACTATAACTCTGCCCTTGTAATTGGTACTATATGACGTATATTTATGTTTTAGATTATTACCTCAATAAGGTTGTGTTGAAGAAGACGATCAATGAGATGGAGAAGAATGTCTTTGGTGTACTCAGGGTGACCTTGAATACCCATGATGTGATCACCATATCTAAACATCTCAATTCCAGTTTTGTTGGACCAGGCCATTACCTCTGCCTTTGGTGGAAGTTCACGGATCTAATTCCAAAGAACAACCTACACATTTTTAGCTATTTTTGTACTAAACTAGTATTCAACAAGAGAGGGGAATTTGGTACAAACCTCATCGCGATGACACTCGATAACTTGCAAAAATGCAGGTAATTTGAGAGAGTTGAATTGCTTGGACGTTGATAAATTAACAGTAGTGACACCAATGTCCCATCCATTAGTAGCTCTCTCTATAGTGCCACCCAATGATCGTCCTAATATCTACAAGAAAAGAAATCAGCCAAAGAAAATTTAGCAAAAAATGATAAAAATCAAATTGCATCATATAATATGTCAAAAATTCCAAGAGGCTACAATATTACGTTGTAATAGTAAGACAACAATAATTAGTAGTGTGGTGGTCCCCCTTTAATTGAATATTTCGTGTTTGAATCCTGAGTATGAAGAAAATTCTATTGAAAATGTGTGACTCGTTTGAGTCTTGGAAAAAAATTATGTTGAGAGTGAGTGATTTGAATTTAATCCAGGCTCCCATACCGACTTTGGACAATGGTTGGAACATTAATGCCCTCTAATTTTCTATCTTGGTGGGTGATGTTGGATTTGGAGGTTGGAATAATATCACCGACAAGGTCGGCTATGTGCCACGTACAACCCAAACTTATCTTTCTACTTAATTATTAATTAATTCTCTCTTGATCTAATCCTTCTCATATGCAAATCATATTAATATATATTAGTAACAAGTAGGACATGTTGTTAGATAACATAAATAAACATTGGATCTTAGCTTGAACGGAAAAATTTAACCAATTATATTATTATTATTTTTAGATTCTTATATCAGACTTATAGCTAGGTTGAAAAAAGTAGATTTTAAATTAAAAAACTAAAAGTAAGGAGGGGGGGGGGTGTTCTATTTTTGGTTATAAACTTTTCTTTTTTATGATAAGAAAAATCCGCAGCCACTATCCTTTGAGTGCGCATAGAATAAAACTCTCGCTCCTACGCAATAGCTCGCAAACCACATAGGAGAGGTAACCTGCACTAGGCAAGCCCGGTGTGACGAACTCGACCCAAAAGACAAACCCCTTGCTTTCGCTGGCAAGGGGTTTCGAACTTGAGACCTCCAACATGAAAGTCTTAAGCCCAAGCCACTAGGCCACCCCGAAGGGTGGTTTTAAACTTTTTTTTAAGTAATTATTAACTTTGTTAAACATTTCCAAAAACTAAAAATGACTTAAAAGTAAATTTGAGCAACTTTTTTGTCAATTCAAACAGACTCGTGCTATGGAGAATTAACTATTATTATTGGTTAACACAACTTAAAGTACAAAAAACATATATTTGAAATGATATCGAAGTACAAAAAAAAAACCCGAAGTTGCAATAAAAGAAAAGTAGAACGAATAATTGAACGGAGGGAGTACATTGAAACTTACTGGCCTAGAAGATACGTAATTAGATTTAGTGACAGATTTTTTTTGAATTGGACGGCATTTATCATTTGTCAGACTTAATTATAGTACATAGTTAGGTGAAGTAGTGATTCTAAAAAATAAATGTAAATAACAGCGGTATATGACAAAAAAGTTAAAAAATTAAAGACGAACACGTGACTAAGTAAGATTGGGTGACAAGAATACAGATATGTGCCTCAAACATGAGAGAAAGAATCCCAAAATACATGGGCTGTCTATAATTTGGATCCACATATGAAAAGTGGGGATCAAAACTCAATCGGCTCTTATCCAAATTTCACTAACTCTAAGCCAGAATAATACCAACATGATTTCCAATTTTTCACTCAGTTTTTGGCATATGGTCCCAAATCTCATTCACAAATCTTTTTGCTTTTGAACCACTATGGTCCACCCATGTAGTAGTTTCGAATTTTAAATTTATGAGTTTTTGAGTTTTAAAAAGTTAGTTTATTATTTTATTTTTAAAAATATATCAAATTAAATATGAACAAGTAAAATGGATTGAGGAAGTAGTAATTAAAGAAGATTTATATAATACATAAATACGTCTTTTAACTTGATTTTTCAATTGACATTTATGTCCTTCAACTTTGGGTGGTACAAGTAGGCATTTAAACTTGTATACAATTGAATAAGTAGACACAAGTGTCCCTACGTGACATAATACACATAAGACGCCATGTAAAACACAAAATTGTCATGTAGGACGACTTTGTTTATTTGTTCAATTTTATATAGGTTTAAAGGGTCGTTTGATTGGAAATTAGTTATCCCAGGATAAACTATCATGGGATAACTTATCCTACCATGTATATGAGATAACTTATCTTATCACTATGCTATAAATGGTGGATAAGTTATCCCAAACATGTCAACCAAACAAAACATCTAAATTTTATCCTAAGACTATTTATACTTATCTCTCACACCAAATGAGTAAGTGTCTATTTGTGCACATCCAAAATTAAAGGTCATAGTTGCTGGTTGAAACCAAGTTATGAATATTATGCCAAAAAAGAATTAGGCAAATTTTATCTTTTCCTATAGATGGGAGAGAAGAATTAAGACATAACTTCATAACACAGAAATTACAACTATTAAAATAACATTGCCAATTTGTCCAAATACGTTAACAGAATTAGCATATTTTCATATAAAATATTATATCTCAACTAGGATTAAACAATCGCATAGCACAGAAAAGAGTTACAAAAATAACAATTACCTAAATTAATGTACAAAAATGTACGTAAGATTCTATACAGTTAGGTAGTTTGGTCGGTGGAATAAGAATAACAATTTCAAAATGAAATGTGAATTTATTTTATTTTTGTATTTGACTGTAAATATTAATTAATTTCGAAATTATTTTAACCATCCTTCATAGTATTACTTATATAGTGAAATTAGTTTTGAAGAATATTTTTGTTATACTTTATGAATAAAGGTAGTAATAAGCCACGTATGAAACGTACTAGAACAAAGCATTAAGAGTGCGTTCGTTACAATTGGAAAAGACAGCAAACGAAAAACTAGAGACACAAGACAGCTGTAAGTAAACGAATTTAGAACAAATTTCAACAACTCAAAATAAGCCTTAAAATAAGATACTCCTTCCATTTCCGTCCCAATTTATTTGTGTGATTTTTACGGTAAAAGAAGGTTTATAAAATATTTATTAATTTTGTGATTTTTATAGACATGCCATGTGACAAGACAAATAAATTGAAATGAAAAAAAGTAACGGAGATTAAAAATAGAGTTTTTGGCGAGTAAAATAGTAAATAAAAAGAAATACCTGGTGTCCAAAGCAAATACCCAAAACTTTCTTCTTCATTGAATCAATTTTTTTGAGCAGATTGAGTAACTTACAGATCCACAAATCATTGCCATGCGCGTCATTGCAACTTCCGGTGATTACAAATCCATCGAATTCTCCGATCTCATCATCCGTCGGAAACTCGCCATGAGCCACCCGGAAAAAGTCCCACGTTTCCCCTTCCTCCGCCAGCATTCTCACGAAAACCCCGAAATAACCACCGTATTTCTTCTTCACGTATTCTGAATCCTCTGCACATAATAGAACTGCAAATTTTTTTCCTTCCATTATTAATTAATTACAGATTTTGCAGAAATAAAGAAGAAGAAATCTTCTTAAATCCTCTCACTCACTAAATAAATTCTCTCTCTAGAGGAAGGTCTAGAGAGAGATGGAGATTTTTCTCAATTTTGTTTTGCTTATGAATTGATGAAGGAAGATTTAGGAAAACAGGGTGTTTATATAAACTCAAAAGACGTGAATAAAATTATTTTATTTGCAATTTCGTCCTTCGATTATCAGTTAACTAATAAGAGTATGATATTGAGTATTGACACAATTAACCCTTGATTAGGTTTAGGCATCATTATTTATATGAAAAAATAAAAAGTGTCAAAAGTGTCTTTAATGTATTATAAATAACTTCAAAATATCTCCCTTCTATTTATTGGATCAACTTTGTCTTTCGTAAATGTCCTTAACTAATTAGAAAAGACGCTAAGAAGAAAAGACTTTAGAAAGAAAAAAAATATTCTCTTCTATTGGATCAAATTTGCTTTAACGTTATTTTCAATCTTAATATTATCCCTCCATAAAAGGTAAAATTATATGATATATATATTTAAATAACTAATCCACGTAGAATTCTAACCCAACTCAAAAGGACCCGATCCCTCGATGATCCAACCTAACACAATATCAAATTTAAATTAATACTTAGTGCAATTAAATCATTTTTCACCTCTCGTTTTATAATTGTTCTTGCTTCAATTAATGTGTATTGATCCGAGTAAGTGAAAGAGAAGATTTTTGAATCATTTCTAATGTGTTAAAGCTATTTAAAAACTTTTTTCCCTATTTAGAAAGTAAATTAAGAGTTACTAAAGAATATTGCCGTAAAGCTATATGAGAAATTGACTTTCAAAACCAAACTTCCCAATATGGCTCTATAACATTTAAGGCGTAATAAGGTTTGATCCATTTTTTTATTATATATTTACATTGCACTTAGGGATCGTTTGGTAGAGTGTACAAGAACAATGCAAAATAGGGTGTATTACTAATGCTTGCATTAGTTATGCAAGCATTATTTCTTATACATTGTTTGGTTTGATGTATTAGAAATAACAAATCTTGCATGATTTCTATTAAAAATATATGTTTACAAAAATACCCTCACTTTATTTATTTGTACACTTCCTTTGCAACAAAGCTCTTTGCTAAAACACCATTAACTCTTCTTCTTCTTCTTTTCATAAATAATATTAAATAGTTATACTATTGCATCAAAATATTTTTGTGAAGAGTTTGCAAATAATTTTTTTTTATCAAATTTATCATCACAATAGTAAAAATTGTGATTAAATTATATTGAAATTAATTTTTATTTAAAAATAAAAATAAAATTAAGAGGTCATAAAGCCTATTAAAACACCAATAAATTAAAAGACACTAAAAAGCAAATCAAAGTCAAAATGAGAAATTTATGACAACAAAGAAAATGAAAAGGCTTTAAGGGTAGTTTTATAATTGTTTAATCTAATGCAAGTGTTAAAATGTTATGTATTGCTAATACCTAGAATTCCTTGGTTAGTAATACACAACTTAATACACAATAGAGTGTATAACTAATGCTTGCATTAGTTATACATGACATGAAAAAGTGTACCAAACAAGGTACTACTAATACACACACCTAATGCATGCATTATATTTTCTAATACACTCTACCAAACGACGCCTTAGTAATCTATCACTTTTACAAAAGAACATTTTTCATAAATATTTTTTTATGTCAATCATCAATTAATTTCTCATTAAGTGGCGAATTTCATGGCTGCTAACTCTCGTAATGAGATTCAAAATGGCTGGTTGGCGGCTGCTTAGATTTACAGTTTATTACATTATTGTGAACAAATAAATTTTATAAAAAAATATAAGATTGTTCTAAAGATTTAACTTTATAAATATAGTAGTATTTCTTCAATATTGTAGTCTGTAGAAGTGAATTTTTATTTATTTTTTACTTTATGTATATAGATTTTCTTAACTATCAGAAGAAATAATTAATATACTTAATTTAATTCTATAGTAAATATCAGTTTACCTTAAATTAAGTAATTCTTTTCCATTCTTAAACAAAAATGAGTAAGAATTTATACGAAGTAATATTTTATATCTACTACAATCAATAAT
>NW_006239061.1:0-122961 GCF_000226075.1 Solanum tuberosum | reverse complement strand
TATATATATTATTGATTTTAATATCATTGCTCATTTTCATGTAAAATTAGTATTAATAGTATTATTACATACACAATTTTATTTGTAATATATATGGTATAAACTTGTTATATCTAAGATGTACCATGTATTTTTATGGTATAAATATATAGATTATTGTCATATTTTTTTTTATAGTTTTTATATCTAAAATATGTCATTATTTTTGTATTACTGTTATATTTGTTGTATAAATTTATGAAATAAATACTCATGGTATAAATTACTATGTCGAAAGTTCTTTTTTTGTTTAAAAAATTATTTATTAAATATGAATATATATTTCTAATATATACTATGGTATAAGTTTTTTATATCTAAAATATAACATGTACTTTTATGGTATAAACATAATTTTTGGATTAATATTTTAAAAAATAAATTTATGTGATAAATCATGGTATAAATTTATTAAATTGAAAGTATTTTTTTTTATAAATAAGGTTTATTAAATACATATGTATTGGTATATATATTAATTGATCCTCATTTATATTATAATATATAATCCGTTATTTGGGTTAATATTTTATATGTCATAATTGATAATGAGTTGATGATGCCATGTTTTGGAATAATTATTTAAAAATTGTCTAGTTTTGTTTTCTCCCTGAATTTATTGGGTCTTAATTCATATAAAATTTGAGTTAAATTCATGTTATTTGGGTTGATTGGTTAATTGAATTGCACAATTAAATAAATCAATTTTATTAAATTCAAATTTCAATATCTATTTTGTGGACTTAAATTTATGTCACGTGTCAAGATGACTTGGCATCCCGGTCAAAACAATGATCAAACAAAAGTTGTCAAAGTATTCAAAATAAAATAAAGTGGTGATCAATCACAAGCAACGCATAATATTTCCCTACAACTATAAATATGATGATTACATAATTTTTCGAGGACATTCAACAGGAGAAAGCATCAATATCTACAGGATAATTCTTAGAAGGGATGGTCAACTTTGTAGTTGCTTAACGATCAATTCATTTATGAGAGTTACAAATTAACATCTTGCAATTTAACAACAAAATTCATTAATAAAATTATTATTTATTTAATTCAATTAACTGAAAAATTTATCACAAACAATTATGTAAAAGCTCCCTTAGATAGCAATGGAGTACCACTTTTAATTTAAGTGAAAACAAAGACTTATAACGAATTAGTACATTAATTAACTTCCTTCGCGAGTATCTACTTTTTGATGTTTTAATTATTCGGAAATGATTAATTATTGGATCCTAACTAAATTAAATTTACATTATGTAAGGCCAATCAAAGAGAAATAATATTTTCTATAAAAAAAAATCGATATTACAAATTGGTACATTTAGATGATTATTCATACTTCAAAAACCTGCCCATTAACTGATTATCTATGTGGAATTCAATAAAAAAGATATTATGTAATGGTATAGGCTTAGACTTTTGGCTTATACTTTCTATTAAAAACTTGAACGGAATGCATCTAGACTTGAAAGTGCATTATGTTCGGTTCACTTTTTATTTATGTCGATCAACTACATTTTCTTCCTCTTAAGTCCTAACTTAATACTAAAATTTATAGATAGTAGTAGGCTATGTCAACTAAGCCAGTGGGCCAAACCATGACTTAATTTGCATCAATAACTGATTCGAAAAGTAATTGTTCAGTACAAAGTTGACTTGAATAATATCGTTATCAAAAATTAAATGTTATATAAGGAGGTACCAATTTTTTCTTCAAACAAAAAATTGATCTATTTAATTATCTTTGGATTACAAGTCTTGGTAAATATAAATAAAACTATATATAGTGTATAAACTATAGAGTCAAAATACTTGTTCCATGTTACTTTAGTAAGTGTCTAGTACCAGCCCATCCTTTTTAAAGCCATCAACATATAGTTAAGTCGATACCATAAACAACACCCATCCTTAGAATTATACATTTATATCTACAATTTTATTTTTACTCATATTTATACACCACACTAAAAATATTGAATTCAGATAAATTCAATACTGTAAATAACATCCGTCTCCCATGTATCTAGACTTGAAAGTGCATTATGTTCGGTATACTTAACAAGTGGACCGGCCAAACCATGACTTAATTATTAAGTTACTCGTATTAATGATCCCAAAAGTAACTTAGGGAAGGGGTGAACGTAACTCTATTCAATTATTACTCCCTCTGTTCCTATTTATATATCACCGTTTTAGATTTTACGTGCACCAAGAAACTAAGTAAGTTTATTATTCTACCTTTATTTAAAAAAAATTAACTCAAGTTTTCAATTAATGAATATGAATTAATTTATTTTGATTAATTAATTTAACCAATGAACATGAATTATTTACTTAGCTTTTCTATATTGCTCAAATATATATTTTCAAGTAATAACTCACAAGGGTAAAATAGGAAGAATATTGTAATTTATGCATTGATTTTATGAAATAGCAAGTATTATGAATCAACTATTTATAGTAAGGATGACATATAAAAAGTAACTGAGGGAGTATTAGAATAGAAGAAACAGATTAATTTTGCAATAACCTCGCGTGTTATTTTCAGACAATCATAAAAAAAATATGTGATTATGAAGATGGAAAAATAAAAGATATATATACCCATGAAATTTGAGAAAACGCAATGAAAAAGATCATCATAGCAGCACAAAAATAGTAAATCTTCCTTTTAAAAAGTTTTTTTTGGTATATATGCTAAATAAAATAATTTAATCGGTTTAGGTGAAAAACTGTTTTTTTAAATATTATAAATGATTATGGACATCGTTCATGTTATGATTGAGTTAATTATTTGCGTGAATCACGAACAACTTGATTTAATAATTTGTTAGGTCGAAGTCGAATTGAGTAAATTATTAAAGTGGGAATTAACTTGATATACTATATTGAGGAAATACAATTTTCTAGACAAAATAAAGAATAAACAAAGTGCATGAGATTTTGTCGTAATCATTCTCCACTAAAATTATTAATTGGTAGTAAAAAAACGTGTTAGTACGCTATATGAACAGCTCTATCATAAAAATAACGAATGTACGCTATTTTAATAAATGATTTCAAAACAGAAAAAGAAGAAGACAGTAATTGTATCAAATTAGAAATAGTGTACGATTATTTGTTGATATTTAATAGGACCCATTTCCATAACATAAAAAAGAAAAAGAAGGCAGGATTTTGCCCTAATTATATAATTGTCATTATATTATATTTAGTGACATTAGTATAATATCGTTAGAAGGTTTAGCGATTCTGAATACAATGAATCAATGACATTAAGTCAATTCTAGCTACATCCTATATATTTTTATGATAATAAATATTACCATCGAAAGAAAAAACTATAGTCACTAAATATATATTTTAATATAGTGATAGAATTATGGACTTGTAATAAGATGGATATGTTTGAACCTAGTCAAACGAGGGGGTGTATTTTTTATTTATTATTATTATTATTATTATTAAAAAGAGTACTGGAATTCACAGGGTGAGTATACCTATATATATATATATATATAATAAACCACAATGCAACTATCATTATAACTATCTTGTTAGCTTTCAACCAAAAGCTAACAAGATTTTTAGTTACATATTTATTATTTAGTTGTATGAGCTATTTATTACTCATTCCTTTTGAATTTTGTTAAATTTTTGATCTAACACATAGTTTACGAAAGTAAATTAGATTTTGAGAAAAAACATTAAGTGATACTTGAAGTTGTTCCAGATTTTCAAAAAGACACCTTAACTTTGTGTGCGTCCTATTACTCCACAAAAACATTCAAAATCACAATAAATACACATTTTTTACACAATATTTCCACGTTGGACAAAAATATCCTTCGAATGTGCAATTTCTTAAAAACAAAAAGTCGGACCCATTATTGATGTATTGAAGGATGTTTTGGTAATTTCCTATGATGAATTTGTTTTGTTTGTTTTCTTTTAAATTTATTTTACTATACTAAATAATTCTATAAAATATTATGAATCATGATAATTAATTACTTAAATATTTAAAAGATATAAAAATATATAAAAGATCTAATTGACTTGTCAAATTTTACCGGTGACACATAAATTGGGACAAATGAAATAATATATATTATTTGAAAATTTCTTAGAAAGTACTATAAATTACAGTAATTAGCGGCTAAAAATATTTCAAAGACAAAAAAAATTGATTGAATCTCAAAATTTTTTTAGTACTACATAAATTGAGAAAGAAGAAATGACCTCTATTATTTGAAAATGGCGTAAAAGTATTACAAATCATACAATAAGAATTAACTATTTTAAATTTAAAAGACTTTAATGCTTTATACTTATTCTATTTTCACTTTGGACAAAAATATCCTCCCAATATGCATTTTTTAAAACAAAAAGTGGGACTCATTATTGATGTATTCAAGGATGCTTTGGTAATTTTCCTATGATGAATTCGTTTTGTTTGTTGTTTAATTTTTTAAAAATAATTGTATAAAATATTATAAATCACAATAATTATTTACTTAAATATTCAAAAGATATAAAAATATATAAAAGATCTGATTAACTCTTCAAATTTTATAGGTGACACATAAATTGGACAAATGAAATAATATATATTATTTAAAAATTACTTAGAAAGTACAATAATTTACAGTAATTAAAATTAGAATATTTTAAAGACAAAAATAATTGATTGAATCTCCAAATTTATTAGTACCACATAAATTGAGAAAGAAGAAATAACCTTTATTATTTCAAAATTGCATAAAAGATATTACAAATCATACAACAATAATTACCAATTTAGAATGTTAAAAGACATAAAAAAAATTTGACCATAGTTAACAATAATTAAAAATTTAAACTATTTTAAATTAATATTAAAGTTTGATTAACTCTTTAATTTTGTTTTTGTCACATAAATTGAAACAAAAAATGATACATATTGGGCCCGTGCTAGCACGGGCTCCGATGTCTAGTATATATACAAAGGAGAATGTTAGGCATGCTGATGTGGCATGCTTCTAAGGGCTAGAATTTTTTTTAAATTATTTTTTTGGTATTTTTTGGCCATTTTTCAAATTTTAAAATACAAAAAATTCACCTAAATATTAAAGATAGTCACATTTAATTCTTTCTTTATCCATAGTCATATTTAATATATTTTATCATTAATGCTATTATTTTTTTCCCTTAATATTTCTCATTTTCTTCTTTTACTATTTTAATTTCTTCCCTAATGATATTTATATCATTTCTTTAAATCACTTTTTTCCCCTTTTAGTTCATCTTTACTTTTTTTTTAATTTATTCAATTCAAGAAACTTATATTTCTATATAATATAAAGTCTTTTTTTAAAAAAAAATTATGATTTTTTTACCCAAACATCATCATTTATGACATTTATAGCATTTCCTTAAGTCACTTCTCTTCCTTTCTTTATTCTTTTTTATTTATTTATTTATTTATTCAATTCAAGAAAATTATATTTCTATATAGTATAAAAGACTTTTTTTTTATATTTTTTATTTATGGTTTTCCTTCTTTATTTACTTTTAAAGTTTCACCTCCATAACTTATATCTATTAAACTTCTATTTTGAATAATATAATTAATTTCATGACTTTTTAAGTTTTCATATTCATAACCCCCAACTATTAAATTATAAAATTTAAGATACTTTGATATTTCTCCATTTTTGTCAATATAAATTCACAAATTTTTTGTTTCATGAAATTTCAACTCAAGATTATTTTTTATATTTCGTTGTTTTTGTAGTATTATTCTATTATCAAAAATCCATGTGTTAACTTAACATGTTGAAAAAGACTCTTGAATGTTGATTAATTTGACAAAAAAAAGTGTCGGCCAAGAGCTCAAAAAAAGTGGGCACTAATTATTTTGTATTCTTATTTTTATCTATTTTCTTATGATAAGATTCTAAGGAAGATGTGTGTGTGTTTGTGTTTTCTCCATGTAACTTCTTTAGTTTGAATTTGTATAATTTTTCATTATTGCAAGTTTGTATTTTTGTTTAGATGCAAATTAGTCATTATAACTTTGTGTGTAATAATACTAAGTACTAACCAATGTTCAACAATATTATTGTACAAAAAAATATTCATGTTTTTTTTTAAAGATTTCTCTATTTTGTCCATATAAAATCATATTTTTTTATTTCATGAAACTCCTACTCAAGATTATTCTTTTTATTTCATATTTGAAGTCGTGTTTTCCATGGTTTGATATTGTAATAAAGGTAGACTCAATAAAGAGAACTCTTAGATGTTGATCAGTTAGTCAGAGGGAGTGTTGACAAGAACTCAAAAATTGTGCATTGATTCATTAATATTTTTTAAAAAAAATCTATTTTCTTATGATTAAGGTCTTAATAAAGGTATGTTCATTGTGTTCTTTCTATGTAATTTCTTATGTTTTAAAGGTAAGAGCATTTTGTTTGTACATTTGTTAGACGGAAATTAATTATTGTAACTTTGTCTTATGCTAATTACTATCAAGGTTCAAACATTATTGTTGATAGATTAAATTTTTTAAATATATATCAAATATTGAAATACAACCTTTTTTTATGATTTTTTTTTTTACAGTACAAAGAACCATTTATGTTTCTTATGATTAACATTCTAAGAAAGATGTGTTTTGTTACTATAAAAATTACTATTAAGTAGGATAGAGGAAGGAAAAGAGAAAAAGAAGAACAAAATTAATAAAATATAAAACAAATATTACAATAAAGGATAGAGGCAAAATTAAAAATATGAATATTTATTTAGATAATGACGAAAAATAACAATAATGAGTTGAATAAAATCGATACCTCTCTTTGGTCAAGAATCCTATTTGTTTATTTATTTATTTATTTATTTTCACTATAATTCTATTTATTATTATTGTTGTTAGTATTTTTATAATAATAAAAAGGAATTGTGTTAATGACTATTCCTGCATTCATTTTTATTCTTTATTGTAAAAATTTAAATGTCTATAAATAAAGACATTGTAAGAATTTTCAGAAATGATCACATTAGAGTTTGAAAAATTGTGCATTAATTTCATTTTTCCCCTTCTTTTTCTTAGTAATTTAGATTGTAAGAATGATATTGCATTATTTATTTATTTATATTCTCTCCACAATTTTATTTGTTTTATATTTTACACGATTTTTTTATTATTGTAGTTTTATAATTTTTTTGGTCCAAAATAACAACTTATAATTTTGTTGGAAGTCATATAACTACTAACCAAACATTTCTCTTTGTGAAATTACTTATACATCGGGATATATATATAATATATATGCACATATTATAAATATTTCTTCTAAATATATTATATTTCAATAAAATTATTGACATTTAATCATCTTTTCAACCGCGCGAAGCGCGAATAAGTTTCTTAGTGAGTACATAAATCAATAATAAATATAGAGTTCTCCACACTCAGAAAAAAAGTGTATTAACTATGAGAAATAAATTTTATGTATTAGTGGTATGAAATTATTTTCTAAGTTAGGTCGATTATTAAATAATTACAAATAAATATATTAACAATTATTAATACTGGGTAATTTTCCCTAAAAATAATGCTCCATAGCTTAAATTTGAATTATAAATGAATTTCGTTTATCCAATTTATAGAAAGTTGATTACTTATTTATTTTTACATGTTATCCAAATTCCAAATGCTTTACCGGCATGAACTAAACTTGATGGGTGAAAAATGCTATTTTACCCAATTTGAAGGGTGTTGGAGAAATAAAAATGCAAAAGGACAATATTGGAATTTAAGGAGAAGGGAGAGAGAGAAAGTGATTAGATGCTCGTCAGATAGGGCGATAGGGAGGGACCTTATGGCAGTAGTGGAAGTCATCACGTGCTGATTATACAGATATTCATAAAAACACGTTGTTTCCAACCAATTATTTTTGTGTTTAGATAAGATTTTTATTAAAGTTTGATTAATTAATATCCACACATTGAGATATCAATTCTTTTTATCATGATCTTTTACATCCAAAGTTACAACTATCACAGGCTTTTGGAACATGAAAAACTCATTTAATAAAATTAAATATTTGTATGATACAATAGTTTGAAGTAAGTATTTGTTCATAAAATTTGAGACTCCAATTTGAAGTTATAATTTAAAATCAATGTTTGTTTATGAAATTTAAATAAAATTTCAATTTCAAGTTTTGATTTTAATTTTTTTAAAAGTAAAATTTTCAATTAATATTTATGATTTTTTCTTTTAAAAAAAACAAACATGTTCGACATGAAGAGATTGATGTACTATCAACTATCTCGATAATTATATCAAAAGTTAACTAGTTATTACTCTTGTTGATTTATCGAATAGTGAATCTTTGTAAAATTATGTGTATTTGAAAGTTTATAATAGCATGTAATCGCAAACATTTAAAAAAAAGGAACATGGCGATATATCATTTACTTATCCGGCGTCTAAAAATATTTTGATATTATATTTATGAATTATGATTTGCTTATTTAGTAAGATTGTGTTAGAGCTACGGAAATTTTGATATTTTTCACAAATTATCAGATTTTCATGTTTATGAAATAAATATACAACTTAAAAAATTCAAACATGTCCAAATAAAATTCTAACTTCAAATCATGTTCGAACGAGCCCTAAAACTAATTCCTCTCTCTTTAGAACACAATAATCTATGATACAATTCTTGAGAACCAATCAATAGAATGAAATGAAATTAATTTTTGAAGTTGTCGTTTTATCCCTTTTATTTTGTTACGTATTACTATTTTCTTTTGGGCACCTTTTTATGCAAAAAGAAAAAGGAAAAACCAAAAAAGTTATCAAAAGATTAGGTTAGTGTAAAAAAGATAAAGGTGATTTCTTCATTTGAGCACATCTGTCTTAACGTGTACGGATAATGTATGCATGTAGTCTTAATTTTTATTAAAATTTCGCGTATATAGTATCAGCTGTTTACATGTTATAATTAATTAACCATGATTAAATATTAAAAATTTATATACCAATATATACGATATATTTATTGATAGTTTAACGTACACATCAAATGAAAAGATATAATTGCGTTGTCATAGCGAGTGGAATTTTCGTTTGAAAAATATAAATATAAGTGGTACACGCATATATCATCAAATAGATGGCACATATATAAAGGTGACCATGCAAAAGGAATGACAAGGCTTCAACCAATTTTGTTTTTTTGTGTGGCTATCGACTGTTTGATATTTCGTATCTTCTATATGTTAGAAATTTAATTTATATCTTGTTTCATTAATATAGAAAATCTTTTCTTTGTTTTTGCATTGAGTACTTTATAATACATATGTTAGAATAGAAATAGAAAAGCAATTATATATCAGATCATCCAAAAAAATATCAACAAGTAGTCAGTCCTTAAGGATTTTGAAATTTGCAATATCGACAGTAAGATAAATTATATGTTACAAACATGTGACATGATAGTGTAGTTTGCTTGTTTTTTAGGGAAAAACTTTTTCCTGTTATCCCCTTAAAGTTAATTGTTTTCAAAACTAAAACGATATATTTTAATTATATCGAAAAGAGTTAAAGGGTAAATTAGTAAATAATATTACAATTTATTTATTATGTTTTAAAAAACGTATAATGCGACAAGCTAACAAATAATATGGGACGAAAAAATAATAAAACAAACAAAAAATAAAATAGAATAAAACAGGAAAAAGGAAGAAGAATACAACACAATTAACTAACACCGACAGTGAAAGAGTAAACTTAATCAAATTAAGTTTAGGACAATATTAATTTAGCTAAATATCAAAATCAACCCCTAATTAATAAACGTAACATCAAATGATATATTGAATAGTTAGACCGACATTGTGCTCTTACTTTTTGTTGTTAAATTAAACGATTAATGAATCATGTTTCATGAGTTACATAGTAAAACCTGTTCTTTTAAATAATAGAGCTATTTTTTCTATAATTGTGTAGTGTATGGTTCAATTTGCATATGTTTTGATTAATTTTATTTATAGAACACTTGCTATGCGACAATTCAATTGTACACATATATTAATTCTATCTATCAAGGTTTGGATAGATGGAGAATAGTTATGTATATCTTTCGTCTCATATCGATTGTTACATTTTTCTTTTATACACTCGTAAGAAATTTGAAAATATATTTATTTATTTTACAATTTTACCCTTATTTCTCTTCAATTAATTGCATGTTATTTAAGAACAACACTTACAAAACTAATCTTATTTCATGAATATTTAATATTAAGGGTAAAATAAGAGATAAAGATAAATATTTTCGTCTTTATTAAAGTAGAAAGCTAGTTAATAGTTGAGCATTGTCTAGTTTTTTCTTCTTCTTATTATTATCCGATTATCTTATATATATATATATATATATATATTAACTGATGTTTCTTTTTTATTTAAATATGAAATTACTTATTCTTGTTAATGTTCTTTCGTCAAGAATCTACATAAAACATTCTCTCTAGTCTCTGCCCGCACAAAATAGGAGAAGAGTGCATACATACTATCTTCCCCAGACCCATTTGCAAAAATGGCGGCAGTCAAGTTATCGTGCATGGCCACCGAATTAAGCATTATTTTGCACACAAAAATATTATTATTTTAGAGTTTTGTTGATTAAGGAAGGAAGATTCTTTCTATGGTTTTATTTTTTATTAAGAAAGATCAATTCTAACGTAATCTAAGGTCTAATAAGGTAGGACTTAGAAGGAACAAGGAATTTGTGTTAATTAGGTAGAGTAGATAATTAAATACTAATTATGTTTCAAATGCAAATAGCGCGTATAATAAATAAGCACAAAAAAATCTCAGGTATTGTGCTTTAATTATATTTACCAACAAAATTTTTATATACGTGGATCCAGCTGCTTATTTTCTAGATAGATTAGAGCATAAATACAAATACTACTGGTGATTTGCGTTGGTAAAAGTTTGCAAACTGTCGAGACATTTTGAAAAGTCACTCATAGCTGTTTGATTTTGACCTATAACAGTACATAGCTATTACTTTCTTTGTTTCATTTTATTTGACTTGTGTTTACTTGAAATAATTTTTAAAAACGTTTTATTAAATACGTAGAGTATTAAACTAATCTTATTAATAATATTTTAGGACTCTAAACTAAGACGGACACTAATGTAAATCTAAATTGTGCCAATAAAATGAGTATTATATTAATATAATCGATCACTTAATTTTTCTTTTCACCAATACATGGTTAATGTTAGAGATTAGTTATAAAATGTTGAATCTCCGGAATCTACGGGAGATAATAACACGCCACACGGTTCAAAAGGTCATCCTATTCCTTAAGCTATGCATTTTTTCCGTTTAATAGTGATTAAATTAGTTATAAATACATGACCAATAGAATTGATAAACAATGTGGAACTTTTCTGCACAAATCCAAATTCAACCAAGCGCCAATATGGGTACAAGACATCGGGTAAAAACAAAATAACAATTAATCATGTTTATGTTGAAAGATTTCTTATAAGCAAACATCTCTTGCACAGAAGGAGGAGGACCAATTGAACATAGACAACTGAGACAAATTTGATAAATGAGTAGAAATTGAAAAGTGAGAGTCAAACAAGCAACAGGAAATTAATCACAAATTAATGGAAGAATAAAATAGTACTCAAGGGATATGTACCATTGATATGAAAATAATCAGGTAATTTATTAAATAATTACATGTAAATTTCTAAGTAATTTGTGGAAAGTGGTGACTAATTTACTATCATTTATCACCTAGCTAATTAAAATAAATTAATATGATTATGTGAGAATAAGTTTTTACCATAAAGAAAAGTTGGGTTCCACTCTGTTTGAATTTGGAATAGTCTAATTCCAATACATATGTCAAACCGTTTTTAAAAATAAAATAAAATTGTTGATGGAAATAAATCCTACTTTTTGATAACTTTTGACTGTAGAATTTCTGATACTTTCCATGGAATGGAGGAGTCTTTTGTAGGTTGCTTAAGCGGAATTGAATTGATTTAACACCATATATACGTATGTCAACTTTTGAATTGCTTCTTCTTTTTCCCAAACAATGCATGGAACTCAATTTATATGAATTTTTTTTATTCTAGCTAAAAACGAATGACATATTTTTATATTTAATAATAATTTAACTTAAAATATTTATTTTACCATTAATGAAATTATTTATAATCATATAAGTATCTATAACTTATTTTAGACTATAAATTTTTAAAAAATAATTCTTCTTCTTCTTAAAATTCGTATCTAGTCAAACTGATATAAAGTAAAAAAAATGAGCTTAATTTAGATGGGAAAAAAAAGCTTTAAACCTCTTTTCTTGGTAGACAAGGTAACATGGAATGAGAAGGAAATCAATTGGTGTTTGCCCCCCGTACTTCCACTAATGCATGTGACGTGTGTTCCAATTTTTTTAATAAAAAAAAGTGAGATATCATTAATTCTCCACGGAAGTTATATATTACTCCCATTGTTTAAAAAAGAATGATCTCCTTTTATTTTTAGTCTGTTTAAAAAAGAATGACCTTTTTCTTTTTTTGGTAACATTTTAATTTCATCTTTCCACGTGGCATGTTTAAGACCATAAGATTAAAGGACAATTTTGTACATTTGACATAACTTTAATTTAGGACCACAAAATTCAAAAATCTTCTTTATTTTCTTAAACTCCGTGTCATGTCAAACTAGATCATTCTTTATGAAACAGAGGGAGTAAAAAAAAAGAAGAAGAGAAAAAATATTCAGGTTAAGTTGTTTTATAACACCAAAATAATTAAAAGAATTTAGCCTTTGTTTAATGATGACAATTGACAAGACAAAGAAGCACTTGACCCCAAATGTGCCTGCAGGAGCTAAGCTTTCTTATACAATGATGATATCTTATTTTTAATTAAGTATTATTAAAGTAATGGAATGACATGTACACAGTACATACATACGTGATGAAGATGATAGCGATCATCATGTGCATTTTAAGTTATTACACTGCTAAAAAATCACTATATATTTTCTCACGAGTGACTGTTCCCATAAATATTTTCATTGAATCGGTTATAAAAATTAAAAAGCTTTCCACTTCTAGTGAGAATTTGTTTTCTATCATGCCATTTATCATGTGAATTGATTTGGTAGAAAATGAGTGAAAAAAATTAATATACTTTATAGCACAAATTTTCTTGGTGGAAAATGAAACCTTATTAGTGTTAAAAAGAAAAATATGTGCAAAACCCAGTAATGCATAGGTGGGAGATGGAAGCTATATTTTAGAATTTGCCTGTAAAATTGTTGTAAGAAAATGGGCGTAATATGAATTTTATATTATATGAAAGAAGAAGTTTCTTTGTAGTTGGCACAATTTGTCAACATTATTTAGGTCAACCACAACAAAATTTGATGTTAAATATCATTCCCTTTATCATTAGTTGATTGTACTAAGTTTATTTTATCGGTTCAATTAATGAAATTTGACTATCAATTTATTCGTAATTCATTTTGTTTTCTAGAGCAAAATCTTATAAGTTGTCTTGTAGTAAGTCGCCCTCTTGCTATTTTCATCTAAAGCTTTGAAAAAATGATGATTATAATATGGGTTGTGGTGAGATGATTGAGATTCTTCCATCCTTAACAAAGATCTTAGATTCAAGTCTTGGTAATGGAAAAAATCCAATTGGAGCGTCAGCACCAGAAATGAATCCTGCAATGCATGAATGGATCCTGTAATAAATATCAAACACCGTGTGGAAAATTTAAAAAATAAACCATACATCTAAAGTAAGATGGAACGTAAAAGATATGCACTATTATATATTACGACCCCAAATTTTGAGAATCGATCAAGATTACACAAAAGTTGGAAGAAAATCAAGATTAAAAAAATTACTATGCATACCTTTAAATTTAAAAAGGCATACTTCACTTTATCATATATTTTTTCAAAATTACAAATTTATAATGTAATAAAAAAAAAAATTAACAGGAAATATTGATCAGTAAATGAAAACTGAGAAAGGGCTCGTAACTTTAACTTGCAATAGATGTAAACTTGGGTCATGGGATGGGCCGGCCCAGTTTGATGCACATGGACTCCATGTTTTTTGTAGTTGGGCCTCAATTGTCCCCCAACACCTCTTAATACATTTCGATTTGTTTCACTAATTTTTCCATTTGATGTATCAACAGAATTTAACTGCTACTTCCATTAGTGAATTGTTGAGAGTATTTTTATAGTCCAAAATAAGTGAATTGTTCAAAGTTCAAATGGTTACTTGAATTTTGAAAAAAAAATATTTACACTTCATTTAATGAGAATTAAAAAGATAATAGAGGAAAGTAGCATCTAACTTATGTCTTTAAAATATTTTTCTTAAGGACGTGTCATACCCAATAATTTACTTAATATGGATCAGAGGGAGTGTAACAGAACATCTGAAATTTGAAGAATTTAATTATTTTTGAAAAAGAAAATGTAAGTAAATGGGAGCATAGAATGAATAATTTTTTTTAGATTCCCAATATCACTACTTTGGCTTTCCATTTCCCACTAATTAGAAGACAAATATTAAAAAAAAGCAAATGCAGTTCTATTTTCAGTCCTTTCATCTTCTTCTACTCTTCAAAAGTCGTATAAAATGAGACTGATCACATAATTTAAATAAACTTCAGAAGAGAACTAAATAAAGAAAAAAAAAAAAGGTTCTACTCAAAATGGATCTTGTCAGTGTTACTATCGCCTGCATTAATCTTCTTGCTTGGTAATTCATTCATTCTATTTTTTTTCATCATTATTGTTGGTTCAGAATTGTAAATCAAGCATGTAAAACAAAAGAAACGAAGAGAAATAAATAGTAGCAATTATAAATAATATGATAACTGAACCAAAGAAAACAATTTAACATACTTACATAGGGTATATTGTTATATTATATATACTACTACATTATTTTGCATGTAATTTTGATTGGATAAATTCAAAGTCTTTACTTTATTTTATTTTTCTTATTGTTTCTTGCAGGCCAATGCTTGCTCTAGGATATCCTCTGTAAGTCAGGCAACTTGTCATTACCCCAAATTGTTTGTTTTAATTATTTATTCTACTGATTTAATCCAACAAAGAAATTAAAGAGTAAAGTTAGATATGGCCTCCTTTTGGTAATTTTAACAAAAAAATAATAATTCTGGTTACTACTGCAGATTTGTGACTATACGAGCTATAGAGGCTGGCTGTGTGTATGACAAGAGGAAAGTTGCCACATATTGGCTAATCTTTTCTCTTATTTATCTGTTCGAGAATATTTTTGCAAAATTTCTGGAGTGGTAAGTTAGGCGTACTCTTTAACTGGTATCATATACTTTAACAACAATATATATATAGTGTAATCTTATAAGTGAAATTTGAGAAGAATGAAGTGTACGGAACCTTATCTCAGCTCAGCTGGCATCATAAATTGATAGTGTAATTTGTAAATATTCTTTGAAAGTAATATATCACTTATACTGATCTTGGTTATCTCTCTCTCTATATATATATTGCAGGGTACCTCTGTGGTCGTATTTAAGATTAGTTTTCATGTATTGGTTGGTGATACCTCAGTTGAATGGAGCGTTTTATTTATACCAAAATCTTGTTCATCCATATTTGCAATTCAAACTGCCCAATGCTATCATTCAGTTGTGTGCTGAATGGCTTAAAATACTAAAGAATCATTCAGTATCTATCAACAACGAGACATTTTTGGCTGTGGCAGAGAGTTGTCTTGATGAGAATGATTCTCTGATTGCAAGCAAGGTAGGACTGTTGTTAACTGCCAAATTACCTGCAGCCTTATTTTCTAGGCTATTAGTCCCCTTTTTATGAAGGTTTACCTGTAGTTATCAAAATTCCTATTTACAGCCTGAATGCAACGAGGGTGGCCAGATTTTGGGAGATGATATCCAAGAGATGGAATGCACAGCAAAATGCAATGCAGTTGAATCAAACCAGGTTATATTACTTTCTTGTATGTTGCGTTTTCACACTCATATTACTGGTTCATGTACAATTGAATCCTCTGTTTGAGGACAGATAACTTATTTTTCACATCAAATTTTAATAATCTTTCATCTGTATATTGTTCATAAATCAAGAAAGAGTTGTCGGCAAACCTGGTGATTAACATGCTCCTATGGTTTGCAGATTGAGAACATATCAACTTCAGCTATACAGGTCATCAGTAAACCAGTCATTCCAGCAGTTGCAATACTCCCAGATACTTCTTCTACTCTAGCGGTATTCCAGACCAGGTGGACATGTGAAATATGTCAAGTGACGGTCAGCTCTGAGCTGACACTGCAATCCCATCTTCGAGGGAGAAAACACAGGGCTGAGGCTATGTTGTGGTGTACTTTCTGTAACTTGAGAGTCTCTGGTGAGATTGACATGATTGCACATCTCAAGGGGAAGAGGCACTTGGCAAAGCTTCAAGAGACTTTAACTAATTCTGGAGCATCTTAGACTATTTTGGTTTTGGTCTAGATTTTATGCCATCAGTATAATTAACCTGTTAGAACAGGTTATTTCAATACTTCCCAAGTTACCATAGCAAAGAAAGTTTGCTATGAGAGTTGCCTACTGTCTTTGGTCAACTAAACCTGATGTTATGCATCAGTGTACTACAGGTTATTTCCATATTTTCCAAGGTTGGCTGTTGTTATAGGTCAACTAAACCTGATGGTATGCCATCAGTGTAATATAACCTGCGGCATTGCCGGTTATTTTCCTATTACCAAAGCAAACAAAGTTTGCTATGAGAGTTGCCTGTTGTTATAGGTCAACTTAGCCTGATGGCATAAAAGATTACCTATTGTCATATGTCATTTAATATTGTGGTGTCAGAACAGTATTCACTATCAGTTTATCGAACTAAATTTTACTTAATTCAGCACTTTGTGTTCCCCATTTCTGTTTTTATTGTAGTATCAACTTGTGTTTTATTATTGAGAATCTTACTGCTTCAATTATTATACCATGAAAAGGGTCAGAAGGATCCAATAAAACCAGAGGGTACTTGGGGAAAATAAAATATGGTAACAAAAGGAACACCAGGGTATCAGATCAAAACGGGCAATTTATTGAAATGTTCTTTTATTGCACTTTTAAGAGGGTATTCTGAAGTTCTTCAAGACACATTTTATTACTTCTGAGAAGTTGGCATTGCTAGTGAGACACCAGAACCACCTGACAAATCCTTCCATTGCTGTGTTACTGTCTTGATTTGGGTGTAAAACTGAACTCCAGCCTTGCCTACAATGAAATCCCAAACAATCAAATGAATACCAAGTACCATTCCCTAAAGACTAGAAAATGTATATCATTGTTCCTTACCATAGAAATTGAGGTCTCCAGCGAAGGACGCCTTGGATCCAGTAAAGGAGAAGAATGGCAACGGAACTGGAATAGGAACATTGATTCCAATCTTGTAGAGGAAGCAGAAACAAGAAGCAACAATTTTATCAGGAAACAGAAACAAGAGTTTTATGGTATAGGCATAAATGGGATGGCATATGATGCATACAAGGAACTGCTAGGCAGAAACAGCCTGGCACAATTCTCTATTCCTAGTGATTTGTTTTTGAGACATTACTAACCACACAAGCACTTCTATGAGAGAACATAAACCGTTATAAGGTCTTACAAAAAAAACTCTGACATGCATTCCCAAAATATCACATAATGAATATCATCCATGAAGTCGTGATTTTAAGTGAGGATTTAGCACCATTTCTTTTTTTTTCTCCATATGTTACCAAGTTCATGCAGCAACATTTCATACCTGGCCTGACTCTATCTCTGTTTGGAACCTCCTCGCTGCTACACCAGATGTGGTAAAGATAGCAGCACCATTACCATACCTGAAAAAGCAGAACGATATTAGTATAGGACATTAACACACTTCAAGAAAAATGAGTTTGAGGCTGGGGAGGGAAAGAAAAAAGAACAGGGCACAGGGATTACTTATTCTGGTTAACAATGTTAATGGCCTCGTCCAAGCTGTTGGCCTGAGAGCATCAAAATGACAATTCTAGTTTAGTATATAACTTGATAGGTATAGGTGAGGCTACATGGTGGAATGGTTAACAACTAAACCTGCATGCAAAGAAGAACTGGGCCAAAGATCTCCTCCTGAAAAAAAACATATATATTATATGTAGGTAATATGCCATGATCTGAAAATCAAGAGGGAAATTGGAGAATGTAGGACAACTACCTTGTAACATTCCATATCGGGAGTGACACCAGACAGGATTGTGGGACCAACAAAATTGCCTTTTTCATATCCTGGGACCTATTGGGCATCATGGTAAAGAAATTAAAACTTTCCAGCTCATTTTATAAATGAGTAGCTATTTGATGCAAGAAATTATGCAATTAGTTTCCTGCTCCCCAGCCCAAGAAAAAAATGATCACGCTATTATTCCTTGTTGATTTTGACCACCACGCTCTGATTGGAAGTTGTTACAGAGTGACTTTGTAGGTGAGTCAATATGGTTTCCCGTAAATCCTTTTTTCTTTTCTTTTTCTGACAACTAACCTTCTTTCTTCTAGATAGGTAGTATTTCTTTTTCCATACGTTATATAAGGGAAAAGGGACTGTACTCAATCATCTCTTGAGACATAGTATACTGCCCTCCTCCTTGCTTTCCCTTATGAATTTGGACATTTATGCAAATAAATTCAAAATAGCGCAACTGAAATAAGATCAATTCCGCCGAACAGAATATAAGGCACTGGAATTGCATCATCACACGGCCGTCTTGTAACTCCTCGAAAATCATAACATTCGCCTAGGATCAATTTTGCCAAACATTACTCAGTTTGATTGCCAAGCTCCTCTACTCAGTTTGATTGGGAAGAATCCTTTTCAACACATAACTGAAATTAAAAAGATACCGAGTCTACGACAAACGACAAATATATTGTGTTTCAGCTATTCATTCCTCTTACTTTAAAACATTTTAAAGTCATCTTCTAAGCTCTGATCATTTCCTAGAACATCTTTATCATTATTGATCAACTCACCCCTTTGTTTGCATTTATATGAAAAAGAACATTTTAGGTGCTATCAGAAACAAAAATTAGAAGATGAGCAGATATAACTAGATACCACAATATCTCTTCCGTCAAGCAATAATTTGGCTCCACTATCAACGCCGCTTTGAACCAATTGACATACTCGTTCTTTTGCCTGTGGTATCAAAAAAAGGTCAGTCCAGAATCATAAACATGGAAATTTGAAAACAGCAGTCGTTGAGTAACTTGTTTGTACAAGTCTTAAATCATGTACCCACCTGCTTGCTAATTACTGGACCAAGATCTGCATCAGGTTCTGTTCCAGCACTGACCTTCAGAGTTTTTGCACGTTCCAACAGTTTTTCTTCCCTGCAAGATTTAATGTAGTCATGCATCAAAGGTGTCAATAGTAAACTAAAAGATATCAGTGAAGTGGATCTGTTACCAAGGTTTTGAGTCCCCAACAAAAACCACTGTACTCAATGCCATGCATCTTTGCCCTGCTGCACCGAAACCAGCCGCCACTAAAGCATTTATTGTAGAATCTATGTTTGCATCAGGCATGACAACACCGTGGTTTTTGGCTCCCATATTGGACTGAGGGCATTTTCAGTTGGTTAGCTATGTATTTAGCCTCAAATCTCAATACTAACAATGATGTTAAACATGTTTGCCACATTGGCAAATACAGTTGAGAGGAGAGTTGGTAATATTGCACTAACCTGAACACGTTTTCCTTTAGCTGATGCTCTAGAATATATATGCATACCAGCCTGAGGGGTAATAGTAAAACAAGGAATGGTCAATATACCACAGGATGAACAAACTGATTCAAAATGGATCAGAAATCTATTGACAACCGATTTCATTTGAAAAAGAAACCAAGAGTTCATTTATTGATGTATTAAACTTTAGTATATGCTTCACCATCCACCCCGCCTTTGTGATGTGTCAAAACCTTATTGATGGCAAACGGGTGAAAGTTATATGAGGCAAAGACAAATGGGAGAGACTTGACCACTCACATATAAAGCATAAAAACTAAGATTGAGACAACTACCAAAATATTTAGTCATTTATTTTAGCGCAAAAGAAAATGTAAATTCCACTAAGAGAATCTTTATTGACAAAATATGGAGAATCTAGATTTCTTTTCCCTATCTTTTGATAAGATAATAATTTCATTGGATTGCTGGGAAAATTCAAGGTATACAAGGTAGTATTCAAAAGTAGAGTACCTACACAAAAATGAGGTTCTCTACAAATGCCCCTCAATTATCTATAGCGCATTCAAGTTCAAGGAAAACTTGTCAATGCTTCATACTAGACTATCTTAAAATGCCGAGATGGTTATCTGCAATTAAATTTCTAAATCACTAACAATTTCATTTGTAAGGTCCAGCAACATTCACAACTGTGGCAACACCTTTCTGGTAGAGATTTAACTAAAACCTCCAAAACCAGAAAATATAAGTAGTGGTAGATCATTACTAGAAAAAAGTATAAAGAAGACAAGTTAACCCAGATGCACCCCCTTCTCCCACCCACCCAAAAAGTACTTAAATTGTGGCTTAAGGTGTCAAGAAATCAATGCAGTACTCACTGTATTTGAGCCAACAAATGATATGGCTCTGATATCGTCATCATCACATATAGCATTAACAACGTCCTGCAAGACAGAGGTATCATCAATATCCACAATTATGCCATTCAAACCCATATAAATATCTCTACTACTGATTCCAATAAATCCATGTTCGTAAAAGGGTATGGATGGATGGGATGTGGCCAAGAAAATGCCTCCCGGGAAGCATCAATATACTTTTCTATGTAGCGGGATAAAATGGAGATTCACTACATAGTTTTACCCACTCCTTTGGTGCTGTTTAAAATATATAGAATAAGAAGGCCAGATAGAATCCATACATTTATTGGACTAAAATAAAGGAGCAGAATAACACATAACTAGCAACTATAGGAAAAGACATACATGGGTTCCATGAACAATATTTAGAACACCATCAGGCAAACCAGCCTCCATTGCCAACTCTGCCAACATCATGGAAGCCCCTGAAACCAAATGATGAAACAAAATAAGTCAAATGCAGAAGGCAGCATAAATGATGCTCTCTTTTTTTTAAGTTATATACACTTTGCTTTACACAACTGGTACATGAACCTCTGCCCCTAAATGTTGCAACATCTTATGCTATAATAATTGAAAAATATGGAAACAGCTACCTGGGTCCTTCTCTGAAGGCTTAAGAATGAAGGTGTTGCCACAAGTAGCTGCAACAGGAAACATCTGCACCAAATTTGTATAAACTATATAAAGATGCTCATATTTTCTGAAACTTAAGCTTAACACCCATTCCATGTCCCCACCCAAAAAAACCCACAGATATTGCATGGGGAAAGGGAGAACGATAAATGAAAAGGTAGTTGATACAAAACAGCCCATAAAGATGGACATCTGATGACTAACAATAGTCTCATTCTAATCAAAGTTCAAAAGCTTTCTTGATCACATAGTGTTGTTATGTGAAAACAAGTGATTCCTCAAGCAAGGTAGAAATCAAGGATAAGACAACCAAGTTCGAACAGAGACGAAACTGGAAAGAAATTTAATAAATGCACTTAAATGTATGGAAACTATGAAAGGAGAAAAAAAAAATAGGAACATGCTTACCCACAAGGGAATCATTGCAGGGAAGTTGAATGGACAAATCCCGGCACAAACACCCAGAGGTTCCCTTAGGCTATAGGTATCAATTCCATTTGATACATTAGACACATACTCACCCATCTGCAAAGTTGCCATTCCACATGCATGCTCCACCACCTCTTCACAAAACAGAAAAACAGAAATTCAAGTTCACAGTCATCAAACAGAAGATGTTTCCTTATGCCTAAGTGAGTGAAGAACTAACCAAGACCACGGAACACATCCCCTTGTGCATCTTTCAGTGTTTTTCCCTGCTCCGTAGTCACATTGAAGGCAAGCTTATCCTAAAACAGACACAGGATAAATGAAGTGAACAGAGATCACAAGCAAAGAACTGCAAAAAGATACGATAATCCTACAAAAAACAAACCATGTTCTTCCTAATAAGCTCTTGGAATTTGAGCATGACCCGTTGTCTTGTGGTTATGGGTGTGTTTTTCCACGACGGAAAAGCCTCCTTGGCTGCAGAAACCGCAGATTTGAATTCTTTATCCGTGGTTAAAGGTATCTGAGAAACCACCTCTTGGGTTGCCTATGATCAAAACGCAAGCAATTATAAATTTCCCCTAGTATTAGCATTCCATGTAAAGATTGCAACTTTAACAGATAAACTTACTGGGTTTATAACATCAACGAATTCTGATGATTGTGAATCTACAAAGCTGCCACCAATTAAATTTGGAACTCTCTGATAAAAAGAAGATCAAGAAAGTTTTTAACCCTAATTAAAACACTGCTTCATAAGAAAATTTTCAGAGAGATTAAAAGCTGTCTCATTGATTGAACAGCGAACAAAAAGTATAAGAAATAAAGCATCATCACACTAAACCATCAATTAACCTAAAACATGGAGTAAATAAATACTGACTAGGGAAGTTCGATGCTTCCATGAGGATTCAGTAGCAACTGAGAAGTGATGATTAGCGAGAGCAAAAATCCCAGGAGTCAAAGACCTTACTTTCCGCACTGCAACAAACAAACAAGATTCGTGGATTACTATCAATTCACAGAAAAGATTAATATGAAAAATAACAAAAACGGTATGCGAAACCTCACCTCTATGAACTGAAAACTGCATCATTGTTCACTTGCCCTCCTAAATATTTTGTTAAAAAAAAAATGGTATATTCGAAATTTTAAGTCTCTCTATATATATTCAATAAAGGTAATGTTTTAGAGATTATTATCCAATTGATGATGAAGATCATCGTCAGTCTTAATATTTTTGGTAATAAATAATATTTGCGTTTTGGCAGATTAGCCATATCAGATTAGATGTCATACAGTTGTCGGGTATCTTAACGTATTAAAAGACCTAATTTTTGTTTCTTCTTCCATAAATCTCTTAATTTTAGATAACGTAAATCACATCTTTATGACATTTATATTTTAACATATAAAAATTGAAAATTTGGGATAAAAAGATAATGGGTACCTTTGAGATGATAATAACAAGATGTAGAACGCGAGTTGTGAATTGCAATTGAAGAAGTGAAAGCCAAAGCCATTTTTCAAATGCAGATCTTTTATCTAGAGATTTTTTAGAAAATGATAGTGTTATTATAAGCCAAAATAATTTCTTATCTACTTTTAACTATTTAGTTAAAAATTCTATTAGAATTAAAACCAAGTAATAAGTTTAAATAATATTTGAAATCAATATTAAATTTAAATGACACATGTAGGCGAGAAAGGTTATATAATTCAAGATATACTAAAAAAACACAGGATATAGTCAAATATGGAACTTAGTAAAGACATAATAATTTAGAGAGATTTAGTCAATATCTCTTTAAATTAAGGAAAGGATCACAAAATAAGAGATGATTTATATTAGGGATTTGCATATCTGCCCCTTTGGAGTTTTGAGTAGTACTGTTATTTATTGGTAAAAAAATTCACTACGGAAAAAAATAAGTTCTATAGAATATATTGAATTCAAAATAGGATAAACGAGATAGGAGATGGAGAGGTAGTGTCAACACTGTAGGAATATATTTAAGTGAAGACTATAGTAATATGATAACTAACTTAGGTTATTTCAAAAAACCTACAACTGATAACTCACTCACATTTTTCTAGTTCCAACTATGAATTTTTGCTAGTCAAAAGTTCAATGTCCAATGAGATCCATCAAATATTGGTACTATCATCCCTTGAATGTTCTCCCAGAGATTCACCATCACAAACTGGGAATCATTTGGGTGTAAAGGCAGATGGACTCTATCTACATTTGAGACATCCCTCCCCCCGGAGATACTCCATTGCCACTCTGATAACTTAAAACTTGTAGTCCATCATTACGTTAATGTTGGCGATCCTCCTTCACTACTGGGGAATTGCTTCCATTGCTGAGTCACTGTCTTTACTTGGGTGCAGCAGCATTTATGCAAACCTGAGTCCATCAATATGCGAAAAATTGTTAGATTTTCCGACAAGTTCCCCAGTTTTTCCATTTGTAATTATGATTTTTTTAGTAATGGTGATTTCTGGGCTTATTTGTGGGCATCTTGACTACCCACTAAATACTTGATCCCTCCCACCAACACATGTATCAGTCCTACTCGGTATCTCACTTCCTGGGAAGTATTCCTTAGTATCCTTTTTGATTAACCAGGAAGTGTGAATTACAATATTAAAGTAAAAAAAAAAAAAAGGATTTCCTACCTGTCTTGTTTCAATCTCAATCTGGAATTTCCTCGCAAGTGCCCCGAAGCCCGTGCAGATAGATGTTCCATAGCAATATTTTCTTCATAAAAGCGGTGTAAAAGACGAGACCAAGATAAAAGAAAAAACTACACACAGATTTTATAAAGTAATGGAAAAATACTTACTTTGGTTCACAAAGTTAATGGCCTCATCTATGCTATTAGCCCGCACTTAAAACGACCAGGAAAATGCACCAAAGAACAGGAACCTTAGAAACATAGGACAAACCTGCATACAAAGAAGAACAGGACCTAGTAGTTCCTCCTGCACACAAAAGAAACAATAGCACTCTAAGAATAAAGTTTTTCCATGCATGCATGAAAATACTCAAGGAATTAAATTGAAAACTAGTTACTACCTTGGAACATTCAATGTCTTCTTTGATATCAGATAATATTGTGGGACCAATGAAGTTGCCCAACTCATATTTGGAAACCTAGTTGTCATCCACAAATGTTTAAGAGAGAAGAAAGCAGCTTTGGTACCTTTAAATTGCAAAAACGAACTCCATATTAGACCACATCCCTTCTCCTGTCTAAGAGTTTCTCAAAGAAAATGCAATCATTGCCACGGAGACTGACAACCAAAAGAATAATCTAATGGTGGAAAGTCTGCAACGCTACCTATTTTATCTTTACTTGCAGGCAGATGACCAAGGAATCAAACTAACATGTCTGGTCAATCAGGAAAAAACACAAACAAGAATCTTACAGATTTTGCCAATTGAAGGAAGTTAATTTGGAGAAATGAAACATGACCTCAATAAGTGAAATAAGATTATGAGAAACTGATACCTTCTACTCTTCTTTTTGAACATTTGATACCTTGTATTCTTCTTTAGGCCTCTTACAAGTGGAAACAGGAAAAATGACTCTGTTTGACTTCCTATTGCAATCAGTTTTATTTGTTATGCTTCAGAAGAAGCATTGCAAGCATATGGCAAGTATAACTCATGAGATAGCACTATCAGGACAATCCAGTGTACCATAAATCTAATTACAATCACATTCATCGAGTTCAATAGTTTCTTTCAACAAATCTTTCAAGTTCAATACTTTTTAAATCAGCTCAGGTCTCTTTTCACCCAGGGCTGGTCCCTTTTTTTATGGGAGGGCGGGAGGTTATCTTCATCAAACAACTCCTGAAGCATAAGAATCAAAAACACAAAACAGCAAAGTAGTGAAATTACCGCAACTTGTCTCCCATCAAGAACTAGTTTGGCTCCACTATCAACAATTGCTTGGATTAACTTGGATATCCGTTCCTTGACCTATGAATGCCACACCAAATAATCAGATAAATGAAACCAAGAAGGAGAACGAAAAGTAGCACTAGCATTCATCAAAGTACTGAAGTTAAGCGACAAAAAAGCAATAAATGAATGGTAATTTTGCAGTACAAACTCAAGATATTCCAGCACCAACTGTAAATATCCTATAGGAGTAGAAATTAGAGTCAGTGTATGCACGTGTTTGCTAATTACTGGTCCGAGGTCTGCACCAGGCTCAGTTCCAGCATTTACTTTAGTACCTTTATGCATTCTGCTAGTTTATCTTCCATGTCAGGAATAATTAAGACACTCAGCATATAAATAGAGCAAACATGCACTAATTAAATAACTGCGAAGCAACAGCAAAATGAAATCTTGCACAGCACGAGTCTCTGAGATAAAGATTGGAGCAGTTAAAAGTATAAGATCAACCTGAACTTGGAAAAGGATATACAAGTCCACCACTAAAATGTGAAAAAATGTATGATCCATACCTTGCCTTGAACCTTACTAAACTAAAAAAAATTACTGAACTTAAACTTGTCTATTCTTTTTTTGCACTTACCAGAAAAGGAAGAGTGTGACGCCCTATAATCCAACTCCTCAAACTATAAGAAACGAACTTCCTTATTTTCCTTTGATAACAGTGGCGTCCGCGCTTACTATTCCACTAGGTACCTGGTACCTTCCACAGCACACCTACCGAGTAACTTTATCCACCAAGGCTTAGGCAGATGGGAAAGAATCACTAAGTGTTTTATTGTCTACATTGGGATTTGAACCATAGTCTGCATGGTTCACCCCTACTTCATTGACTTAGGACACACCCTTCGGTGCAAACAATGACCTTCCTCTCCATACAACACAGAAAGGTGCCATTCTTGGAACAGACTAATAAGGAGAAAGCGACACATTACCTGGAACAAAAGGAGTAATTCTAATGAAATTTAAACTCAACTTGGGTGTGTTCGGTACCAAGGAAAATGTTTTCTAAGAAAATATTTGGGTTTCTTACTTATTTTCTTGTGTTCAGTATGTAAGCAAAAGTATATTACCTAAAGGCAATCGTATATAATCTAGACAAATACTAAGGGAGGTAGGGGTGTGGGGTGGTGACGATGGGGGCTATGGAGGTAGGGGTGTGGGTGGTGAGGATGGGGGCTATGGAGGTAGGGCCGTAGGGGTGAAGATGAAGTGTGTTGGAGGGTGGGAAGTCACGGTCAATGTGGAATACGACTTTTGAAACTTGTTTTCCATACTTTCATTAGGGAAGTCATTTTCCTTATTTTTAAGCAACTTGATTTCCTTGAGAAAATGTTCTCCAAAAAATTGACCAGCCGAACATGGGAAAATTGAAACCATAAAATGTTCTCCCCATTACGCAAACACATAAGCTATCAAAGAACTTCTGAATTTTGAAAAACTCACAATCGGTTGCTTAAATCTTAAGCAATGAATGGAGTGCTAAATCTTTCTTTAGCTTTAATAAGTCCAAAAACCTCCCACCAAGCTATCATAAGTCTTAAAATTATAAATTCGTTACTCCTCTAACTTGTCTGAAGTTAAAATAGCATGTAAGTTTGTCTACTATGTAAGTGCTTTAACTTGAAGTGTTAGAGACAGACCTTAATTTTGAGTTTATATACCTAAAAGATTTACAAGCATCTTAACTTGAGCAACTTTGGATGCTTTTTATCCTTACGGTGCATAGCATTTGATTTCTTGGACTATCTAGAAGGGCGAAGTGGAGTTATCTTTACAAAAAGAGACTAATGGTAGTCATGCATACATACTAGAAGAATGAACTTTTCTTAAGTGACAATCTCTTTGACAGTCAGCGAAGAATATAACATACAGTCACCTTCCAGAAAACAGGAAAGTTCTTGCCTCAGCAACAAACAACAGACAAACTGGAATTTAAGAAAAAAAAAGCAGAAAAGCGAGTTGATCAGATGAAAAACTGGAGAATTAAGATGAGTACCGTGATTTTGAGCCTCCAACAAAGACCAGTGCTAATTGTTGTGCACCGTTCCCCTGCAACACCAAAACCAGCAGCAACTAGAACATTCAAAGTAGCTTCAACATTTGTATAAGGCATGACAACAGCATAATTCTTGGTTCCCATGTTGGCCTGAGGAGAAAAGTTAAAACAGTGAGTTAGCAACAACTAGACTATGGTGCATGGACTCGTTTACCAGTATGTTTGAATATCGGTGTGTACAAGTATTGTGTACGGACATTTTTTTTCCCTTTTTCTGAATATCCAGTACATTTTAAAGATATAAATAAAGTAAGTAGCTACTTAGAGAAAGAAATTCTCCCCTCTTCAAACTGTCAACCAAATCTGATCGAGCTGAGAAACGTAAGTTAATATATGGCGAAGAGAAAAGATATACGCCACTTCCATTTCTGGATTGAACGGACATGAATCTGGTGAGATCTTACAGGGAGGTACCTGCCTGCCTGGCACTATTATTAGAAGGGATGCAGGCCTAGTGTGTGGACTTGTTCAGGAAGATGGTGACTTGTGTGGAGATTATTTTGACTTTTGTGCATAACAGAGACATCTAGTATGAAATTGGAAGTGAGAAACAAAGTCAATGCTTTGATCATGTTGTTGTCGAAGATGGAGGCTTCTGTTACTAATTCTGAATTTTGTTGGAGACGGAGATAGTAGTTTGATTACATAACCTAACCAGAAAGTTGAAGGAGATGATGAAAGAGATGGAAAGAGAAAAGAGGATATGGAAGACCGATCCTTCTGTATTTTTTCGATTTTGTGGAGTGAAAAACACAAGAGAACTCTTGAGCGTATAGAGAGTCCACTATTGAGGTCAAGAGTTTTCTTTAATTTCCTTTATACTTTTGGTGTAAGATGAAATTAGTATAGCGAGTTGGTTAGACTTTTGGGGAAGCTTGATGTATTGCTAACATCCCACAAACTGAGGAAGCTTGCGCCAAATGAAAGTGTAGGTTGAGGGAAGCCACTTAAAACACTTATGTGAAGATCACACCATCTGGGTGTTGTGCAAAAAAAAAAAGTAAAAAAAATTGACTCATCAAATTAAAAGAAAAAAAAATCAGCATAACTAGCCACACCCACATAACATCTATTCACATGGTACATCAAGACAAATGAAGGATCCATGGAGCAAGAGTATCTATATTTACCTTAGCACCTTTACTGTTGTTCGCAAATGGTCTGCCACGCATATACAGTTGAGCCTTGAATTGTGAGAAAATAAGGAATATGTTATGAACATGATGAAGAAGATGCAAATCATAAAGTAAATGAATGCAATCAAGAGGGGAAGAGTATGAAGGCTGTAGAGTTTTTCACAATAAATAAAAGCATATAGCTGGAATCATACCACTTACCGCTATAAGTAAATTACTGCCTCTCAAGCAACAGGGAGGATTGAAAAAACAAACATATATTTAACTACAGGATTCATTTTCCTTAGATGTTTACTGTATCTTCCCACCATACTTTGTGTTGCAGTACCTTTTCTTTTTTTTTTCCTTTCTGATTTGGGTTTGTTTTCCATTTTTCTTTCTTAGAGGATACTTAGACTATTAAACAGTGCAAATCATCCTTACAATAAGATCCTGTAACTTGTCATTTTCTTTCTGCTTTGTTTCCAGTTGGGGATGGGAGGAGTATTGCAGTATCAAAGCATGGATCTATAGCTTCCATATGCTTGCTATGGTTGATTACTTCAATGACTAAATTTCTTCTAGAGAATATTTTTATTATTTACTCGCTTCCAAACTTTCTCAGCTTATCCTCTTTTTTGTGTTTGATAAGTTAGTAAGTTGATAGATTGTTTTCTATACTCCCTATCAAAAGTTAGTCATTATACTTAAGGTAGAATTAGAGTGACCAAAAGAAACTAATACAGGGTTATGCAAGGGTCAGAGATCCAAAGAATGAAACACTACATCAATACATCATTACCACGAGGAATGTTTTAACCCCAAAGAGCGTACAAAAAAAAGCAACAATTTCAGACAATAAATGTGTTTACCCAAGAGTCAAACTTACAGCATCAGAACCAACAAAAGACACAGCTTCAATATCGTCATCATCACAGATGGCATTGACAATGTCCTGCACCAATACGTTGTGTTAGTGCAGTGAGATCATATATGTTGGATACGAGCATAGATACTATGAGCAATTAAATATTTTGAATTATGGTTGTATCCTATATTGGTTGTCCACATTATCATATTTCTCAATTTGATATGCTTAAAGAAGAAATTCATTTGCAATTCACATGACCAGTACAGTTGGTTTGGAAATTTTCCATTAGCTTATGGCGTACTAATCTTTACAGCATCCATACACCTTCAATTTTTATGGATAAAAAGAAAACTACTGGCTCATTATAAGCAGTGAATAACCATACTAGTTTCTTGACATGAAAATGGTTACAAGTGTACTTCTGCAATATAACCATACTAAAGCCATTGGAAATGATGCAGATTTCTTGCAAGTAATTATAGTAAAACTAACCTCTTTCAGAACTATTCACCTTAAATTTTCACCCAAAATAACCAATTACTTGGAGCTTTCTCAGATGGGTTTAGAATGAATGTATTGCCACATGAAATTGCAACTGGGAAGACCTGCAAAAGAACTCACCATTAAAGTCATCAGTTAGTTCATAACACTGTCATACCACTTGCCAAACAGCCCAAACCTTGAGAGTTGAGAGAGAGGAAACAAATAAATGATTTTTTTAATAAAAAGTGCAGTTGACCTAAGCTTCTTTTGAGCAAAACATCTGCTAGACTTCTCTAAGGGCTAATTGATGATAAAAAAACCAAGCTTCCTAACATCTTCAATAATCAAACCCAAAGGATCATCCAAGAGACATCAGTAGATCCCGAGGAAAAGACACAAGCTGTGGATGCACCACTATCCTTAGGGATCAAAGAAGAAGACAAAAGGAATTGTTCAAAGAAGCTACTGCAGAACATTGATAAAAACACAAGAAAAAGAAGTTATGGGGAAACCTTAAAAAGTTATGTCATCTGAAGGCCGAAGGGTCATTCAGTTCATAATGCTAACACTCTTGTTGATATGGTTGGAAATCCTCCACATATTTAGGGGAAAAGACAGCATTTAAGTACACATCAACAAGTTTGTAGAAATCCTGTTGGGAAGTGATAAGCATGTATTAGATGGAAACAAACTTTAAGTTCAATTATAATGTTGTCCTAACCTTTTGTAATTATGGATGCCGCAGATAACAAGTCCTATCCAGATAAGTGAAAGCATTCAGAAAAGTGTTCAGGCTTCCCTTCAACAGGGGATACTTTCTTGAACCGCACAGTTCACTATGTTCCAATATGTGAGGAATTCCAGTAGAATCTTTGCTGCATTCACATTAAGTTCTAAGGCACGGGCTGTTACTTGTTTTCCATAAAGAAAAACGAAAGTAAATTTTATCAAAATCTTGATTTCCATTGGCAAGTAGCTCTTGCTTTGTCTTTCTTGATTTCATTACTCTAACAGATCAAGAACTTGTCAAGAAACAGATTCTTTATGTAATTTTATAGTCAAATACAATGTTAAACCAAGAAAATATACTCATTACTATAAGTCTATAATACAAGAAGATAAACTATTACTCTAACAAATCAAGAACTTGTCAAGAAACGGATTCTTTATGTAATTTTACAGTCGAATACAATGTTAAACCAAGAAAATATACTCATCATTATAAGTCTAATACAAGAAGATAAACTATTACTCTAACAAATCAAGAACTTGTCAAGAAACAGATTCTTTAGGTAACTTCACAGTCAAATACCATGTTAAATCATTGTTATAAGTCTATAATACAAGAAGATAAACTTACGGAGGACGACACCAAAAACTTTGTTCTCATCGTCATTGGATATTGACATTACTTCAGCGCCTGTTTTCTTGTGTTTATACAAACAGTTTTTGATTGACACTCATCAATAAACTCGTCCGACACTTACTTGAACCAGAATTTGTCAGCAAGCACCAAGAAACTCTAACAAGTAAAACAAGAAAGAGTCAAATTAGACAAGAAGATAGCAATGGAGTACTCAGAAGTGATTGAGGGCTGGCGGTGAAACTCCGTCAGTGTGAAGAGCGTGGAAAAATTGTAGAGCGAAAAAGCACCGCTCTCTCCATTCTCCATTGATGGCGTGAGGAGAAAGCTAAAAGAAAGTGTGTGAAGAAGATATATATAGAAATATCGAAGGGATAAAAATGACTTTTCAGTCAAAATTTATTGAAGCTAAATCTTTTTGTAAATAAAAAATAGAGAGCCCGGACGCGGATTCATTTATTCATCAAAATTCGAATAGATATTAGTATTATTTTTTTGAATATTTTTCGATTATCAAAAAAAAGAATTAACTAACGGATCAGATAAAAATTAAAATTATAAATATTTAAATACAAAATGTAGCATCACACCCTAATTAGTTACTATTTCTTCTCTGTAAGACTCCCTCTATTTCATATTAACTGCAATTTTTGGACCTTTTTTAATTGTTCGGAATAATTGTATCATTTAAAATTTAATATGAATATAAAATGGAAAAATTGTACATAATGGCAAACTATTAAGTCAAATTAAATGGTATAACCACACTTTAATTTAATTGTGTCATGTAACAAACTGTTTGCCAATCGTCTCTCTCCCTCAAACTCTCGCTCGCCACTCTCCCTATTCCGCTCGCTCCCTCTCTCGCTTTATACAACAGAATTGTATAAATTGTGTTTCTGTTTGTATAAAGCGAGAGAAAATTGTATATACACATGCAAATACATATATATTCGTCTTGTACACTCATAATTATACAATAAAAATATTCCCCTGCCCAGTTCACTTTTGCCACACTTTGATTTAATTGTGTCCTGTAGCAAACTGTTTGTCAGCGCCTCTCTCCCTCAAACTCTCGCTCGCCACTCTCCCTATTCCGCTCGCTCCCTCTCTCGCTTTATACAACAGAATTGTATAAATTGTGTTTCTGTTTGTATAAAGCGCGAGAAAATTGTATATACACATGCAAATACATATATATTCGTCCTATACACTTATAATTATACAATAAAAATATTCTTCTACCCAGTTTTATGTTTGTATAATGTATAATTTATGTTTGTATAAAGCGAAAGAGAGAGCGATTTTTGAAATACAAATATTTTTGTCAACGATTTATACAAACGAGAGGCTAACAACAATTTATACAAATGGCCTGTCAGCGAAATTATACAAATCTGAAGAGGAGCCAACGAATTATACATATATATGTTTGCTATGGAGCGCAATTATGCAAACTTTACTATAGCATACAAATATGATTTTTTTGTTTGCTATATGTGAAAGTTGTTCATATAAAATTGCCCTACTTATAAAGTTACATTTACTCCCTTCATTCACTTTTACTTGTTATTTATTCTTAAAGTAGATATTCATTTTTATTTGTCACTTTTGACTTATCAAGAAAAAATATTTTTTTTCATGTTTACCCTCAGTATTAAATATTTATTTTTCAAATCAACAATTATTTTCTTAATGAGTGTATCAAGTCAAATAATGATAAATAAAAATGAACGGGGGTATGATTTCACAAAGAATAATAATGGAAAGTAATATTTAAATTATATCATTAAATGTTTTTCTTAATAAGTGTGCATTGTCTCACAAATTTAATTAAATATGGAATAGAGAAAGTATGTTGGCTCTAACTCATTTATTATATCATCTAAAGTTATTTATGAACTTCGAAAATTGCTTGTTCTCTACCTTATGGTTTTTTTTATTGGATATTCATATTCTTTCATACAATATTTGTCAAATTATGGTGAGTCAATATAATCAAATATTATTTCTTGTATTTTGTTCGTTCTAGACTTTTCCTTATCAATTCAAACCATGTCGTTCATTTGGGCTTCTCCATCTCCCTTAACCTCTTTTTGAAATTAGCTTATCGAGTTAGTAACATTATTACAATTTTTTCATTAACACATGTTGAGCTTAGTATCTCTTCATCGTAAGCCTTCAATCTCTTTATTTTTAAAAATGGCAAAAAAATAAAAAAATATTTACTCCACTTAAGCGTCTATAAAAAATAACATATTTATCCTCGCAAAGATAGAAGTTGGTCATTATTCAATTATTTAAAAATAACTTTTAATTATATAAATTATTGAGTTATCAAATTCCATATTTTTTTGAGAAATAGACGACAGTAAAATTGATTTTAAGCATTAAAAAAAAAGACAAATAAAATTGGTTTCCAAAATAAAAAGTACTACTAGTATTTAAAAGCGTGGCAAAAATCAAAATGTGGAATGTGGATTGGGCAGAATTTCTGATTATCTTCTACAGCCTCATCCTTACTCAAAAAGTTCCGCAACTTTCAAAGTTTGGATCTTTATCTGTTTACGAAACAGGGAAAAAAGTACTTTTTCTTCCACCATGAGAGTTCTTCAAGCTTCCAACATCTACGGTGTTGGTTTTGGTATTCCATCCATTTCTACTCGCCCTAATTCTTCTTATCAGCGCCATGCCACTATAGCCACAGGTACTACAAATTTCAATTTTTGTTTTATTGCTGTGCATCTTTGTTTTCGATGAGTTGATTAAGCAATTAATTAGGAATGTAGTTGAGTTTTGAGGGGTATGAAGAAGGCAGTGACGTTAGCTGGAATTTTCATTAAGGTGTTAGATGACACTCCTCAAGTACATGTGGCTCTGCCACTGAGGCAGGACAGAGAGGTGTTTCCCTCACCGACTAGTCATTTGGATGATTTGGTAGGGAGGTGATACAAATTTTAATGGAGTCTCTATGTTTTCCCAAATGCAAAATATTAACTGTATTTATTCATGGAGTAAATGGATATCCCAAGTTGTGTGTTTGGATGAGTTTTTGAGAGGCTATTTCTTGTATAGAACCTACAGGCTCCTCTTTTTTTTGTAAACGATGTTTTTATTTAAAGCATTAGAAGCGGAAGAAATCAGTCATATGACAATCTCATCCCACAAAATCCTTTTATGGATGGAACTTCTGTTTAGATTGACAAAGAGAGTGTGCTTCATCTCATAAAGTACAACTCTAATTGACAGGTTTGTTTCTTGCTTACTGCAAATTGTAATACCTGATTATGAACACTCAAAAACTGATTCCTAGGATGCTTACTGTAGTTGGATTTTTTTATATGCTGGAAAATACACGGTTATTATGGTTCCGAAGTTGCTGAGTTCTTTATTAAGGCAAAGTTTCTGAGTTCTTTATTAAGGCAAAGTTGCTAAGTTTAATGGAGTACTTGTTAATGCGAACTAACTAGGAACTTATATATTTTGCTTCTGACCTTCAAATTCCATCAACTGTATGGGAAATTTTGGTTAACGAGCATTGCTGCTAATATTTGGTGTCTAGATTCTAGAATTCTTTGGAGAATTGGCCTGTAATCTAATTACTAGTAAGCTGGGATTGGCATTTCTTCCTACCCAATTCCTCTGCGGCTCTGTGGTTAACAGGATATCTGCTTAGTCTGAGATGTTGCCCACAACCCTCAAGGTCCAAGCCTTACATCTCCTAATTATACTAAATGTAAATGATATGGCTGTGTTTGCTGATTGCAATTGGCTTCTATTATGGATCTTCAGTTAGAGATTTTTGAGCCCCAAATCCACGACTACTTGATGTCCATTTTAGTTGCAACTTTGCTTTTGGTTCTTGGATGTACAAGTTAAGATGAAATAACTTTTGGTAAAACTACTTCTCATATTGTCTAACAATTCTAGGGGAAGCGTTGGCCAAATCAGCTCCAATAGGAAGGAAGTTCTCGGAGCAGCATTCATTGAAGAAGGGAGATATGGAGAAAGAAGGAAATTCAGTTGTTCTCGAGGTTCCCTCCCATGTTTCCTTTTCGTTTTTTTGATGTTCAGCTATTGATTGATACATAAGTATGATTAGAACTAAGTATAAATTACATTTGCAGCTGTCAATTTAAAGTAATTAATTGTTTTTGACGGACTTTTCAAAGTAATCATATGACTAGGGTTAAAGCTATCTTAATATGCTCTTTACTGATTTAAACGAAAATGTAAAAAGTGAAGTACAAAATTTTGTGAGTATTTGAAGAGTATTCACACTATATGTGATGTAGTATTCACTATAATTGACAAAGATCTGCAGTGGTTGTTTCAGTTTTTCTACCCTGCGGAGATGAATGAGCTCAGTTTACACAAACCATTGGCACTATGTGTTTCATAGTCTGTCACTATACATTTTCTGATAGACCTTTGGTAATAAGTAATTATTACACAGTTTCTCACTAGAGTTTCCGATATATAATCAGAAAAAAGATTTTGCAGTTCCAAGGAGAAAGGCTATGGCCCTGATATTCTCCAGTTTTGTGCTCTCAAATTATGAATTGCCCAAAGCTGCATATGCTCAAGCTGTTGAGTTCAGGGAATATATTGATACCTTTGATGGCTATTCGTTTATGTATCCTCGAAACTGGATTCAAGTGCGTGGTGCTGGTGCTGACATATTTTTCAGGGATCCTCTTGTTTTAGATGAAAATCTCTCAGTGGAGATATCATCTCCTTCATCCTCTAAGTACAAAAGTGTAAAAGATTTGGGTCCACCAGAAGAAGCTGGAAAGGGAGTCCTTAAACAATATTTGACTGAATTTATGTCCACTAGACTTGGTGTCAGACGCGAATCAAGTGTTCTTTCTACTTCATCAAGGGTAGCTGATGATGGGAAGCTGTATTATGATGTTGAGGTAAAATATTTGCATTTTGCTAGTTGTGAATGGTCTAGGGACCTTTTGGTTTCTGATTATAAAGGTGTCTTAGACTGTTAGACATGCATAAGTATTTAGCCTTCTCAGTACATAATGTTGTTCTTACTATGTTAGCATCTTCCACATTGGTGGAGGATATGAGTTCTTTCCTTAAATGGTTTTGGGTGATTCTCACCTAACAAGCAAAATTTTAGGTTGATTGTTGAGTTAGGCACAAGGTCAATTACTTTTTCATGGTATCAGAGCCAACTTCATTCCTTTTCTTGGTTTACCCAAATGTTGGACTCCATATTATGTTGCTCACGTTCCAGCCTTGGCCGTGGGTAGGGGTGTTAGAGTGTCCCATATTGGTTGAAGGGAATGAGTTGTTGTCTCTTCATATGGCTTAGGAAAATCTGACCCATTTTGGGTCGTGCAAGGAAGGTCAAATTTTCTTAACATATGCTATATATAAGTTGTGTCAACGCCTGTTGATGGGAGAGTAGCTCCCAGTTAAAGCTTCATTGTCTTAGTTGATTTGTATAGCATTTCTTCTTGGTTCTTATATCAGTATTTGTTTTGAATAGGTGAATATCAAGTCTTACGCGAACAATAACGAATTGGCTGTTATGCCACAAGATCGAGTTGCTCGTCTGGAATGGGACAGGAGATACCTTTCAGTCCTCGGAGTGGAAAACAACTGTTTATATGAATTGAGAATACAGACACCTGAAAAGGTATTTGTTCAGGAAGAAAGTGACATTCGTGCAATTATGAACTCCTTCAGAGCAAATAAGATTGCAGCTTGACAAACTTTGTTAAAGACTCAAAATGATAACATGGGAACAATTGATGTCTGTTTAGCTGTTGCTTTTTTCTCCAAATTGTTATTGCATAGATTTTGTCTTGTTCAGTATTAATTCTCTAAGTGGAAACTAATTGACCTGATTATTATGGAACACCACTTCAGTTGGATGAAACATCCATTTCTTTTTACCAAATCTACCTTGCGTAAAAGATCAGGTTGCCAGAATTACAAGTTACGAACATAAAGAGAAAATGAAATAATGCCAAACAATGAAGAGAGAATCTGTCTTCTATTGTGAAAAAGCCTAAGATCATTTTTGATATTTCAAAGTTTTATCAGAAGGGGGATCTTTACCTTGCAGAAATACTCATTAATGGGGTACATCTTGTGAAATATAAAATATTCTATGGATGTATTCATACTAAGTTCTGATACAAGATTAGTAATACAAAATGCTTTATAAAAGTGAGTCTCAGAAGCATCAACATTGCAAGAGAATAGACTGCGACCAGTGATGAACAGAAACAGTAAAATCTTGTTAACATTATTCATGCAACACTTGGCAAAAGATAACAGTTTATTTCTTGATAAGAATTGAGTTGCTACATTTATACTACCATTGTATTTACAAGTAAAAATTGAACATAATTCCCCTACACAAGGAGGAGCTAGTTTCTGTCACTCTACCTTGAACTGTGCAAGGACCAATTAGCTGCTAGAGATTTAAGTAAAACTGTCAAAGAACAATCATAGGGCAAGTTGTGGTGTGTGGACCATTTCTTGATGTTGGTTACAGCTGGACAAGTTGATGCACAATCTCAATGCCAAACAGTTCCTGGTCTGCAATGAAAGGGAGGCAAATCTACAGTATTTAGTGTTTTCCCAAGTAATAAAAAAAACTTACTCTGCTGACAAATCCATGTCAAGAGAGCTAAAGAGGGTATAATGAAAAGCATCATCAAGATTGGTGTTGAGAGAACTATAATTCTCCTCAGCTACTTTCGAGTGGTCCCTTTCATAATCCTTTTTCCCAAAAGGCTTCAACTTTTCACTACATGATTTGAGTTGGTCTTCCAAGATACTTCTCTCTGATTCATGCTGAAGTACAAGCCATTGTAATGATTGGATCACTTCTTGGTCATGTAGTTGCTTTTCCTCAGCCAACCTTTTATATTGATTTGCTTCCATTTCAACTAAACTCTTCTCATTCTGTAACCGCAAAATCATTGCCATTGTTTCCTCAGTTGCTGTAGCAGCAGCCATTCTCTCCTTATCAAGTTCCAAACGAGCAGCATTTGTTCTGTGCCTTTCGACCTTAACCATTTTTCTCAGTGACAAAACATCAAACACTTTGTCTTCATCATAATACTCTTGTTCATACTCGTACTTCTCATCATCCAGTTCCTCATCTGAAACACATTTCACTTTATCACTGGCCAACAAACCACCATTCCTGGTTTCTTCTAAATTCGAATTCATCAACAATCTTAACAATCCAGACTTGCAAGACTTCATTTTTGCATTACACTTCCCATCAAAATCATTTTTTGTGCAACACCCATTTCTCAATTCACCTGATTTTCCACAAAAATACCAACTAAATTGCAAGACCCTCAATCCCAAACCAAACAACAAGAACAACCCCAAAACTTTATACACTTGCCCAAACCAACCAAACACCAGAAACCCAAATCCCAAATCAGCATTCAGACTCAAATGCTTTAGGGATTCAACACAATCCATGCAAACAAAATCCAAGAAACAACCCAGAAATCTCTTATTGAACTCAAAAACTGAGCACAAAATGAACAAGAAGTACACAAGACGAATAATCTGCATGTGGGTCTCAAAGATTTAAATGACACTGTTTGTATATACAAAAGAACACTTGTTTTCTTGTTACGAAATATGGGTTTTGGTTAGTGAAAGAAAAAAAAAACAAGATTTTACAGCAAATTTTGGTTATGGAAAGAAGCAGAAGATAGGAAAGGCGAAGAGATCGAGGACAAGGCAACGATCACTCATTTTTATGTCAGTACAACGGACTGAAAAAGATAGCTGAATAATGCCGCACGATACGGACACTATCGGTTGGACTTTCTTGTAATTCACCCTAAATTTGATTAAGTAATTAATCTCTCCCTAATCCTATGTTGTCAGAATTATTTCTGGCTTACCCAAATATTCGTTTTTAGACCATTGCTTTAAATCTTTTCCATATCAATTTCATTTATTTTTTGCTAATATCCGTTGCATTAGCTCTTTTTTCTTTTGGAAAAAAATTGATGGATAAAACACACTGTTGGGATTTTTTGGTCCGTAAAATGTTTAAGACAATTAATTGCTTTATCTGGTTAAATAATGAAGGAAATAATACATAATTGTTGATTATGCAAAATGAATAAAAAAATTAAAATGAAGTGAACGTTAGCTTATGCGTTTAAGAATATCAAATTCATTTAAACATCATCATACTCTATTCTAAAAATGTTTTAAGTACTATTAGAATCTCTAAACAGAACATATTTGTCAGAAGTTAACATGAGTGTCAATATTTTATTGTTTGCACTTTACCAGTTTACCCCTAAAAATATATTATAATGTGCTATTCAAACGAAATAAAAGAGATATTATTGTGTCTTGTATATCGAATTATTTCATGAGATACTTGTTATTTTTATTAATATAGATACGGATAACTCTGTTGAAATGAAGAAAACAAATGACTTAGCATTTCTTTTGTTTTTATTGAAATTTGACCTGAATTTGAGCATGTTTTGATTGATTTAAAAGTTGGTCAATGCTATTTTTAAGTCATTTTTAACTTTTGAAGTGTTTGATAAAGTTGATAATAACTTTAAATACATTTAAAATGATTTTAAAAAAAGTTAAAAATGGACTCTATAAAAAAATATTCTTTTCGGTCAATCCAATCTTAGTTTGCTTTCTTCTTTGCCACTTTGTCTTTTCATTAAAACTATAAAAATATTAAATTATGAGGATAACTAATAATTAATTACTTGCTTGGAAGTGATATTGTTTGTTATAAGTTCATTATAAGGATGAATAATGATAGTAATAATAATATATGTAATATGTTTTGTATAAATTAGGCTTGAATAAACGTACTATATACTAAATTTATATTTTGTAATGATAGATAAATTTCGACTTCAAGTTGTAACGGTATGGAAACCGTAAACAATGTGAATAGCTCTTGGTATACACTTGCAAGAAATTCAGTGCCAATGCCCAATAATATAGAAGCACGAGAAAAAGGTACTTTTGAGGTTAAATTCCAAAGTTCTTTTCAAAATTAAAATAAAACAAGTTGGTATTCAACTATTCATCAAGTTGAGATGCTTGAATGAAAATTTTTTATTTTTAGTTTATCATTCCCACTAATTACTAAAGATAATTATATTTAATTAGTTGGTTTTGACCAAGTTCACGTGCTTGAATGAAACTCAAATGAGTCGGATTGACAAATCAAAACAAGTACAATAAGGATTATTTCTGTTAACAATAATAAACCTTTATTTTTATTGTTCACTTTAACATATTAAGAAAAAAACAACATTAATAACTCATTTCTCAAGTGCAGACTATTAATATGAATATTATGATAAAATATACACTTTATTTATTCTTAAGGAAATTTAAAATCCACTATGGATAAATAAAAGTGAACAAGGTATTTCCTCTGTTTCAAAAAGAAACGATCTCATTTTCTTTTTAGTTTGTTCAAAAAAGAATAACATTTTATTTTCAGTTTTCCACGTAGCATGTTTAGGACCGCAAGATTAAAGGACAATTTTGTACATTTGACATAACTTTAATTTTATGATCACAAAATTTAAAAGTTTTATTTATTTTTTTAAACTCAGCATCAAGTCAAATTAGATCACTCTTTTTGAAATGAAAGGAGTTTATTTTATTGCAAATTGATCATTCTTGAAAAGTACAATTTGTCATCTGCACCTAAATCCTTTTTGAGGGTTTCTAGATCGTGAACTCGACTATTTAGTACCTTGGAGGCTAGGGTATGGTCCTTTTAAAAGGTGCTTATTTTAATCTCTAAAAGACATTAAAATTATCCAAACATGGTTCGTCACAAGAAAAAGGAAAAGCTAGTGAAACCTCAAGAAAATGTTCAAACCATTGTAGAGCCATGGCCAAATCTACCTCAAAAACTCCTAAACTTAATTGGAAAACAACATCCTCATCTAATGCAAAACATCAATTTTCGCGGTGTTGCCAAATCATGGAGAGTAGGATCTAAGCAATGTAGTTCTAATTCACAACTAACATGGCTTGAATTACTTCCTAACAAAGATCAACACATTAAACATACTCTCAACATCTCATTTCGATCAGGTCAATATTCGTGTTACAGTAAAAGACCACGGAATGAATATCCCTGGACGCGTTTTTATGGTTGTTCACATGGATCGATTATGGCTGGTGGAAACGATCCTGTAGAGTATACTCTTTTGATTCCTACTGTTAGAAACTGCTATTGGAGTATTCCCCTTTGGGATCACTCAATTCCATTCAAATTTGCAACTCTGTCTTCAATTCCTTACAACAATTGGTCTGTTATGGTACTAACAGGATGTTCCTATCCACTTTTCGTGGCTTGTCATACAGGGTACCCTTATAAATGGATGAAACAAACGAGTAATCTCATTGATCCGAATTGTTCAAAAAGACAATTTATGATACTTACTAATGCTATTGGTTTTGAAGGGAAGTTTTATGCAATAAGTTTGCAGGGTACTTTAGTGGTAATTGAAGAAATTGAATCGAAATTTCAGGTAAGCAGTAGCAGGGCTGTTCCATCAGTTTACTCAAAGCATTTCACGGAGTATTTTGTTGAATCCAATGGAGAGATCTTGTTGATTTTTTTGATTTCGGAACAATCGATTAGGAAGGTGGATAAAGTTGAAGTGATGAAGCTAGAGATGGATGATGTATCATGGTTAAAATTGGATAATCTTGGAAATAGAACGTTGTTTGCAGGGACTAATTGTTGTATATCAGTTAATGCAAGTAGTCAATTGGGCTGCAGAAGCAACTGTATCTACTTCAATGACCATGCTACTGATACTTGGAAGTTTTATGAATTGGGAAGTGATAATATTTCGCCCTGTTTTGATGATTATGGTTCTCAAAAGTGGAGAACATTTTTTATAAATTACATTGTATATATAGATCGAATACTTAGCTATGTATATTGCAAATTAACTAATCCTCGCAAGATAAAAGAGACCAAGACACTTGTCCAATTCTTATTCATTGAAATAACGAGTCGCTTGAATTGACTTATAATTTATAATCTCTAGTTCTTATAAAATAAATTTATTGAGATTTTTTTTATAGTTGAAAATAAGCTAATCATTCAAAATTTAAGAAAACTCTTGCGAACTTTCTCCCTTCCTATATTTATCCTTCATTTAATGAGATTTTTAAAATTATTTTCCATTTTTTTATTAGAATTATTTGAAAATGATCAAAAAAGCTAATATTAAGAATTAGCTTTTGATACATATTCTTAATATTTTTCTTAAAAAAAGTGTTATATATCAATAATTCACTTAATATGAATAGGTAAAAATATAAGTCAAAAGTTATAAGTTACCGTCACTTAATATGAATAGTATGTGTATAAGTCAAAAATCATAAGTTTGTATTTGAATTGATTTTTGACTTATATAAATAAAAAAATTTAACTCATACTACCTCTGTTACTAATAACTTGTCCATTTTTCCTTTTTTTACTTGTCCATTTTTGACAAATCTAGAAAAGATATTTTTTTACATATTATATCTTCAAATAGTTACTTTGAAAAATGTAGAATTTCTAAAAAAAAAACTTAAATTTTAATTCATCTACTTCATAATTGATAGGGCTAAAATGGTAAACTCATTATATCAATCATTATTTTCTTAATAGGTGTATCAATTCAAAAGTGAACGAGTAATTAGAAAAAAAGGGAATAACTTTTACGCAATTTATTTAATTATTTTGACTTTAGAAAAACTTTTTAATCTTACTCAACTTCTATAAAATTGCTCAAAAAATATTTTAAACTTAAAAACAATTAAATAAGAGAATTATTTTGATCGAAACTCAACAAAAAATATTTAAAATCTATTTTGAGTTAAAAACATCTGACCTAGAAAATTCGTTTGAGCTTGTATATTCACATTTCAAACCCAGATTTTACAGCGCTCACTTCAAGTAAATGGAGAATTTTAATGGTTTGTCGATGCTACCGGAGGATTGTACTGCGAAAATCTTGGCCTTTACAAGCCCTCTCGACGTCTGCCGCATTTCCCTCGTCTCTAAATCACTTCATTCCGCCGCGGAGTCTGATTCTATTTGGGAAAAATTTCTGCCCTCCGATTATCAGTCGATCATTGCTGCATCACCGAGTCCCATCCCTGAATTTCATTCAAAGAAGGATCTCTTTGTTTATCTCTGCCATAGCCCTCTCTTAATTGATGCAGGTCGCAAGGTAATAAATGAAAAGCTAAAGGATTGTATTTATACTTTTCATTAGTCAATTTAGTGTTATTTAAGAGACTCCATAGCGTACTTTTTGTCTGCAATACCAATCGCATGAATTATCTTGGGTGGGGTCGAATTTTGAGTTTATATGTTCCAGATTTTAATAGTAAAAAAGTAGCTTTAATGGGTATAATTTTTAATACATATACAAAATTGAGCCGAAGTTATTAGCTTTTGCCAAAACCCTAAGGGACCTGTAGATTTTTTTTGTATCTGTTTTGATTTTTCCATATGGTGTCCAGTACTCTATTGGGGCAAGACTAAATTCAGATTTACGCATAGCAAGACCCAACTCTGATGGCGGTGTTTCCAACATGATTTTTTTTTAAAAATTTCTTAGAGGCTCGAACCCTATACACCTGTAGTTTACAAGGTGAAGACCATGGTATTGAATTATTGATTATTGAGGATGTCCTTTAAAATGTATTGATTAGTAAATACTAGATTTAAAAATTGTTTTAATAAACTAAGCTTGTGATCTTTTTCTCACTAATGGAGTGTCAATTGTCAACTTGTAAGTAATAAATTATGAGTTTGCTCATAACTCCTACCATCAACTTTATCACCTTGGGTAGAGAACACAAATTAACTTGAAAATTTAATTTGGTAGTAAATGTTTTCCTTTATTTCCCTCAAAGGCTAGTGCTACTTATCTTTATCCTTTAAGATGTTTTTATAAACAGACATCTCTTGTCATCAGGGGCGGAGGCAGGTAGGGCCAACGGGTTTTTGGCGAAATATTACACTTTTTATACTTGGTTAAAAATATTTTTTATGCATGTATATTAGAAGTTGAATCCTCTTGGCTTCTTTGTGTGTTTAATTGTTTATATTTTGAACCTTTGTAAAAATTTTGGTTCCACCCTGCTCATCTTGTAAAATCTCTATAGGAACATGTTTCTGTAACCTTGTCGTGTTTCATTAGTTGTGCATTTCTTACTTTATGCTATTGTTCAACAGAGTTTCTCACTGGATAAACGGACCGGAAAGAAATGCTACTTTCTAGGTGCAAGGGATCTTCAAATTACATGGAGTGATACACCCCAATATTGGAAATGGACTTCACTACCAGAGTCCAGGTTTGCCTTTTTTGTTTCCGCGGATGTCTAGCTACTATCCTTTTCCTGAAACAGATGTATGCATATTTAACAACAATTGTTTGTCAAATCAGGTTTCCAGAGGTAGCTGAGCTCATACATGTTTGGTGGCTCGACATTCTGGGCAAAATAAGAGCTGGGATGCTGTCACCTCGGACATCCTACACAGCTTACCTTGTTTACAAGCTGGAAGATGAATATGGTTTTATTTATCGACCCTCAGAGGTTTCAGTTGGAATTTCTGGTGTTGAAGTCGACACGCGATTAGCATTTCTGGTGCCTGAGGGTAGACCTCAACGGCGTGATCGCTTTGAAGAGGCAGAGATCAGGGAATCAGATGATGATTATGAGGTTTTTACTCCACCCTCTGATGTGGATATGGAGGATGCTTCTAGTGTCATGCAATCTGATATTCAACGTCCTAAACTTAGAGATGATGGCTGGTTTCAGATAGAATTGGGCGAGTTTTTTACTGAAAATGAAGACGACTGCATAGAAATGAGTATGAAAGAGGTGAAAGACTCTGTATCTCATAAGGAAGGCCTTATTGTTGAAGGAATTGAGATAAGGCCAAGAATAGGTTAATCATCACATATTTTATAGAATATATTTGCTATACAGCTACAATGCATTTCAAATAGAACATGTTTCTTTTTGGACCACTCATCTATTTCAAGTATGTTTTGGTGCTATGGTAACTGGAGTTCTTGTTTATAAATCCATACTGTACTTTTTGTTTTCAGACCCATAATCATATAATCAGGGCAATGAACTAGGTTTGCACTTCCCATTTCATTAAACTGCCAATTATTAGTGGAATGCTCAGTAATTAGATGAGATGTTTGTTCTCCAGTTTGAACTTTTTGTAAGCATAAAATGCAGAAGTCATTATTTTTCAAGAATCAACCTTGGAGCACAAGGTTAGTGGTAGTTTCTTTCAATTAAATAGTTGAGTTGACTATTTAGATGCCTTATATATTAATTTTGTAACTGATTAACAAAAAACATAAATGAAGAAGTCAATTTTCTTGGAGCTTAAGGCTAATAAAATAAACAGCTAGAACAGAGGATTAGATTATAAAAGCATTTTTTGGATTGTTCGATAAGCTGCAGAATTAAACTTTGTTCTTTTTGACAATTATCTATACATGGCTCCAAATAGTAAGAGGAAACAGAAAACTTCATCAAAAGAAGAGCCTTCTTATGTGGAACCATGGCAAAATCTTCCTGAAAAGCTACTCAACTTTCTCAAAAAGCAACCAAGACCTTCAAAACTAGTTGAATCCATAGGTACTGCTGGTATTTCTAAATCATGGAGATGTGTGTCGAGAAAATGTGATTCCATTTCACAATCACCGTGGCTTGAGCTTTCAAATGAACCTCAAAACTATTGCAAAACTCAGCAGCATGCCTTCAGCATCTCATTTGAAGAAGCTGGTTGCTATTGGTGGAATGGTAGAAGAAGGCCGCGTTATGATCTTTGGAAGCATTTTCACAACTACTCACCTTGGTGGATTTTGAAAGGAGATAAGCTACCTATTGATTACTGCTTTCTGAATAGTTCAAGAGCCTATTGTTATTGGTCTACTTCCTCGTCTGATCGCAAAAAAACATTTTTATTTCCCTATTCCTCTAATGGTGGTGGCGGTTGTTGTTTTCCAGCTTTTGTAGTTTCTAAGTTGGGAGGAAACCAAAAATGGATGAAACAAGAAAGCAGTCAAAATGGTCTTATTGATCCGAATGATCCCAAGGGGCAACTGATACAATTCAGCAATGCCATTATCTTCGAAGGGAAGTTTTATGCACTAAGTTCGCAAGGAACCCTGGCTGTAATAGAAGAAGTTGAAAATCAGTTTCAAGTAACGCGACTTAGTAGAAGGCAAGCCATTCCTTCAAGCTACTCAAGGCATTTCATAGAGTACTTGGTTGAATCTAATGGAGAGATCTTGATCATTTTCCTGATCTCAGAAAGATCAAACAGGGTGGTGGACAAAGTGGAAGTGTTCAAGCTGAAGATTGAAGATTTGTCATGGTTAAGATTGGAAAACCTCGGGGATAGAACGTTATTCGCAGGGATTAAATGTGGTATGTCAGTGCCTGCAAGTCAAATTGGCTGCAGAAACAACTGTGTCTATTTTACTCATCATTACATTGATGGCTGGAGACTGTATGATATAGGAAGTGGCTGCATATCCCCCTGTTATGATGATGCTGGTTCTGAGATTAAAGATCCAGTGTGGGAGGAGCCAATAATTGGAAAAAGAACATCACGACGATGAAACACATGTTTATGATTCAGTATTTCTTCTATGTTGTATTATCATTCTGACATGTTAGTAACCTTGTTACAATGTGAAATAAAAGGAATTCCTGTACATCTCTTCTGAGACCAAAGTTCAATTATTATTATTGTTACATCACTTGCATCAGTTCATGTTTCTATTAACTCATTTTCCATGCTTTGCTCCCATGGCAAATCGAAATATTATAGTGATTAATAAAGAAGAAGAAAATTATAAAAGGGACAGGTGACATTTAGTCTCTCTCTGTTAGGAGTTTCACAAAAGAAAATTATCTGGACAGCATCCCACTGCTATTAGTGCACCATGGGAATGAGTGAATGACCCTTGAAATATATCCACGGGTCCTTCCATGTCCGCAATCTTCTACCATAAGGCTAGTAATATCCCATATAAAGCCAGATATGGAAGCAGTGAGAATGATTCTTGTTTTGTTGAATTTCAGTGAGTTGTGGCCATAGCGGCTTCCCTATTGGCCTACAATATTTTTGACTTTGCTGATCTCTGTGACTTGGTGACACCACCAAAAGTGATGTTTTCCAGTAGACTCGGTTCACTTGAGATTAAGCTGGTGAGTTCTTTGGGAAGACATGGCCATTGCCTTGGGCTGGTATTGGTTTCTTTCTTTGGTGAAATTTGATTCTTTTCCTTCTGACTTTTTTTTTTTGCAAATGGGAGCTGGCAAAGGAAATGGTATGGGCATGTAGCTTGAGGCAGGCTTAAAAGTGATCAAGATCAGATGTGGCCAAAAAGTAAGCTAGCCTCCAAGGTAGTTGATCTCTTGGAAAACAAGGTTAGTGGTAGTTTCTTTCAATTAAATAGTTGAGTTGACTATTTAGATGCCTTATTTATTAATTTTGTAACTGATTAACAAAAACATAAATGAAAAATAATTTCTGAAGAAGTCAGCTATCTTGATTCTTGGAGCCTAAGGCACATAAAATAAACAGCTAGAACAGGGAGGATTAGATTATAAAAGCACTTTTTGGATAGTCAGACAAGCTCGGAATTAGACTTTGTTTTTTTTCGACCATTATCTAGACATGGCTCCAAATGATAGGAGGAAACAGAAAACTTCATCTAAAGAAGAGTCTGCTTCTGTTGAACAATGGCAAAATCTTCCTGAAAAGCTACTCAACTTTCTCAAAAAGCAACCAAGACCTTCAAAACTAGTTGAATCCATAGGTACTGCTGGTATTTCTAAATCATGGAGATGTGTGTCGAGAAAATGTGATTCCACTGCACAATCACCATGGCTTGAGCTTTCAAATGAACCTCAATACTATTGCAAAGCTCAGCAGCATACCTTCAACTTCTCATTTGAAGAAGCTGGTTGCTATTGGTGGCATGGTAAGAGAAGGCTGCGTTATGATCCTTGGAAGCATTTTCACTACTACTCACCTTGGTCGATTGTGGGAGGAGAAAAGGTACCTATTGATTATTGCTTTTTGAGTAATTCCAGAGCCCATGGTTGTTGGGCTTCTTACTCGTCTGATCATAAAAAAACATTTTTATTTCCAAGTGTTGGCCATTGTTGTTTTCCAGCTTTTGTAGTTTATCAGTGGGGAAAAAACCAAAAATGGATGAAACAAGAAGGCAGTCAAAATGGTCTTATTGATCCGAATGATCTTAAGGGGCAACTGATACAATTCAGCAATGCCATTATCTTCGAAGGGAAGTTTTATGCACTAAGTTTGCAAGGAACCCTGGCTGTAATAGAAGAAGTTGAAAATCAGTTTCAAGTCACGCGACTTAGTAGAAGGCAAGCCATTCCTTCAAGCTACTCAAAGCATTTCATAGAGTACTTGGTTGAATCTAATGGAGAGATCTTGATCATTTTCCTGATCTCAGAAAGATCAAACAGGGTGGTGGACAAAGTGGAAGTGTTCAAGCTGAAGATTGAAGATTTTTCATGGTTAAGATTGGAAAGCCTTGGAGATAGAACGTTATTTGCGGGGATTAAATGTGGTCTATCAGTGCCTGCAAGTCAAGTTGGCTGCAGAAACAACTGTGTGTATTTTACTCATCGTTACATTGATGGCTGGAGACGGTATGATATGGGAAGTGGCTGCATTTCCCCCTGTTATGATGATGCTGGTTCTGAGATTAAAGATCCAGTGTGGGAGGAGCCAATAATTGGATAAAAAAATGAAACACATGTTTATGATTCAGTATTTCTTCTATGTTGTATTATCATTCTGACATGTTACAGTGTGAAATAAAGGGAATTCTTGTACATCTCTTCTGAGACCAGAGTTCAATTATTACTATTGTTATATCACTTCATGTCTCTTATGAACTATAGATAATATAAAGGGCTGCAACTTATAGTTGTTTAAGTTATTCCAACTGAAAATTTGGTGCTGCCTGGACTTAATGATTTATATGATACTGGTGAAACATACGACAATGACTCTGGTGTATGGTGTTATGTGAATGACAATGAAAAAGGACATATTTTTCTAAATTTTCAAACTCCGAGTTTTCAAAGTAAAATTATGTGATGTTTTTTTCCTTAATAAGAAGAAAGGGAACCACTTAAGTTGAAGATAGAAACAAATAGTGCGTAGAAATCGTATATTTCATTATCATGGCAAAGAATTTACCCCAATTGAAAACAATATTTCAGTCAAGCTCTTCATCAGCAATGTGCCCAGCCTTGGTCTCCTCTGCAAGACTTCTGTACTTGTTCCGCAACTTAGTCCTTCCCTTGCTCAGTAGAGAATTATGGGACTTAAGAATCCTGTTTGCACAATTTTCTCTTCTAACTTCAGGTACAAAAACTCGAAAAACCACCTCTTCAAACTCAGGTTTGTACAGTTCTAAATCATCACTACATTTCGTTGCTGGTGCAAAATGAAAAACGTTGTGGAGGTGCTCGTTTCCCATCATATGATTTTTGAAACCGTTGCCTAAAAATTTCCTTATGTAACTCATCTGTTTCAACTTTGACCAGGTGCTAAAGGTGAGACTTGTTCTGCCTAATGTGAGGGTGACTGTCTTATCGTAATCATCCTCGAGAATTTTTGAAGTGTCTTGTTTGGTGCCATTGCATACTCTCTTTACATGCTCCATTATCCCATCTTTCATGTCCTTCATGCTTGCGTATTCTCTGGCTTGATTTGAAAATTTCTCAAGACTGCCAATTTCAAAAATCAAAGCTAGCGCTTCAATGCTAGCAACATTAACATGTTCATCATCTTCCTCTAATTGTTTCAGAAGAAACGGGATCGATTCTTTCCACTTTTTGGGACTAACGTTCCATCGATCGATGCCTGAAAGAAGGAGAACCCAACCTGATATTGCTGCAGCCGCCACAGAGGACGGATGTTTGGTTTCTTGATTCAAGAATTGCCATATAATTTCCATTGATCTTTCGGTGTCTACAAAGTCTTTGGCACCAACAAAAGTGACAATAGACAAACACTCGAACACCTTGATCGCGTGAGATAATTTGGACTTGATGAGGAGTTCAGGAACTAACATAAGCAATTCTTCATACACCTCATGTGCATTATCACCTGCACCAAGAGTCAAAACAACAAATCCTATCAGTTGTAATGCTAAATCAATCTCCAATGCTGAACCCCGTTTCAAGCAATTTTGGCATCGATGTATCAAAGTGACAAAATTATTTTCAACAAATTCGTAATGGACATTGGTCTGAAATTGCTTAACCAATATCTTTAGTGCGTTTTCTCTGACAGAACTCTTTTTCTTGAATAATTCTTCTAAATAAGTATGGAGCTTCTTTTTTGGAATAGCGGTTGAATTTGAAGCATCGTCCATTTGTATCGACTGCTTAAATTCTTGACGTATGTGGCAGAACTCTGGTATATTTGTACCTTAGTATTCCTATATTTATAATACTAATAAACAAAATAAAATCAGCAATACTAAAGTAAACTAGGACTAGAATTAGTTTATTTCCTTTCTTGTCAGGCTTCTCTTCCCTCAGTTCTCTGGGTGTAAAATTAAACTAATTGTTTGCAAAGTGACAGAAAATCGTTAGTGGCGTATTTCTCGAACTAGCTAGAATGAAGAATATTTTCCATTAATTTGCGGAATATTCTAGATGCGAATTTAGTACCCTTTATATAAGCATGAACTAGGGTTTAGGGTTGAGTAGTCTCCAAGAATTATAATTGAAACTGAACACATTTTCTAGACTCCCAATTCGAATTGTTGTAGAGTTCACAAAATTTCAATGTCTACACTAATATAATGAATATAATTTTTACCCCAATTTCTTTTATGCCGATTGATGTGAATCTCAAATAGTATTCTCTAAGAGATTTCTAAGATGTTCCAACTAGTAGGCTTTCTCGTATGATATTCGATCTATATCCCTTTTCACCCCTGGAGGCCTTATGTGTTGCGCAGGAGCATTTTGAAGAAGTTAATTCCTTCTATAAAAATTATTATGCATCAGCCTAAAGAGTAAAGGATTGTTCATTTTAAACACAACTGTAGAAATTTTTGGTACCTTGCTGGTGGCTTTTGGTCCTAATGAGTCTATGAACGACTTTGTTTTATCAAGGAGCTGTTTACTAAGAAAAAGCTCAACTAACAACTTCCCCCAAAACTCGACCTTTTGAAAGACGAAAAATCAGTCAAAACTAAAAAGAAAAACAATCATTTTATTTTTGCTGTCAAAGTGAATTGAATTCTCAACTTTTAACAAAACTTAGAATTTAATCATCCATGAGAGAATTCAATATAAAAAAAAAAAAAAAGCAGTAGTCATGGTTTACAAAAGTGATTTTGTCGATGAAGCAGCTGACGAAGTATAGACACTTGAGGAAATAGTGTAAGTCATAGTCTGCTCCTGCTTATTAACTTCATAGGTATTTGAAAATGGAGACGAAAACATATTCAATGGAGGGGGTGAATATGTTGCAACTGGCATTCTTGATGGAAGATTTGGTAATTGGGCTTCAGAATTTAGAACATGGATTGCTTGCCTTATTGATGGCCTGAGTTTGTTGTCTGGATGAGCACACCATAGACCGATGACCATTAAACGTTCCATTTCTTTCTCATTAAACATTTTATTCAATCTTGGATCAGTTGCTTCGACTAGCTCTCCCGTTCCATAGAGGCTCCACACCCATTCAACCAATCTCACTTCATCTTCTGGTGCTTTGATATTTATTGATCTTCTTCCACTTGCTATTTCCAATGCTACTATTCCAAAGCTGTATACATCTGACTCCTTGCTAGCTTTTCCATTCATGATACATTCCGGTGCCATATACCCCACGGTCCCTGCTAACATTGTTGTTTGAGATCCTTTGTCATGGTCAATAAGCCTAGCCAACCCAAAATCACCTAATTTAGCGGTGAAGTTTGAATCCAACATGACATTACTTGCTTTTATGTCCCTATGGACTACGCATTGTTCCCACTCTTCGTGTAGATACAGCAAAGCTGAGGCAATTGCTTGAGCAATTTTCCACCTTATTTCCCAGACCAACAATGACTTATCTTTGAAAAGATGTTTATCTAGGCTTTCATTGGGCATCAATTCATAAACAAGATGAAGCTTCTCTTTCTCGTGGCACCAACCGATAAGTTGAACCAAATTTCTATGCCTTAATCGACTGATGATCTTCACTTCTGATGCATACTCCATTATCCCTTGTTTAGACCCTTTTGACACTCTCTTAACAGCAACATATGAGTTACATTCCTTCAATAAACCTTTATAAACATCACCAAATCCCCCTTCTCCAAGCTTCTGTCCCTCAGCAAAGTTGTTTGTTGCACGAGCTAATTCACCATACGAGAACTTCTTAGGACCGGTACCCTTTTCAAATTCATCATCCATATCTAGATCAATGAAGACATGGTCTAATTTTTTATCTCCTTTCTTCTTTTTCTTCCACAAAAAGCAACTGGCAGTTATCAAACCAAGAATCAGAATAGGTAAACCTATGCTTGATCCGACTAGTAGTCCCTTGCTTCCTTTTCCCGAGGTGCTGAGTACTTCTTGAGGAGGACCCTTGGGTTCTTGAACATGAGTAATGGGAGGATCATTTGGATTTTGACCTTGAATAGGATGATTTCTTGGATCTTGAGCTTGTATAGGAGGACTTGCACTAGGCTGTTGTGGAACTTTGATAGCATCAAAACTCAAACTTGAATTGAAATCCCAAGACTTGACATTGTTTTTCTGAAACAATTGTCCAGTTGATGCTGAGAAGCCAAAACTAACATTCTCAGGCAAATAATCCCTCAGATCAACCGGGTAGCTTAGTTTGTCTCGATTATATTTTTTCTCAAATCCTGTGAAAACAACTTCAAGAACCTTGGAATTAGCATTGTAACTAATCCAAGCATCATTTTTCTTCCCAAGTTTAATGTCATTTTTCCATATTGTTGTAGCAACAGATTCCATAGAATTTATATTGATGCCTACATGTATGTCTGAGGGGTCCCAGTTATTCACATGTGTATCGAACTCTACAGCAACAAATGACTCATGTGATGACATGTTTTCTGTCTCAGCATCAACAAGACCAAGGCCACTGCCAAACGAACCAACTGGAATACTCGAACCAACAGGAGCTAAGAAAAAGGCTAGTCCATCAGCAAAACGATCGTTACCATTTGAATCAATAACAAAAGAGAAATGTGTAGTAAAATCTGTCATTTCCCCTGTAGCTTTGTCCCATAACTGCAGTGTCTCAATGTACATGGCGCGTCCTGTTTTCCTACTTAATGTAATGTTACGTTCATTAGGCGTAACTTGTATGCCCTGTTTCGTTACGTAGGCGTCTCCAGTGACATTGATAGAGAGATTAACATAAGAAGGATTGATATTGGTGAGATTGAAGTTCAATGAATATAAAGAAGGGATAACAAAAATTACTAAAAATAGCAACATGTTCAAAAATTTGCTGAGAAACATGGCTTAGATGGTATTTTTGATATTTCACACAAATTGCAGTTTAAGTACACTCCATTTGGAAATGTTTGTTTTATGAACTTGTTTGTCTTTACCTTTTGTATTTTTGACAATATCATCGATAAGCTTTGGACGGCTTTGTTAAATAACTACTCTATACACCAAGCCATTGGTGGACTATTTCTTTTTCTTTAATTATTCGGTATTTGGTATATTAATCCGAACCAATTACGGAAATAGCTTATATGAAAGATTTTCAATTATATATTATAACTTTAAAATAAGATATTTTTACGTGTTTAATATACGGTACACAATTTATTTATTTATTTATCGTTTTCAGTCTCAAAATTTTTTTGTTTGTCCTTTGGCAACAATTGAATTGATCAACTCTTGTGTAATTGTTTAATTAGCAAACTCTTTGTTTGTCCTAGGCAACAATTGAATTTGAACATGTAAGAGAAAAATCCGTTCCATGTACGACCTCATGGGCTTACCTAAGCCCAATAGGCTTACTACAGGTCCAAGAGGAATTAAGAGTCTACTAAAACGATCAACAACAACATATTTTTATATTAGTGCATCCAAATATTTTCTTCAAGGACCAAACCAGATGATTTCAAATTTTGCAATAAAACCCACATCCAACATAAATCCCACCAGACATAACATGCTCTTTTATACTAATTTTTTTTTGAAAGTTCGTCTTTTTTGATTTCTCATTCAGGATTCCTACATGTATTAGAACCTGACTAACTTGAATTCATAACACGTAGGACCATATTTAGAGGGAACCGCTCCCTACCCAAAAAAAAAAATTATATCTAAAATTCAAACTCAAACATCTAATTAAGAAAGGAGTTGTTTTATTTGCTACACTGCATCCATTGGTATTTTCTCTTTTGTTGTTTTTCCCTATGTCCGGTTAAAAAGGATGCATAAAACTAAAAGCATGGAGTAATTGAAAAAATCGAGATACATACACCATAAAAATATAAAGATATTCTTTATATGATCTTCTCTCCTTTTAATTAACCTATGATTTATTTTGTTTCCTTAAATGCTACAAGATGCTATTGCTTTACTTTGTACTTCCTCTATTTCATTTTACCTAACTTCTTTGTTAAAAATAATTTTTTTATTAATGATTTGTGTCAAGTCAATATAATAAAATTTATTAAATTATTTATTTTCATTTTTATCCTTACTTAATAAATATGAAGAATGATTAATATATGATGCAAAAGAAAATAGTATTAAATTAAGATTAAAATTAAAAATAATAATTAATAAACTATATTTTAATTAATATATTTTTACAGAACATAAAAATAATTATAACAAGTAAATTGGACCAGTTGAAATATTCGTTTATTCAATTTGTCCCATATATAGTCACTGAAACGGAATAATACCTACTTTTGGAAGTTATTCTTTTTGTTGATTGTGAAAAAGTTAGTGATGCATGTGAAATAATTAGCACCCTTAATTAGTTGGAAGCAATAGATTAATTATCGCCTGAAATTTACATAAGACAGAATCACTTTCCTTTTTTTTATATGGAAAATGGTCTTTTCAAAAAGCATTATGGTCTATGAATTTAAATATATTGGTGCTACCTAAGTACCTATACAATAAAATAACATCACATCGAACAAAATCAGGATAAGAACAAAAACAAATTATTTGTAGTGCTTTTTCTTTACACACTCCTTAACAAAAAAATAATCCCTCTCACTAGGGGTGTATACTATTTGGATTAAATCAAACCAAATCAAATCAAATTTTAATTTGGATTGGTTTTTTGGATTCCCACATCCAACATAAATCCCACCAGACATAACATGCTCTTTTATACTAATTTTTTTTTGAAAGTTCGTCTTTTTTGATTTCTCATTCAGGATTCCTACATGTATTAGAACCTGACTAACTTGAATTCATAACACGTAGGACCATATTTAGAGGGAACCGCTCCCTACCCAAAAAAAAAAATTATATCTAAAATTCAAACTCAAACATCTAATTAAGAAAGGAGTTGTTTTATTTGCTACACTGCATCCATTGGTATTTTCTCTTTTGTTGTTTTTCCCTATGTCCGGTTAAAAAGGATGCATAAAACTAAAAGCATGGAGTAATTGAAAAAATCGAGATACATACACCATAAAAATATAAAGATATTCTTTATATGATCTTCTCTCCTTTTAATTAACCTATGATTTATTTTGTTTCCTTAAATGCTACAAGATGCTATTGCTTTACTTTGTACTTCCTCTATTTCATTTTACCTAACTTCTTTGTTAAAAATAATTTTTTTATTAATGATTTGTGTCAAGTCAATATAATAAAATTTATTAAATTATTTATTTTCATTTTTATCCTTACTTAATAAATATGAAGAATGATTAATATATGATGCAAAAGAAAATAGTATTAAATTAAGATTAAAATTAAAAATAATAATTAATAAACTATATTTTAATTAATATATTTTTACAGAACATAAAAATAATTATAACAAGTAAATTGGACCAGTTGAAATATTCGTTTATTCAATTTGTCCCATATATAGTCACTGAAACGGAATAATACCTACTTTTGGAAGTTATTCTTTTTGTTGATTGTGAAAAAGTTAGTGATGCATGTGAAATAATTAGCACCCTTAATTAGTTGGAAGCAATAGATTAATTATCGCCTGAAATTTACATAAGACAGAATCACTTTCCTTTTTTTTATATGGAAAATGGTCTTTTCAAAAAGCATTATGGTCTATGAATTTAAATATATTGGTGCTACCTAAGTACCTATACAATAAAATAACATCACATCGAACAAAATCAGGATAAGAACAAAAACAAATTATTTGTAGTGCTTTTTCTTTACACACTCCTTAACAAAAAAATAATCCCTCTCACTAGGGGTGTATACTATTTGGATTAAATCAAACCAAATCAAATCAAATTTTAATTTGGATTGGTTTTTTGGATTTTTGGATTTTTGGTTTGATTTTGAATTTATAATTTACTTTGTTTGGTTTCGAATTTAGAAAACTGAAAACCAAAAAACCAAAAAAAAAACGAATTATATACATACATACATACATATATATGTATATGTTTAGAATTAAGTTGGAGTTAACCACTTTTGTCCCTTTTTAGTTATTTTCATTATGATTTAGTTTTTTTTTTTTATGTTTGGACATCTATAATTGATATACTTTTAAGTATTGTGTTTTACGTTTTACTTGTGATTTATATTAAAAAGTATATTTAAGAAATTCATTTTGGTTCGGATTGGGTTACACTTCTTCAAAACCAAAAACTGAAAAATCCAAACTGAATAGTATAAAACCAAACCGAAAAACCGAATGCACACCCCTACCTCTCACTCTAATTACTTGTCCATTTTACCCCTTTACTTGTAAAGTGAATGAATTAAAAATTTAGGATTTTCAAGAAGTTCTATCGTTTTTAAAGTAATTAATTGAGGGTATAATAGGTAAAAAAATTGTATTTTCTTGAATTGTCAAAATGAACAAATAATTATGGACAACTAAAAAAAAAGTGGACAAGTAATTATGAACAGAAGGGGAGTATTAATTAGGTGGACAAGAATAGTAGTAGTAACTATTAGCGACAAAGTAGAAGAAAATTGATAATTAAGTTTGTTTGTCTTGAACTTTTATAAATAATAGAGTATATATTTTTTAAAATCATAACAAGTATTTTTTTCGTTCAATAATAGTTGTTCAATAATATTTATCTAATTTAGAAAATCAAGAGATAATTTATATTTTGTGTCTATTTTATCCTTGCTATTAAATATTCCATTATTTATCATCTAACACATTTTTTAAAGCACTAAATTTAATAAAGTCCAATGATAATATAGCAATATTAACCCTATTATTTATTGTTTCTTAAGGGGTGCATCAAGTGTGGATAATTATTGTTGGATAGAAAGAATAATTTGAGACATTTTTTCTTTTGCTTTTTAAAGTAACTAGTTTCATTTATTATGAGTATATAGTTAACTAGATGTGATAAAATTCTTTGAAACATTAACCTTTACAGCTAGAATTACTATATTTAAATCAACTTCATGCATTGCTTATCTGTCCTTTCCTCAAGACTATGTGAACATGTTCGATCGTATCAGGAAATAATATCGACTTTTCATTTTTTTTAAATTATATTTTAGTTGTCTCAATTTTTGTGAGGGTGTCTGATTTGACATAAAATTTAATTATTTTTAAAAAAATTTATAGTCTAAAATAAACAATAGATATTTGTATGATTATAAACATCCCATTAAGCATAAAATATACATTTTAAAATTTATTTTTTATTCTGCAAATTTACCACTATAAAAAATATTATTCTTTTAAAATGATTGGAAAAAAGTGACACATAAATTCTACTAAAGTCCATATATATGCATAAATTCTACTAAAGTCCATATATATGCCATCTGAGTATATATATGCCATCTGAGTATACGAGCAATATATTGGTAATATCATTTTTCTCTTAATTAAATTAAGGGTCGTTTGGTAGAGTTTATTAACAAAAATAATGCATGCACTAATTTTATATATTAGCGGTCCTTAGTATGGTACACTTTTTATGCTATGTATAATTCTCTATTGTGTATTGAGGAGTCTATTACTAATTTCATAAATTTTTAGGTATTAATAATGCAAAGAGATTTAATACATACATGAGACATTAGCATGGTTAAAGACTGAATTATCCGTCAAAATCATTTTTACATCTTTTTTACTATAATTATGGAAGATATTTTTATAAATAAATATTTTTATACGATACATATTATTTTTAATATACCAAACCAAACAATATATAAAAATAATAATCTATATATAACTAATACAAGCATTACTGACTTTTATACACTCTGTCAACGACCCCACTATTTTTTTGTTGTTTACAAGTGTATAGTAGTTACCCAGTGTCGGCTCTAACTGTGTAAAAGAAAAGGCATGTGCATTATGTTTCAAAATTTGAGTGCACTCATTTATCTTTTAACAATAATAGCTTATAAATTATTTTCTTTTAAAAAATATTGAATATTGAATATTATTTATGGAAAAAGTAAAATCTTCATATAAAATGAAAAAATTATTAAAAGAATTTAAGTTTGACATATTTGGAGTACTATGTCTCATAAAAGATCATGTAGATTGGTTTAAGTCCCCTATTTGGTTTTTATATTAGATCATTAATATGCTTGAATCAGTGTGTCGAAGATTTAAATATACATAATTTCATATCGTGCATTTTTTTTGAGTAGCCATAAAAAGTCAACTTGATAATATTTTACTATGTTCTCACATATGAAAGCTTGAATAAGTGGCAACTCTTTTCAGATCTCAAAAATCGAATTACACTTGATTTACTGTCATCAAGATAGTAATCAATTTAAGAAGAGGTAAAGATAAATTGGGGAAAAAATTGTAGAGAGATGATTAAATATGATATGATATATATTCTTAGTTTATTGAAAATTTGATTTTAAATGAAAAAATATTGAAATAAAAAATTAAGGTAGAAAATTAACATAATTATCACATTATCTTTATTTTTTATTTTACTTTTAGAAGAACATGATTCTAGCTTAAAACATTTTCTCCTCTTTCTCTTCGATTATTAGTACTCTTTTGTTTTGTTTTGTTGGAATGGTTATTTCTTTTCTGAAAAATTAATTCGACCAAAAAAACAAACCTCAAATCAGAGGTCAATAAAGTTTTGATCGGCAAAAGGTCAGTTCAATTTTTATACTAATACATTGGAAATAATCAACTTCAGGATGTCATTTTTTTCTGATCTTTTGAGCTCGATTTAAAATTACACAATTATAAAATGCATCATTCTGAATGTTTTTTCAAAACATAACTCGTTTTTTTAGATATTTTTTAAAATTAACTTTTTCACTGTTTTTCAGTAGTGTTTCTACCGTATATTGTTACCATAACTCTCACTGATCTTGTATTTGTCAAAGTAATGAATTAGATTCAGGACAAAGCAACCTGGTTTAACTACTATAATGGAATCTCAATCACTCTTTACCAAAAAAACTAGAGAAAGAGTGCTACAATGATTACACAAAATAGTAATTTTCTGTCCATAATTATTTGTCTATTTTTTAATTGAAACACATATTAAGAAAATAATTATTGACATAGTGAGTTTACCATTTTACCCCTATTAATCATGAAGTCGATGAATTAAAAATTTAAGATTTTCAAGAAGTTCTATCTTGTAAAAATATAATTAATTAAAGGTATAATAGGTAAAAAAATGTCATTTTTTTATTTGTCAAAATGGACAAGTAATTACGAACAAAGGGAGTATATAAAAAAACTACAAGAACAAACAATTTTACTTAATGTTAAATCACATAAATATAAATATGAGATAGTGCCAAATTTGATAAATATCTCCCATTTTATCATCGGAGAAGGGCCTAAAATGCCCCTCAAGTATTTGAATTGGTACAAAAATACCCTCCATCCACCTATCGGTCCTAAAATACCCCTGACGTCCACCTTTTGGTTCAAAAATACCCTCAATTTTAATCCCTTGACTCGTATTTACCCTTATTTTTAATATCTCCCTTAAAGTAAAATTATTAAATATTTATTTATTATATTGCTTAATGTGATTGGTCCAAATTTAAACCCTTGTCAAATAAATAATAAAATGATATTTTAAAAATTCTATTTTCTATAAAACCACTTATGATTCATATTTTGACCCGATGCACTTGAAAATAATATTGAAAAAAAATAAGCTCATGATATCTTCCTATTGACTTATTTTAAATCAACCCCAATTCATTATAACGTATTATTTTTAATTTTGGGTACACATAAAAAAATGTAATATTTCTACATATTTTCTTGATTAAGTCATCTTTTATTGAACTAATTATTTCTATATGAATGCATCATTATTTTCCTCCCTTTTTTCTCTCTTGTTTGTCATAAATTTTAAAAAAAATTGTGGACAAGATCCAAATAGAAAAAAAAAAAAAAGAAAAAAGGAAGAGATAGGATGTGAAGGGTCGGGGAGAGAGTAGTTTAGAGAGTAGATGCCTAACCTTTTTATAATTTTAAATTTACTATGAAATTCAAAATCAAGTCGATCATGTGAGCTTATATATTAAGTAATTTCAAATTATTTTAACGTAAAAGGGCCTAAAATGCCCTTAAACTATGAGATTCGGTACAATATTACCCTCCATCCACCTAATGAGAGTGATCCGTTAGACATAAGGGTATTTTTGAGCCGAAAAGTGGCGTCAGGGGTATTTTAGGGCCGATAGGTGGATGGAGGGTGGGTAATTTTGTACCAATTCAAATACTTAAGGGGCATTTTAGGGCCTTCTCCGTTTTATCATTTATCCTATTGCCTTCGTCTTATTCAAACGTTATTGGCAGAATTCCTTCAATCTAGTCTTGAAGCAAGGAACCAATCGTCATGCTTAACATACACGTTTTGTAGAACTTATGCCCCTCCTCTCTTTAAACTTAGAAAGAAGAAAGAAGATGGTTTCAATAGGTTCTTTGAATAGAGAGGTTGCTTCTAGTATCCGATCAAACACCAGGTGAAAAATCAAGAAAAAAAATATAAATATGAATCTGATCTAACTCTAGGTCTTGCGCGCATTTGAGCTTTGGCAATAGAATTTTTTATTTTCTTGGTAGAAGTTATTTCTCTTTAATGATCATTTTATGTACGCAATACAAAATATAAATTAATTGTGGCCCAAAAATAAATAGAGAACATCGTATGAGAAAAAAAACAAGTAGATACAACTATATTCCAAACAGTGTTAGGGACAAAACAAAAACCTTTAAATTTTAAAATACAACAGACAGAAAAAGAAAGATAATTAAGTGGTGTGAACATTAACTATAAACCTAGGACTATGATTGCAATGTAATATAGTAAAAAATAGACAAGTTGCTCCTCAGGGTGATTGGTTCTTTAATTAATTAGCTTATCTTTTGAGCAATTAAGGAAAACCATAAATATAAAGAAATCTTTTGAAGATTTTTTTATTTTATTTAGGTTAAAGATAATGGAGTTTAGCCAAACATTAACATGAATTATGAATATTAAACCTAGGACTGCAATTATAGGGCAATACCATAAATCTTGAGCCGGTCAACGAGAGAGTAACATGAATAATGAATATACTCTTTTAACTGTCGTTTTAACTTTAAAAAATTGTATTTAAATAAATATTATTTTAAAATTTTAAGATCAAAATTATCAAAGTTTCAACTATATTTACTTTAACATTGAAGAGGCAATTTATTTTAATATTGTTTAATTTTCAGTAATTATCTAATAAATAAAAGTAATTCAATAAACTATATTTATACTCCCTCTGTTCACTTTTACTTATCACAGTTTGACTTAGCGCACCCATTAAAAAAACAATTAATGATATAGATATTTTACCAAACTATCCCCTATTAAATGATGTCTTAGAAAATGATTTGGAAAGAAGTATTTAATGTTGGGGGTAAAACATGAAAAAAAATTGTTGTCTTTTTTTCATATTGGGTGTAAAACATAAAAATCTATTTTAGAAATAAGTGGCAAGTAAAAGTGAATAGATAGAGTTTATTATTATTTTTTCTTATAATGAATGTGAAAAGAGTTAAATGTGACATTAAAATAAAATAATAGAGTAATTAATTAGGAAAATGTCATTGGTGCTTAGCTTTGACCAACCATTTGGGGTAAGGCGCATGTTATCGTACCTATCTATGTATAATTTTTCATTCAGTGTCTGGAGCTATTGTATTAAAGCCTTGATTAAATTTGAATTGCGTATTGCAAGGCATATTTGAAGGTGACACTCTCAATATGATTTTCTCCATATCTAAGGTTTAAATCTGAAACTTCTGATTAAATATGAAACAGTTCCACCACTGCACCATAATCTATGTCAGTGACCAATGTATATTATAGTCTCAAATATTGTTCTTTTTATCTTTCCGAAAAAGAATCATTTTGTTAAAGTACTGGGTGAGGTTAGCTAGTGGATAAGGTTTGTGAAAGGTGAGGGCGATATTATTTTTTACCCCCTTAAATTTAATTAACATGGAATATTCGATGCATAATTAAAATGTTTGTAATCTTATTTATCCTTTTAAATTTTATTATTTGACAGTTTTTATACCCTTGGACGATCTCACTCTAAAGGGAGTGACACTTGTCCGTAGTTTTATATATATATATATATATATATATATCAATTTGAATTCATTAATTTTCAAATCATCTTTTTCGGTCAATTTTTAAAAAAACTTTAGATATATATATATATATATATATATATATATATCAATTTGAATTCATTAATTTTCAAATCATCTTTTTCGGTCAATTTTTAAAAAAAAAAATTAGCTAGAATTTCCACTAATTTTTATTTGGTTAAAAATATGAAGTTTACAAACTTTTTAAATAAATTTGGTTAAAAAGGAAATACAGAATTAAAACAGATCATCATTGCATCTACAGAAGATATAATTACATGATTGGAATTTCAATTCGTATATTCTTGCTATTTTTTTTTATTTAATTGACAATAATGAAACTCTAACCAAAGTATTATTTTCCTCAGCTTGTGTTGAAAAAACAATTAAACAATTGGAACAAATAATTGTATCTAATAAAGAAAATAAGTATACAGTTACAGCTTCATTGTTTGGCAAAAAAAATAATATAGCGCTATAGCCAAATTTCTTTAGTCATTACATTTAAAAAAGTAATAAGAAAATACATCGTTAGTACTCCATTATTTGACTAATACTAATTTTATTTGACAAAAAAATTAGAGTTCCAACTTAATTTTTAAAACAAAAATGGCCTGAAAAAAATTAGGGACTGTTTGGTTGATGGGATGAGATGCGATATTGTAGAATTAAGTTTAATTTGAAAATTTATACTTTGTCAGATTAAAAATATAAATTCATAAGTTATGGTTGTCTATATTATCGTATTCCCTCTGATTCATTTTATTTGTCATATTTTTTATGCGCCCTAAATAAATATTAACTAAAACAATCTCTATTTATACTCATATGTATACTGTCTCTTTTACCACATTAATTACTCTTCGTACTTATTAAATAGTGGAAAATGTGAAATAATTTTTTCGGCCCAATAATTAGAACTAAATCAATCTCATTCACCATTTTTAGCTCATAGACCTATATGAAGTCAGCTTGTTCACAACATATGAACTCAGAATCTCAAATCACAGATCTAAATAATGATTAGAAATCATCATTTCAAATTATGTCTAAATTTATATTAATCAGATTTCATATAATGTCCAAATTTCTAAAATGCTTAATTCTTTACTCAAAAAGGATAACTGGTCATGGATTAATTGCAAAGAACACTGTTGGTATTTTACAGTTTAATTACAAAGAACAATTGATCATGGATTAATTGCAAAGAATATTGTTGGCAAATTATAGTTTATAAGTTGAATTCGAAAAAGAAGAAGAAGATGGCTATGTTGTTTTCTATCGATGCATATCTTGACTATTATATAGTTTTTTTTATTAATAACTAGTAAAATTATCTGTGCTTCGCACGAGAAATTAATATCACAAAATTTATAAAATAATACTTAAAGTCTATCAGGCATTAAAACTAAAACTCTATATTATCTTACATACAAGATTACGTAGTAACAAACATTAATAATGTAAAGGAAAATGAATTTTTTTACGTCTTTTCATTTATCCTTAATAACATAAGCATAAATTAATGATTGTTAAAATATATACCAGGATTTGTAACATAAGCAATGGTGTCAGTGAACCACTCAACAGGGGCAAAGTACACAAATATTTAATGGTGAAGAAGAAGAAGAGGTTCAGAATTTTCGTTGTTTGAACAAATGTTTATTGTGCCTTATCAGAAAGGCTACAACTATTTGAAAACGTTGCAACCCATCGAAAAGTTTACAACCTTTCATAAAAGTCACAACTTTTCATAAAAGTCTCAACATTTCATAAAAATCGCAACTTTTCATAAAAGTCGCAACTCTTCATTAAAATCACAATTTTTCATGAAAGAGGAAGACTAGTTTTGAAAATAAATAAATTAACAGGGAATTCTAGTTTGTGGTGGCGCCACGGAGATGGCCCTAAGTTTCTTTATATATATATATATATCACGTCCATAACTAAAATATTTACTCCAATCCGTGTCAATTCCGTGTCTGGGCTTTTCCTTCATTCCAACAACTTTTCGTCAGACTTGTAATATAATAATTAAAATAATAATTATAAAGGCTAAAATTAAACAGAAATTGAAAACTTAATTATTTATTAAGCATTATTGGATAGATAAATACAAGACCACATGTGGTTTGTACTAAGTCTTATTCACTCCGTCTCAAATTATCTGTCGTATTTCTCTTTTACACGTCTCTTAAGAAAATCTTAATTATAATGAGTTTTGACTATATATCTAATCTTTATTTATGTCTTGAGTTATAATCTTTATGCACGTGTCATAATTGAGATGACTATTTATAAAATCTACGTCAGATAATTTAAGAAGGAGAAAGTAATATAAAAGACCAATTAGAAATAAGTTCGGTTAACAACGATAGATTTCCATGGTTCACTTATGCCTATCAACCTTAGCTAATTCAGAGTTCACCTCAACAAGTTACAATATATATATATAAAAGTTGTCATTCTAAATGTATTTTTACCCTTTCAAATTTGATCCAAAATAAGTTGTAGAAAATCAAGAAAGCACTAATAACTACCCTCTAAAAAAAGTATCATTACTCTAATAAATAACCTAAAATTTCTTAGATAATAATAATTAACTGTACGAAAATCTTAAAAGACAAATAATATAAACGGGAGAAAGTGATGTTTGTTGGGACCGAATTGTAACAGTAGATTTTTGTCTTCTCTACTTGGATTTTTTTTTCCTAAAAGAGAGATGGAAAAAGGTTAAAGAAGTTACTAATCAAGAAAAGATACCAAATGGTTAGTCAATTTTAAAAAAGATTTGGGTATCAATAAAGTTTGGACATACTACAGCAAAGTAGTATTAAAAGGCACTTCCTTCATGTGTGCTCAGTAAGTAATGATTTAATTGTTATTTTATAAATATAAGATATAATTAATTATTACTACTTTCTTTTTTTTTGCATTTTTCCATTTATTTAATAAACATGGAGATAAATTAATATGGTAACAAGAAATAATAATAAGGATAATTTAGAGGAAATAAAATCTCTTAATTATTTATAAAATAATTTTTTTAATCACTTATATGTAAAAATAAAAATGTATTGTGTATAAAATTAAAGATCCTTATATGCAAAAATCAAAATCACTCTAAAAATGACATAAACGCAAAAAAGAAAAGAAAAAAAGAATTACAGTGGCCTAAGAAGTCAAGTCTCCTTATACTCCTTCTGCCTTTTCCTCGTCAAATTTCAACTTGACATACCTAAAAAAACATTGATTAGTATAGTAAATTTATCATTTTACCACTATTACTTGATAGGATCCCAAATATATTTACTTACTTACTATATTTTTCAAAACTATTAACTCAATGTTAATAATTCAGTATATAATAGAAAAAAATAAACTATACTTTCTTAATTTGTCAAATATGACAAGTAAAAAGAGACATCTAATTAGAAAATATTTGACAAGGAAATAGAAACTGAGAGAGTACTTTAGTATAGTTAATATTTCCTCTATTCCAAGTTACATGATTTTGTTCTTTTTTAGTCAATTTTTAAAAGAATAAAATATTTTTATATCTATTAATAATTTATTTGACAAATACTTGTTTTATCCACGATTATATTAGGGAAAATTGTATATAATAGCAAACTATTAATTCAAATTAAATGCTATAAATATAGTTTGATTTAATTATACCCCATAGCAAACTGTTGCTATTTCGCCTCTCCTGGTGAATCTCGCTCGCCACTCTTGTTCTCTCCCTCGCCTCTCTCGCCTTTTATACAAACGCAAATGTATAAAATGCGTTTGTGTTTGTATAAAGCGAGAGAAAATTGTATATATACATATATTTTCGTTCCCCTCTCTCCCCTCTCCCAGATCTCGCTCGCCACTCTCCCAGATCTCGCTCGCTCACTCGCCTCTCTCACTTTATACAAACACAAATGTATACATTGTGTTTGTGTTTGTATAAAGCGAGAGAAAATTGTATATATACATATATTTTCGTTCCCCTCTCCCAGATCTCGCTCGCCACTCTCCCAGATCTCGCTCGCTCACTCGCCTCTCTCACTTTATACAAACACAAATGTATACATTGTGTTTGTGTTTGTATAAAGCGAGAGAAAATTGTATATACAAATACAAATACATATATTTTCGTCCTATACACTTATGATTATACAAATACGATCTTCCCCTGCCCAATTTTCTTTTGTCTTTCTCGCTTTATATAAACACAGATTATACAATTGATCTTTTGTATATGTATACCAAAGCAGTTTTGTATATGTATAGCTAAATTATATAACTGTTTTTTTTTGTATATGTATAGCGAAAAATACATATTTATGTTTGCTATGAAGCGCAATTATGCAAACTATAGTTATAACATACAAATATGATTTTTATGTTTGTTACATGTGAAAGTTGCTCATTATATTATGACTTATTTTAGACCATAAAAATTTCTCTAAAAAGTGTCACAAAAAATTAAAAAATGACAAATAAAGTCCCCACTAAATTGGCGAAAAGCCATTGACAGATCGAAACGTGTCAGTCAGCTATTTGTTGAACGATCTCAAAATTTTGAAAAAAAACATTTTCTTCAATGAAAAACCGCTTCTGAAAGTCCGAGGATATTCTCAAAAACCCACTTTCTCAATTACGGAACTTAGCATACTCGCCCTGCTGTTGTCCCAACATCTGTCCCTAAATGGCAAATCCGTAAATACAGCGAATCTTAAACCCGTACTATTAGTCGTTAACGCAGTTGTATTGATATTTCTAGACAGGTGTCAGCGAGTGAGGCTATTTATTCAGTACTCGCGCGAGTAGGGGAGGTAAAATATCTGGTAAGTGGTTTAGTGAACAAAACAAGCTGCTGGTTTCTCTCTAAATACCACCATAGCTTAAGCTTTCCATTTTAAAGCTTTAATTAACAGATTATTTTTTTCACTAAACCAGTATTTTCTCTTCTCTTCTCTCTCTCTGTAGAATCAGTCTACTATCAAAATCTCTCAAATTAGTAAGTTTTTCTTTTAATTTTTGTCTTTTTTTTCTCAAATTCATATGTATTATTTCCATTTTTGTGGTTATTGATTGTTCATAAAACTTTCTAATTTTAATTATTGATGATTAGTACTAGTACTACTCTAATTTGTTCATATTCAAGAATTATTTTCAAGTTCTTGATTCATTTTAATTTTAGCTCTTTGTAATCCCTTTTGATTTGATCTAGCAAAGGAGAGAAGCAAAGTCAAAAACCCTAAACATAATTATTATTATTTTTTTAATGGAAACTCCACCAAATCTTATTAATTTTTGCTCAAAATTAATAAGCTATATATTATTCTTTGCTTTGATATATTCATTCTCCTTTTCTTTTATCAATTTTCTATTTTAATTGGATTTGTAAAATCAACTATGGATGTATTTTAATCTTGTATTTGGCTTGATAGTTCATAATGTTTACTAATTTTCGCACGAGATTATTTTCTTGTGATGGTTTTCATTAATGAAAATTATACTGTTATTGTTATAGTAGCATTTAATCAAGAAGAGATGGGTCGAGGAAAAATAGTGATACAAAGAATTGATAATACAACAAGCAGGCAAGTTACTTTCTCGAAGAGAAGAAATGGACTTCTCAAAAAGGCTAAAGAGCTTGCAATTCTTTGCGATGCTCAAGTTGGACTCATTGTTTTCTCAAGCACCGGAAAACTCTATGAATTTGCCAACAACAGGTTTACTTATTCATTTCCAACATACTTCCTCTTTTGAGTATTTCATTTTAAATTTTATTACTATTATTTTTGGTTAAAATATTGCCAACTTGGTACCTTTCCATTTAAAATTATACCAAAGTTTGATTTGTACTTTGTACCGTGGTCCTGCATCAAGGATTCCACGTGCATATTTGTAAGTGCATCCTACGATAATCGATCTAAAACTCAAATATTACATCCAACTTAATTTATTGTTTGCCAGCAGTATATATTTTGATTGATTATCATACATATATGCACGAAACTGGTGTTGAAAATTAGACGGGAGGAACAACATGCATGTAGTATTAATCGAATAAGAAAATTTACGAGCTATAATAAGTTGTGAAAATTCTACCTTGTATAAGTATAATTGTAGATACAGTAGCGAATATATACTGAGGCACGTAAATTCATGATCTCTTTTTGAAAGTAGATATTGATATATATATTTTTAAAAATTAGTCTAATATAATATTATCAGTCGATACTCATACTATAAAAAAGCTAAGTGGTGCACTTGGTTAGATGTTATGCTCTTTACCTAGGACTAAATTTTTATTTTTATTTTAAAAAAATGTGGGTAGGGAAGGAGCAAGGGATTACGATATGAGGAATAGAACTCTCACCAATAAGGTGGGAGTTCAGGTAATCAATATGAGCTACTAAGATTCCCCTAGGACTAAGAATCAATTCCCGCTTAATACAAAAAAAAAATTCCGTTTTAAGTGGTGCACTCATGATCTAGAAATCTTATATTCGCCTCTGCATAGATATATACATCAATGAATATATACTTACTACAAACAAAAGTTTTTTCTAACGCAAATCAATATGAAATTTGTGTTATAAAACATAATTTTCACTTAAGACTGGAAAAGCATGATAGGAAACAAATTCCATACTTCATATTTTTTCTGTGTGAAAACACTATTATTTTTTCTTTTTTTCACTGATTGTATCAAAATATCGTTGAGAATATCCACTTAATGTTTCACTGAAATTTTTTAATGGAAAAATAGTGATATACAAACATGTTATATAAAGAGATTTCCATAGATAATACTTTTACGACAGTACCTTTCTACATAACCCAGCTTCTTTAGACGCATGCATGATCAAATATCTTATTTTTTGTGCGTGACTTTGTTTATGTGTATATTTTGCTTCAATTTGCCCAAATAGAATTCTGTTTGATGGAACAATACGAAATACAACTGACTATATGCGCGAATTGCGATGCATTTTAGCTAGTGAAACACTTTTATTTTTCAAGTTATTAATCTTACTTATATTAAAGACAATAGGCACCGATAATTATCTTTTGAGTGACTGAATAGTGTAACTTTTTAATTGATAATGTTAATGTATAGAATTTTAGATGTTGACACAGTTATATTTTTCGTATTGTTATCAGCATGAGGTCTACAATTGATAGATACAACAAGATAAAGGAGGAGAATAATAACATGAATCCCATGTCAGAGGTCAAGGTAACCTGATTTTTGTTTCCACAAAGTGTATGTTAATACCTTTTGGATGTCCTTGTATATATATATGGATAATATGTTCTTTTTATTTATGCTATTCTAAAACCCTTTTAATTACATGAACTTGTATATCCAATGTGGGATATGTATTTTTTCTTATAATCTATGATATCTTATCAATTTATGTACATCACAACTAATAAGTGTACGGAGTTATAACTCATTAATATAATGTTCGAGTAGATATTTATCTCAAACTAAGTAGGTGTTTGGATATGAATTAAATGATATTTTGATGAAACATAGTTTTGAAATTAAGCTTAAAAAAGGGTTATTTGAAAGTTGATGTTATATTTGAACATGAAAGCATATTAGTAATTCTGTTAGGAGTCAAAACTTGAAAAACTCCTAACATCTATTTTTCAAATTTTTATAATTAATTAATGGTGAAATATTGAGCTAATTTGATAAACAAATGCTCATTTGAAATAATTTCCAAAAAAGTATTGCAAATTTTAAAACTAAAATCTATGGCTAAAGTCGACTGATCATATTTTTATGTAATCTTGAAAAAATGGGGGACTGCATGCTCTCATGTAACTTTACAGTACTTTTACTCGATAAGTGTATTGATTATACTGTAGTTGATTGGTTCTTAATTCTTATATTCATGTCAAAAGATTGAGTGTTACTTGATTTTATTAAGATTAAAATGTTTGAAATAAAATGAATATCTGAATAATTAAGATATCGGTAGATTTTAATACCAAATCACAATATATAACTGTTTATTTTTCTTATGCATAAATTATTTATTGGTAAGCATAATAAATGTACAATTCAACAGAATAAGTAATTAACTATAAAATGCTATAAATTTAATAAAAAAAGATTGTTACATTTATGTTCCTGGTAATGATGTAAATGGTTTGTAGTCGTTGCGGATATTAGTGACTAGTAATGATGACAATGGTTGATGTTATAGTTTTCATTATGATCTTTATCATCATAATTTTTCCAGACAATTTTTCTATTCTATTTGGGTTTATAAATTTCTCTATCAATTCCTTACCAATAAGTTTCCAACATTTTATCCTTAATTGACTTAGGAGTTGTTCTCGAATTGTTGACATGATGGTAACAGTTCATGGTGATAGTTGTGATTGTTAGTAGTTGGTGGTGTTGATAGTGATGGCTAAAGAATATGTGGTGGTTGACAATATATTGGTGGTTAGCTAACAGTGGTGTAGCTGGTGCTAGTTATGGTAGTGGAGGTGGTTAGTAATAAAAATTGGTCGCAATAGTGGCATGTTGATAGTAGTAGTGGTGGCGGCAACAATAACGGTGATAGGGGCAGTGAATATAATTATAATGATACATGTGGTAAGTGTGGTAGCAACTGACAATAATAATAGTGGTTACCAGTAGTTGTGATGACAGAGACGGTTAGTGATTGACAACGACATTGATAGTTAACAATGATGATGATGACAAAGGTGGTTACTAGTGATTGAGGATAGAGTAATGGTGCAAAGTATCCACACAAAAATGTCTCATAGTGATATTTAAACTTTACTATTAAACATCTTAATGATTAAAATATATTTCCACCAAGTGTTAAAATTTCAATATAGACAAGCGCACTTAACAACCTAAGCTCTGAAGGCTTCAAATTGAGACGAAGTGAAAACAAATGAGAGCTTACTCACACAGCGTGTATATTTTTCTTTATACAATTTTTTGTCATGTAACTTACTACTTGGTAATTTTTATCACTTAACTTACCATTATGTATTCTCACATCAATTTGTCACCAAATGCTCCCCCAACCCCAGTTAATTGACTTCCATATTTATGCTAACACCAAGAGCAAGTATCTTTTCCTCAAAGGCAGCCACTATATTGCTTCTAATAATAAGAAATGGACTTTAGAATTGAATGCGCTCACTGGGAAAGGCCCTGTCAACCAAGTATCAAAAAGAAAGAAGAGAACTTCATATTTTGGTAACTCTCTAGGAGTCATCTTTATTTGACAGGGACGAAAACTACCACTCAGTCAATGACAAGAAAAAAGTAGCAATTGTGTTTAAAATGGTTGAGTTTGTAAGCAACCTGCTATCTATCGACTGCTTCACCTAGCTATTCTATTATGGCCAGCTTGGAGACATCAGAGTAAGACCACCATCTCTATCCAGGTACGATCTCATTGTATGTTCCTTTCAAGGTAGGACTTAAAAAAAGGGTTTGGAATTGAGAAAATACAAAGACAAAAATCTAAATACAAATGGAGAATCAATTTATCCCACACTTGGACCATGGAAGAAGAGAAGTGAATAATCGCTCTTGGTCTTCACACATGTCCATATAGCTTTCCTCAAGAACAACATAAGGTTTTTTAAGCAGGTTTTTCCAGCAAAGCCCCAATTAAAGGCTTTCATTGGGATTTAGGGATGGTCAGGAAAGTTCTCATGATGATCAAGGTTATTCTTGGCCCAAACTACTCGTGTATTATGCTATCAGCTTCTTTTCATTCCTTTGATCTCTAGTTCACCCATCTTTATCATGGCTCACGGCAGTCTTGCAGCAACAAGTCTCAAACGAACAGGATACATGTAATGTCAATTTCATACATGCAAGTAAAGAGTGCAATCGCAGTAGCATTCATCTAAAGTAGCTGCTCTTTTTGGAACCATCCTTAGCCCCATCAAATCCTTTAGCTAACCTTACCCTACTTCATTGTGTTCTTCCTTTTGTGCCAAGAGTGGACAGGAAATATCAACGGAACACCTGCCATTGGACAATGCCCTACACCGGGTTTTAGTTTGTATACACCAGATTTGTCAATTCCTCGAAACTTACGGTTGGTATATATCTCCTTGACATGAATATGAGAGTGATTAATTCCTAGAAGAAACAAACACAACACTAGAGTTGTTAGAAACGTTAATAATATATAGCTTTTGAAAAGATACACTAAATGTAAATAAGGAAGTTAATTGAGAAAGGATAAAGAGAACATTGGCTTGTGTGTCTTTGTGATCTTTCCTGACTAGGCGAGGAGGGGAAATTTCCTACACTTTGTTGATGTGATGGATGTTATTGCTGCCTTATCTGCTGCATTTTTCCTCTCTACTTGCTTGGGAATTTAATAAAAAGCTACCCTTGATAAGACGTTCACATGCTTATGGTGGTGTGCAGTGCTACCCTGTAATGGGAGCTTCATGTGTTGGTTGATACTCTTTTCTCTTCTACTTACTTCCCTACTTTTGTTCTCATACTGCCTCTCATGTATCTCCTTCCTCCCATGGTTCTGCTATCTTCAGGTTATTTTCCTTTGCTGTTTTATTCATGCTTATTTACTGTTAGTTGTTTCCTGGTGTCTTTATATCCCTAACTCACCGCCTATCTTGTTGTCCCATTTTTTCCTGTCCCCCTTACTACTCATTGTCAGGTTCTTAAACTTGGTCAAGGCGATAGCCTTATTCTTCCAAGTTGGTCGCTTAGAGCGGTCATCTATAGTTATCATAGACTGTTAACCTTCTACTGAAACATATCTCACACACTCATTACAAATTAGAAAACATGTTTTATGAAGTTTTTCCAATCCCTCATTGTCAATCAGTAGTACAGAGCTATACATGTCAACTCTTCCGCCTGATAGAATACTAATCCATCTGCTTAATGTACCACTTAACTTATCAGATATTTGATTCAGGTCATCATCTCCAGAGAGTTACAGATGCTGGTTGATGGAGCCTCTGTTGTTTCAACAAACTATACATAAGAAATACCCCCCCCCCCCAATCAAACAGATGCACACTGGAAAACTGATATTCTAAGAATCTTAAGGACAAGAACTGGTACGGGTACTCAATCTAGTTTTTTCCGCAGTTCATACTACACTAGCTTTGAGAACAAAAGTTCTGGTGCCGTCATTCAGTCATGATGGCTGAAATGAAGTTATTGGAAAATAAGGTGGTTATAAAAACCAGTAATGCTCACCTTTACAATTTAATTGTACTCCACCACATGCATCGACTAGAGAATATAACCTAATGGAATCTGCCTGCAAGGTGAGATAATTTGGTGGGCAAGCAGAAAAAGTAATACCATCATTTTGCCATGATAAGCCTGAGTTTAGAATCTGATTATCTCACATAAGCTAAATCCATAATCTAGTTGACCAACAAAGCCTTAATTTCAAATCAGTTGACTTCTGCTATCAGAATCCTATATATCCATTGCGCTCAGAGTCTGAGACCAGGATCTAATGTCTCTTTTAAATTGCATTTATAGAAGAATGAAATGACAATAGACATCTGCAATGCTGGGGAGAAGGTCCGGATGAGAATATTTTAGCAAAAATCCATCAAAGGATAGTTTGTTAGTCTATCAAAGAATGCCTTGAGTGGATTGAAGGATGTCTCAACCCCAGCTAACTCGATATAGGATCTACTATCAGAGGTGTAAGTAATACATACTATCATAGGGGTAAGATTAAAATCTAAGAGATCCAAAATTACAAAAAAAAACCCCCCCCCCCCCAATCAAACAGATGCACACTGGAAAACTGATATTCTAAGAATCTTAAGGACAAGAACTGGTACGGGTACTCAATCTAGTTTTTTCCGCAGTTCATACTACACTAGCTTTGAGAACAAAAGTTCTGGTGCCGTCATTCAGTCATGATGGCTGAAATGAAGTTATTGGAAAATAAGGTGGTTATAAAAACCAGTAATGCTCACCTTTACAATTTAATTGTACTCCACCACATGCATCGACTAGAGAATATAACCTAATGGAATCTGCCTGCAAGGTGAGATAATTTGGTGGGCAAGCAGAAAAAGTAATACCATCATTTTGCCATGATAAGCCTGAGTTTAGAATCTGATTATCTCACATAAGCTAAATCCATAATCTAGTTGACCAACAAAGCCTTAATTTCAAATCAGTTGACTTCTGCTATCAGAATCCTATATATCCATTGCGCTCAGAGTCTGAGACCAGGATCTAATGTCTCTTTTAAATTGCATTTATAGAAGAATGAAATGACAATAGACATCTGCAATGCTGGGGAGAAGGTCCGGATGAGAATATTTTAGCAAAAATCCATCAAAGGATAGTTTGTTAGTCTATCAAAGAATGCCTTGAGTGGATTGAAGGATGTCTCAACCCCAGCTAACTCGATATAGGATCTACTATCAGAGGTGTAAGTAATACATACTATCATAGGGGTAAGATTAAAATCTAAGAGATCCAAAATGTCTACAGTCCTGACATACAACGATGCAGAGAAAGTTGCGGGATAAGAGATTATTTCTACAACCAGGCTAGCAATCGTACAACAAAGGCTTCTTTCTCCCTGAAGACTAGGGTCCACTTGGTACAAAGATTGTGCAGATGATATTCTAGACTAGATTAGATAACCCAATCCAGGAAGGAGAAGACTATTCATTAGGCCAGTAGTCACATGGGACAAGTGGAAAGTACTCCTAGTATGCAAATATAAGAAGGGAAAATCCCCTCACATTATATATGCTCCATTGCTCACTTTCCACATTGTTATTCCTAGGGCGTCAATACTCCTAATTTCCAGTAATAGTCACAGATCCCCAAAATAGGTTGCCTGTTGAAACTACAAAGATCCCAAATGTCTAAGGTACTGAGAGAACAAGGATTCAAATGTAAATTTTGTAAGAAGCTAGTTTTTAATCCATGTTAAGCAATTGTAAGTTGTAACAAAGGTTCCTTTCTTGCTTCTTGAAGATTAGAAGCCATTTCTTACAGACAGTTCACCTTATAAGATTTATCTCCCCTGGAACACTCCAACTTCTAAGCCTCTTCTCTGTACACTTGTACTATAGTTGATGTCTTCTAAAATTGGAATGAGTTACTTGAAGACGTGCACCTGACTGCATTTCCAAAACACACTCTTATCTCATTCAACTTTAAAGTTGATAGGTACATGAAAATCACCCCACACTTTCATTAGTTTCTTCACGATAGGACATCATAATTTCGTTCGTTTCAAATTGAGATTACTGATCAAGATCCGATTTTTTAAAATGTGTTTGCTTATAAACATCCAAAGTTACACAAGTGTGAATCATAGATGGGTTTGAATAAATCAAAACAGGTATAATAAAGGATTTATATACTTGACCTCAACTATTAAAGTGGTGCTCGTCATTTCAAAGTACTTTTTTATGATAACCGTGATATACGGATCAACTTGCACGCACCTCAACTAATTTCATGGGGTACCTGCTAGCACAAGTACAAATAACTCTATTCACCAAAACTTGAACAAATGAAAAAAAAAATCACCTGGTGTTTTTGCCTCCGCTTCCCACTACATTGACCAGTAGGTTTCACCCTTTGATGATTTTCTTGAATAGTTGAATTTATCATGGGCTGTAATAATCACCAAGCACTATTCATGGAAAATAGTTGAATTAATAAGCATTCTATTTATTTCATCCTATCATCCTATAATCTAGCACTCACAAAGAAAGGGACAGAGGCATTGTGCTGGGAGATTCGGAGCACGTGAGTCGCAACTTGGGGTATTGTAGGTGCATAAATTTGGAGGAGGTTAAGAGTGCTATTCGTAGGATGCACAAGGGGAAGAGCAATCGGGCCAGATGAGATCTCTGTGGAATTTTGGAAGAGTGCGGGCAAGGCAAGTTTGGAGTGACTAACTAGGTTGTTTAATGTCATTCTTAAGACAGCCAAAATGACCGAAGAATGGAGGTGGAGTACAATGATTCAAGAGAGGTAGAGGTAGGTCGAAGAAACATTGGGGAGATGTGATTAGACAAGACATGGCACAACTTCATTTACTAGAGGACATGGCCTTAGATAGGAGGCAATGGAGGACACGGATTATGGTAGAAAGCGAGTAGGTATTTGAGCGTTGTCTCACTTATTATTCCATACTAGTAGTCGTAGTATTACTCTTATAGTTTTTTGTTCTTCGATTTCTGTTCCGATATGTTGTTTCTTGTACTTCGATTATAGTATTATTATATTGTAGTTATTGTTCCTTTTTCCCGGAATGTTGTCATGCTATTTTTAGTATTTTGTCGTGGGTTCTTCACTTGTATTATTTCTTTTCCTGAACTGCTTGCTTATCCTTGAAATGAGGGTCTATCAAAAACACCCTCTCTACCTCCAAACTCCAAAGGTAGGGGGTTAAGGTCTGCGTATATACTGCCTTCCCCAAACCCCACTTGTGGATTACACTGGGTATGTTGTTTTGGTTGTTGTATTATCCTAATCTAGCACTCGTCAACTTAAATTAGTAATAACAAACTTCGTTCTACTTTTTCTCTTGTTTTTTTGGCTAGTTTTGGCAAAGGGAAGTAGCAAGTCTGAGGCAGCAGCTGCATTACTTGCAAGAAAATCACAGGTATATCTTCTACATGCCTTGATGCCATAGGATCTTTTGTTGTATAAGCTACAGATTAAGCAGTATGATGCCTTTACACACTACAGGGTGAGCATTTGATACCTTTTAATTTTTTGAATTATGTGAATCACCTTATCTAAAGGGTAAACTATTTTAGTGGAGATATTTTTTAATTATCTTTTAGCACGAGCCTCTCCCACTGTCAAGAATGACCCTTCCCTACTTTGCTCCTCTTGATGATTCAAACCCTGACCTCAATTTTGGAGGTTGATAAGCTGCTTAACTTAGATCCCAAGGACAACTTTGTGAATCATTACACATTTTTGCAAAGACAAAACTTTAGCTACACTCATAATTGAGGAAGTAACTATTGCCACACAAAAAGTATGTAAGTTGGAAATATTTTGTGATCTAGCAGGCATCTCTATAAGGTGTAAAGTTCCTTGGACACTTGGAGAGGTTGGAGTAGTACAATTATTTAGAATATTTTACTTGGTAGTTGGAATTTTATTTTATTTTTATGACAAGGGAAACCCGCAGCCGCTACCCTTTGGGTGCGCACGGGGTAAAAACCCCGCTCCTATGCAATAGCTCGCAAACCACATAGGAGAGGTAACCCGCACTAGGCAAGCCCGGTGCGACGAGCTCGACCCAGAAGGCAAACCCCTTGCTTTCGCTGGCAGGGGGTTTCGAACTTGAGACCTCCAACATGGAAGTCCCAACCCCAAACCACTGGGCCACCCTGAAGGGTACTTGGTAGTTGGAAATACAAAATGTATTCTACTGTACAACTCTACTGGCAAATGTGGAAGAAACAGAAAAAGAAAAAAAAAAGATTTGAGTATGATAAAAGCCAAAATATATAGCATTGTTGATTCCATTTGACCTATTATCTATCCTTTGAAAATGCAAGACATCCCATTTAATCACCTCTTTCACTTTCACTTTTTTTCCTTGACTTACCTCAAACAAATAAAAGCCATCTTGAGGTACTAACTGTAATCCGAGGCACACATATGAGAAGACAAAAGGCATTTAAGGGGGTTCTTCTTTACTGTTGAAACAGTTCCTTGTGGTTTCTCAAAGTTTCTTTTGTTAGTTTTTATGGTTCGGGGAAAATAAACAATTGGAAAACAGAACCCCAACAAAGATGCTCCAAATTCATGTTGTTCTAAGGTTCAATCTTCTCAAGCATAATTGTAATTCAGGGTTTCTGGTAAAAGACTTATGGTGCAAGGCAATAAAGGCTGTGAAAACAGAACAACATAAAGATGCCATGATTATTGATTTTGGAGGACATAAGATGCACTCCTATATAGCAATTTATGGACATACAAAATTTATAAGTGCACAAAAGAATTCTGAACAGAGAAATAATTTTCTACTGCTTGGTTGCTAGTGATTGATTGTTAGTAATAAGAACCACTGCACCAATAAATTATAAATGTAGATGCAAAAAGATTAAATAAAAAGGCAAAGACTAGTCAAACTCAAATATCATATAAATTAATTCAATTAAGAAAGAACTTGGAAAAATTCTGAATATAAAAACTTACAAATCCAAGAATTACTTAGGAAATGACACCCAAGATTTGAAATTGCAATGTTTTCTTCCATGTGTTACTGTGAATAACTCCAAGAAAAGAGAAGAATAATTATTGAAAATATGAAGATGAACATCTCCTTTTACTTTGCTACAGGGCATGATTCGAAGTTGTAAGCATGCTTAACATGCAATTATAAAGTCACTATAAATCGTGTAAATTTCATTGTCATAGATCAAGCTTAGTAAACTGAAGGGAGAAATAATTTAACTAACACCTTTTTTATGAACCACAGGCAGCTTTTGGGTCAAGAACTTTCTGGACTCAACACCAAAGATCTAACAAATCTGGAAAACCAAATTGAAATGAGTTTGAAAGGCGTTCGAAAGCAAAAGGTAAAATCTACACATTTAAATTCTTCTGTGTTCATGAAACTTATGCTAATATCAAGTCAACGATCTCTCCCAAAAGTATTACTCCTTTTTTTATTATAAGGATCCTAAATGTATTACTCTTTTCTTGCAGGAGCAGATTCTGACGGATGAAATCAGAGAACTAAATCAGAAGGTCTTACCAGAAAAACTATAACAACTTCCATATGTCTTTAATCTTTGCACCAAGATGATTAATATTGCTTCTACAGGGCAATCTTATTCATCAAGAAAATATAGAACTCTATAAAAAGGTAAACCTTATTCGACAAGAGTACACAGAATTGCAGAAGGTACTAATTTAGAGAGTATTCTCCAACTGTTGTTTGAGTATGCAGTATGCACCACAAAAATGTGATTTTACATTAAACTTTTACCACACGCATAGATGTCCTTGACCTTGATCTAAGGAAAACTTATCTATTCAGATTTCTGAGCAAGGATATGAAAGTGCACCAAATGGGGGTGTGCAGGCCACACATACAATCAGCAATGGATATGACCTACATGCACCAATCAATCTCCAGCTAAGCCAGCCACAAACACAAAAGAATGGAACATCAACAAGTGTCATGCAACTTGGGTAAATTCCTATCAGAATAATTAGTCATGCTTCAAACTCTCGCTTCTCCCCCACTCCCATAATTTGATCCCTCCCTCAGAGGGCAATAGAGAAAACGTGACATTAACTCCACCACTATTACTTTTTAAACAGGCTACAACTGCACTACACAGAAGACTGATAGCTCTCTGTTTTCTCAACTAGACCTACATCTAAAAGACACTTCTATGAATCCCATTCTTGATCAAGCTAGAAGGAAAAAGTTCATCAAGCCTGAGGAGACTATGCTCTGCTGATATGTTGGAGAGTTTTATGATTGATGTGAACATGCAGAAGTTATCTATGTAAAGTAATTTAACTTAAACTAAGAATAAAAACATGAGGATTATCACTTGTGACTTGTCAAGGTTTGCTTCAGTATTATATGTGTTGAATGAAAATGGTTGTACATTAATACCTGTGATTGGTGCCCATCCAGGATGACTCAAATAAGACTTGGTTTCATGGAACTGTACAAGGCTGCATCAAACTCGGAAGAAATTTTATTTGAGTTCCATGGCTTAATTTCCCGTTTCTGCTCAAGAGCCCCTTTAAAAGAATGACTCCAGAAATTTGAACTCAATATTGTAAGATTCTCAGGTTTTTTGTGAGAATGCTCATCTTATAGACTAAGAAGGCTTCCATACACTCTCTTTTTCTGAATGCTTCAAGATACTAGTAATGCACTATCCTGCAAACTATAACATAAAGGTTACACAACTACAACATATTGCCAAAATTCGATCAGTGAACCAAACGATGCTGTCAAACCAATCGAAATAGGAAAAAATAAATGCTGAAAATGCAAAATCTGACCGGATAAAGTTTAACATTAGGATCATTTTATAAGTATTCATGAGCATGTTTCTATTGTTATAAGGACCGACAACTCCTACATGCAATGCATCAAAATCACCCACAATTAAGCACGTGAAACATTAAGAGCCGCCGAAACCCTGTGAAAACGGGAAGTTGGACAAGATATACTAATTCATCAGACACCTCTTTTTGTCAGCCAATTCAAACTAAGAAGAACATTGACTTTTAGCTCCAGACATGAGACTACAATAGGGTCAACTTTCAAAGACCAGAAATTAACTACTCTTAGACAAGTTTACTTTAGTTAACTCAACCTTAAGCCAGGAGGGAAAATTGACTAATCACTACACGGCTATACAAGCAAGTTGCTACATTTGGCTAACTGAATCCTAGGCTGGGAGTTGAGTGCAATTACAGGGAAATTTTTTCAAAGTTTTCAGCTCACCTATGAGGAAGAAAAATAGAAGGAAAAGAAGTCCAGCTGATGTAGTTAGGAAATTCATCTGCAAAGCAAAAGGTAAATCTAAAATGATCAGACAGATCAAATAGATAGCAAAGGATCACCAGCAAATGAGGTTTTGCCTTTTGGGACATCTATACTATATCAGAAGGACCAATAGCAAGAAGGACATCCATACACTAAGGTTGCATATGCTCACAGTACATAATAAAAGCATTGCACGCAACTTATGATAAGAACATATACATGCTCAATGCAATGCATCCAAAAGTATAAAAAGTGGATGTATACGCTTGGAAGCCCAAGTGAGAAGAATTAAGGCACATAAAAATCGGCATCATCCATCACATAAATGAAGTCACCAAAAAGAAAAGCATAACACTCTGAATGTTTCAAAGTTTCAAGATCTAGTGGAATTTCATTCAACGTACTGTGAGCATTTGCAACCTTAAAGTGACAAGTAAAATTTATTATGTACTCAAAAAGTGCTACTTTATCTATAAAAGTATGTTTAACAGCAACCAGCAGCGGTGGTTACATTTGAGGAATAAGGAAAATTGATTTCAGTATAAAACTCTGCATTACTTACAGCATTTTTTTACGTTATAGAACTTTTCTTTACTAATATAATCTCAACATTACTAATGCAGCATTTTAGTTACCTTTTTATCAAAGGTTATGCAAGAGTTTAGTATCACGTGTTTTATAACTAATATTGGCACAACTTTTTCTGAAATTTATATGGAATAAAATAAAATGTGAAACAATAAGAAAACATCACTTCCATTAAAATAAAGGCAAGAAGAACCTTCATTTGAGCATGGGGATTCTATCTCGATGATAGAAGGAACTACTTGAGCACTTGACAAGAAGAAACTTCATTTGCCGGAGCTGGGAATGTTGTGTGTACTTTCAAGTTAACGTTGAAAGATTCACTAGAACGAGTATGCATGGGATATTATGATATGTGATCTGTTTGGTAAATGGGAGATAGTGTTACTAATTCGAGCATTAGGGAAACCAGCAGGGAATCAAAAGCGACAATGCCTTGAGATGGGAGTAATAAAAAAAATCAATGGAAATAAGATAGAAGGATAAAGGAGTCGCGAGCAAGAGAAGTTAGGTTTTCTACCCAACACAGTCTTTTTCAACCCAACATAGCTTTTCAATAAAACCAGTGTATTCCTCGTGATTATACGTTGGATGAACCAAAAATCTCTGCCATTCACTGGACACAAACTACCAGCTGTCATCCTTCCACTGCTCATCCTTTCAATGCTCAGGCAGAGAACCAGTCACGAAGCCCCAACATGATGATGCCCTCGAGATTCATGTTCAAAAAGAGCACACAACAGTGATACAGTGACCTTTTAGTGGACCAACACTCCACTTAAACCACCCAATCTAATCCACATGAAAGAAATCTGGGAACCCATTCAAATTTGAACTTGACAAATATCCACCACTCCAAGAGGCTCAAACTCACAATTATAGGGTTATTTGAAGTACATTTTTAGCCAATTGGTTTTGTTCTTCTCCGCCATAATTACAAAACAAACTTGTTGCACTTTATAGTTGCGTGATATGTTAACCACCTAACTACATCGAGAAAAACTAGCAAAATTTTATCATCGGCCTCCTGACCAACACAATAATCAAGTTTATGAAGGAACCAGATAAATCAAGCAATATCCGCAAGTACTTGCTTCAACATTTGTGGCAGCTTAAAGGTTATCCACTAGTTTTAGACTTTTAGTTGCTTGATATGGTAAAAAATTAAATCACATCAGTAACTATGCAAAGACATGCCCATGATTACAAAAACAACAAAACTATCCCAACTTTCCCCTAGATATAGAATGTGCCTAAACTCATTTGCTTCTAACACTTCTCCTATAAAGAGCATAAAAATTGACAATCCTGAGACTTAGTCGAAGTTCAAGATTGTAGAAGGTTATTTAAAGAAAAGGTGGGATGTTTCAGCTTCTTTAAGTTTCTTTTGGTTCAACATGAATTAGCAAGAGAATCAATAGCCACCGCAGTATCAAGCACGAGAATGCAATGTATTGAAACCACAGCCTAAAATATCTCCTAAGTACATTAAATTTCAAAATCAACAACAACAAAACACAACGTATAATCCCACAAGTGGGGGCTCGGCCTTATCCCTACCTTGTAAAGGTAGAGAGGCTATTCTGGATAGACCCTCGACTCAAGTAAAGCATATCAAGAAAACAAGCATGTGATAAATTTAATAATCAGATTATCTAATAACCTATGTAGTCATACGGAAAGAAAAGAAAAAGCACAACTAATAAAGCTCCATAGCAATTAAGAATCATTAAAAAGCTATTCAAGATAAAGCAGTGAATTTCATGTTAAAAAAAATGGACAAGTAGCTATAAGAACAAAAGAATCAAAACCAATTACTACTTTCTTGATCTATTGAAAAACAACTTGCATCACCAAAAAAATCCCAAGACAGCCCATAAAGAATAAGATTGTTAACATGACATGAATCAAGAAATTCATAAAATCAAGAAAACTGAATGTTCAAGAAAATTCAGAGTTCAAGATTGTAGAAGGTTATTAAAGAAAAGGCGGGATGTTTCAGCTTCTTTAAGTTTCTTTTAGTTCAACATGAATTAGCAAGAGAATCAATAACCACCACAGTATCAAACACAAGAATGCAGTGTATTAAACCACTGCCTAAAATTACAACAAAAAACACCGGATAATCCCACAGGTGGAGTCTCAGCCTTAGCCTTACCCCGCTCAGCTCAAGTAAAACATATCAAGAAAACAAGGGTGCAGTAAATTTCATAATCAGATGATCTAATTACCTATGTAGTCATACGAGAAAAAAAACACAACTAATAAAGCTCCATAGCAATTAAGAATCATTAGAAAACTATTAAAATAAAGCAGTGAGTTTCATATTAAGGAAAACGGACAAGTAGCTATAAGAACAAAAGAATCAATTACTACTACTTTCTTGATCTATTGAAAAACAACTTGCATCACCAAAAAAGATTCCAAGACAGCCCAGAAAGAAGAAGAATTGTTAACATGAAACAAGAAATTGAGAAAACTGAATCAAGAAGAATAAATCAATGGTACGTTAAGAATGCATGTAATTTAGAAGCGTACCTGTCGTCAATGTAGAGGGGAAGAGGAGAGATAGTTGAAGAAAACAGACAGACAAACAAAGAATGTATCCACCATTACACACAGTGATTTGGTAGAACAGAGGGAGGAGGAGAGAGAAGAAAATATCTGGAGGTTCATTGGATTTAAAATATTAATGAAAAGAAGGCTTCCGTATCAAGAAAAAAGACAAGTTTTTATAAGCATATCAACACAGGGGCACTTTTGTCATTGCAACATATTTTTATAGACCCGGCCTCTAGTCATCCGTTCAGATTCTCTTGAAATGCCGATGGCGATGACCGGTTTTTATATTCCTCGCTCATTTTTTCTAATAAAATATTATTATAATCTATTTTTAAATTTTTTGAATGTAATTAAAATACCTCAAATCATAAAATTGAGATAAACAATTAAAATATCACCAAAGCTACAAATATACATTTTCAACACAAGTTGTGTATTTTAATTTCCACATGGCAAATTAGAGCCGTTTGAATTGACTTTAAAAAATTAGTTTTTAAATTAAAAATAAAAGGTCAAACTAAAATAATTTTTAAGTCAAAAAATAAAAAATAAAGGGAGACCTACTTTTGGTTTCTGACTTATTTTTAAGTCATTTTTTACCTTGTCAAACATTTCGTAACTTATTTTAAGCCAATCAAAACACCCTCTTAGTGTACTTAAAATATTATTGTCCCCAAAAAACTGCATTTTCTTGTTAAATTCAATTAAAAAAATTATTAAATATTTGACAAAAATAAGAATCTTTCAAACTGCCTCAATGTTAAAGTTTGCTTATGTTTTATGCTTCTTAGATCTCGCTTGTGAATTTCAGATATTTTTGCAATTGACAAAAATAAAGAATAGTAAAAGAAAATTTGTATCTTATATTTACATCAAATTTATAGAATTCTATATATGTGTATATATATAAAAATATAAACACTTAATCATAATTAATTAACATGTAATCTGAATTTATTAAATTATTTATTATACTAATAATTTACATATTTGATAAAATATTTATCAATAAACTATTCACGGGGAATATTTTAAACCTACTTTAAAACATACAGACCATTTTGATAATTTTCTCATCCCGGCTTCACTTGTGTTCGTGTCGTCGCTGAAAAACAACGCAGGCCGGTCAGTCCAAGTTCGCCGCACTTATGACGGCGTAATGCCGTTGTCAATTTTCCGGTATGGGAGTTATGCTTTAGCATCGCTGTTAATCCGGTGCTTCAGGTCACAAGCAGCATTGAAAGCATTGGCTAAAGCATCGGAAGACAAAATCCCAAATCTCATCCTCTACAATTATCCTTCATTTTCCGGGGCTTTTGCCGCGCTTTTCACTCACCTCTATCACTCTCGTCTCAACATACCTTACCTCGTCTTGCCTTTCTCTTCCGTCGAACCCTTCAGGTACGTTTTTCTTAATTCTTCACAGTAGAAAAATGCAATAAAGAAGGAGGCTTCACATAATATAGTATGAATCCAAATACTACCTGAACAGAGACAAACAGAGGATTCATGTAATAGACTCTTAACTATTTTGGATGGACTATTAGTTGATTGATTAAGCAAAGCTGTTAGGTTACATATTCAAAGAAGAAAAGAATTCGTAATATTTATCCTATAGTTTTTTATATTCTCTATTCAGCTCGTGTCTGGCATTGAACATGGATTATTCTTTTTCCCTTTGTAATTTTCTTGATAGAGTTGAAGACTTGTGTATTGACGGGCTGCAAAATTGCTACTTCCTTGATTTTGTTGGTCCAAAAGGATATGCAGAGGAGCTTGCTCAGCGGACGTCATGCCAGTAAGTTTTTCTTTTTTTTGTTTATTAATAAGCATAAATTTCTTCAGATGCTGGTTGTTCTCTTGATTTTTACTTTGATAATGATTCTGGAAGTTGGAGACGGGACATGAATTGATTTTTAAATCAAATTAGGATAGTTGGGTTTGATCACCGGAAGTCTGCTCTATCCAAGATCCCTTTGAATCAAAGCTCTTGTGGGAGTCTCACATTTCATGTCAATCTCGAGAAAACTAGTTCAGTTGCTGTTTATGAACATTTCTCTTCTAAACTTTCAGAGGTTGGATCCAATAAGGTGCATTCTATTGTGTTTGTCATTGGCAATACTTGTTTTTTAGCTAGATTGTTTTTCAAAGCGACTGGCCCTAAAGTGGTGATGTATGTGTGTTTTTAAAGCACAGGGGGATGCTATCAGCTTGCTAAATTCTACTTTTCAAGATCAAGTTGAAAATGTTCTAAAATATATAGAAGATGGAGATCTTCACAGGTGGAGTTTGCCTGATATTAGGGCCTTTGGAATTGGAATTAACCAGTGGCGTTCAAAATTGAACTGCATCACTAATCCACATATGTATAAACAGGTTCGCAGTTATTTTTTGCTTTTCTCTTAGGGGTGGGATGTGGTGGTTATGGGGTGGGGGGGGAGGTCACTTGGTTGTCTAGGATAAAAGACTGAAGATAATAAAGTATGCATTTGATTCTATGTAGTTTTTCCATTTTATTGTGCTCATATGGAGTTGATCTAAATAAGTTCATGTTGCATTCCCTTTTACATAAAATGTTTTCCCTCAGTAGAGTATATCTAATATTTTCCCCCTTAAAACAGCTAATGGGGATCCGCACTGGTGATTTAATTGCTACTGGGAACTCCCATATTTCAAATAAACTGGCTGCGGCACACAAGTTGCTGGATAAGTTTTTCAAAATTCGGCTGGGGAGAGGACTTTATGGTGAATGCTTGGTAAAGAAGAAGAATCTTTTATGACGTTTTCTTTTGAATTGACAACTTACTTCATAATACTCAAAAATACTTTGAAGAGCACAGCTGAATGTATGTCAGTATTTAAAGAATTTAGTTTCAGATGTTTGATAACATGTTATACAACTGTCTGCTTGACTTGTTTTCAATCTTCTATAGGTTTTCCATATGCCAGGTTATTCATGCTTAGCCAACATTACTCTATTTCAGTTATAATTGTAAATTTTGTTTCCCATTCTCAAGATAATTAAATGAAGTATTTAAATTCTGTTTTATCTTTTAGGGGGTTAGAGCTGATGGCAATCCAGACCTGAGTGATGAAATTGGCAAGGAACTAAGCAAGAAAAGCGCTTCAGTTGGACTCAGGTTTTTATGCTTATTTATCTTCTTTTTTTCTCTAACGTGTTCATGGGCATTGAGACATTTTTATTACTTCACTTTCGAACTAGAAAGATCATAAGCTTCATGATCCATATTCATGACTAGTTTTATGCTAAAAGAGCACACCTTAGGTTATTTGTTGCTTTTACCACAATTTAGTACTTGTAACTGCTGCTTTTACTTTGAATCTATTATACCCCAGGCCTATAGGAGCAGTCATATACCTTCAGCGGAAGAATCTCAAGATGTGTCTGAGGACTTTCGATGCTGCTACTGATACTTCAGAAGTTGCCAAGGTCTGCTTCATGATTCACTTGTCTCTGTGATTATTTACTTATTTATTTATGTCTCTTCATCTTGAAGATATTCCTCACCACTAAGCTCTTTGAAATTATGCTGCCAGCTATGCTTGTCCCGTTCACCCTCCCACAAACAAACAGACTCATGCTCTTAACTTTTCGTGCCAACAAATACTTTGCTTCTTTAAACATGCAGGCATATGGTGGAGGTGGTTCTCCTAGTTCTAGCTCATTTATAATTCGGATGGATGAGTATAACCAGTGGCGCTCAGTGCATTCATCCTAAATGGGGTACAATATGAATTTCCATCCTCTTCATAGTTAAGCCAACTCATATATGAATCATTGAATTCGTTTTAAATGTTTATGTGAGATAGATGCGTTCTCGAAGTAATCATTTAGCTTAGGCAGATTAGAGGTAGTATATACTTAAAATGGCATCAAGGGAATGCAGAAGTGCAAAAAGACAAAATGTACATCAAGAAAGGAGCAAGAAGAGGGATGAGATCTTGGAGGGACCATCAGCTAGTTGAAAGGACATCTTTCTCTCTTTTTTTTCCAATTGGAAGTTGACTAGGAAAGTTTGAATAGTCTGTAATTTAGTGAAATTGAATTGTGATGCAGAGACCTATAATGAATTGTTAGTGCATCCTCCATTTAAATTACATTGTCTTATTTTCCTTTTTAATCCGTTTCAAAAAGAATGCCTCTTACCTTTTTTGGCAACTCTTTAATTTTAACTTTTCACATGACATGTTTAAAATCACAAGATTAAAAGACATTTTGATACATTCTGCAGTTTAAGACACAAGATTCAAAAGTCCTCTTTACTTTCTTTAATGCCGTGTCAAGTCAAAAGCATGCAAACAAATGAAAACAGAGGGAGTATTTGCCAATTTATGTGGCACAATTGGAATTTCAAACTTTTAAACTTTTACCATGAATTCAGACATGGAAACTTTAAGTGTTGTGAATAAAATTTATATATTTGAAAAGTACGTAAAATATACTATAAATCACAGAAATTAACAACGTAAAATATTTTAAAGGCATATAATGAATTTTCGGTCAAAAAAAAACTTGGTTGACTCTCGAAATTCCAACTATGCCACATAAATTGGGGCGGATGGAGTACATATGTATCCCTTAAATTAGTGAAATCCATCTTTCTTATCTTACAACAACTTCTAAATTAAATTAATATTACTACTTAGCAAAGAAAATATTAAAGTAAGGCAGTGACAATTGTAGGGATAGAAAACTGTGCAGGGTGGTGCAGGTTTATGCAGGACGGGGTGGGTTGAAGTGTTTGCCGGTTTTCCCTGCTACCGCCCCGCCCTTCCCCGTTTGCCATCCCTACCGCACATACTAGTATTCCTGTGTTTGTGCACGTTTCAGACTGATGGATGCATAATGGCTTTCAGTCTCAGAGAACATCTTCTCAGATTGTAACTGCATGACCTTTTTTTACTATAACCAAGATTGGGGAAGATAGAGGCAAATGTGATTGCAGTTGAATACACAGTAGAACTGTAGAAGATGTTAACAATCTTTTTTTACAAGAATGTTTGTCATTACTTACAAGAGAGAATTTAGGTGGGAGCAATATGCAGTAATATGATTTTTCAAATCTAGGTGTGTAACTTCTGAATACTACTTGAGAGAATATAGAGATTATTTTGGTCCCTTAAATACATATAGTTTATACTGAATATATCCACTTATCTAGTTGGACACCCATCAACAGCTATGCCTTTGGCTGTTGGACAAGTTGCTAATTTACAGTGTTCCCCGTTGGTTCCCCACCAAGTCACTCCTTTATTCTCCATTCCCAACGAGAAATATAGTAGGACTGCCATGAAAGCTACTCCTGCATCCAATGCTGCGGATAGAATGTAGTTGTATCTCTGCCACCATTGCTTTCGGTATCGGAAGATGAAGAAGTTGAAAATTGTGCCGACAATGACCCATGCATTATAGTTTAATGGTGTTGCTGGTGGCATGGCACCTGTTGCTCCCAGAAGAACTGGAAGGTTGATCAGGGGAATCCATGATTGTGTTGGAAACATTTTATGCAAGAGCCACACTATTACAGGTCCTATTGCTCCTCCAAGGAAGAACCAGTTCATGGAGCTGTAATTCCCAAGGGTTCCAAAAATCCTTTTAGGTCCGACTAAACCCCAGATAACTGATGCATCGAAAAAAACACGATCTCCTGGGCATGTCCATGGACTGTTTGGTGGAAGGAGATCATCTTGACATATGTTCTCGATGGAGTTTAGCAGCCACCATGCCACAGATATGTTGATAGTTCCGGAAATTATTGTTCCTAAAAACTGGAATTTAACCAAACAAGAATGAAAAATATTCTTCTATGCTGGAATTTACTGTTGTTTGGAACATTGATAAATTCTAGTTGCTGGAAAAAATTGACTAAGTTAAATAACGTGTCTCAGTACATCCTGATGAAAGGTAAATTGCTAAATTCTTGTGTATGTTGATAGATTATGAAATCCTTACTCTCCATATTTACTTGTTTTTCTTGTATGCTCAATTTTATTCTACCCTATATAGCTGCTTTTAATAAGCATTGCACTCATAATTTAGCATTTATCTGATTGTGGACAACTATCTACATACATATTGAGGTAAATGCCTTTTGGTGCTTTCCGTGATTTATTTTTTTTATACAAAAATGGGGTGGGAGGAGATTGGGCTTTTAGTGATGGGTTTGGAAATGCAAACTCAGTTCATTGAATTGATGCTCAATTCTATACATCTATGCAGTGATCTAATGTCTGCATTTAATGTCATTTATATCTCGGCACATAAAACATGTTTTCTCTCTGAATTAAGACACTGGTGACTATTCTGGATGTCTTAAAGACATGGAGAAGCTTCTTCATTGTGGACTTGTGGTCTCTCTACCTAGGAAATTGTTACTGCTAATATTTGCTGTATACTAGAACCGCCAAGTTCATCACTGCTTTATTTCCAACTTTTTGGCAGAAATGATAAAGTGAATATACCTGAACCAAGAACATTGATCGAGGGGGGATCTTCATGTAGTGGCCCAGTTTGAAGTCACTGAGGAAAGAGACAGCCTGTGACATACTCATGTATCCATAGACTTTGAAGCACACATTGGCTATTGGTCGTCCTGGTAGTATTATTCCCATGACATATTCAGTGATTATGTTCAAACCTGGGGTCTGCAAATTAGCATCATAAATAAGAAGCTTGGAAAGAACTCTATTGAAATAACAAGGGTGATGATCTTGGATCTATTATTTCTATAAATCCAACTAGTTTAAGGTATCAGACATTGATCGGCACTTGCATATTGGTATGTTAAACAAAGAGTGAATGATGGTCGTTTAGTAATACTTAGAGCTTCCAACAATAGTACATTAAGATTTCGTTTGAAGCTCGATGCTAATAGCCTATATTTTGGCAGGATAAACAGTTCAAGCATGCTAATTAATCTGATAGGCAAGACATGCTTGTGGTGCTAAATGTAAGTGTAAATGTGTGTGCTTTATCACCTGGTTTGTTGTGGCTGTTATTATGCTGATTGGAAGCGTGAAGATAAAAGCAATAGCACTTGCAAATAGAAGCCCCCACCATGGCATCTGGACTTGGTTATTCAAGAAAATGCAGAGGATTAGGGAGACTGCTAGTGTCACCAGAAGCAATGCATTGAACCACCATGAAGGTATGTCTTTGTATTTCCTCATTAGTCTTGTATGAATATCCTCCTTTCCCTTATATGAAGCTCGGAATCTTTCATATATTTCCCTACACATTGCAAGTGGACGATAAATACAATCCTTAACCGCCATTGTTGTAGCTTATTAATAAGCAATTCTTAAACTTATTCATAGTTCTACTAAATTGTAGAAACTTTGCTGCTAAACAGCTCTATATATGTAGCAATTGAGTCGTCAAAATTTTGAAGAAATGTAAAATTAATCCACACATTATTAATTTTGGGATGATAAGACAGACATGTAGTTCTATTTTTTAAAAAGCATAGTTTTTCTCAACTTCGACTCAAGATTGTAAAACACTAGGAGCAATTTGACAAAATAGTAGTACTGTGGCTTGACAGTTAGTGTGTTTTACCTTCCATAGAACAGTGCCACGTGTGTAAGAGTAGATGCTATAGTAGCAAAACCAAAACCGTAAGTGAGAGCAAAGAACATGCTTATATGTATCCGCCCTTGCTCCTCATACTTGCCAATATCTAGCTCAAACTTGTCATTCACAATGGCTGATATATCGTACTTCTGACCTTGTGATGTGAATAAGTGCGATGAGAAAATGGGAAATTTGGAAGCACCATACAAGTCAAATCCCCAATATGCTATTGGGATCACCATGTATATTATCAACATGTACCCTGCAAAGATGTTGACAATGGCAAAGAAAGGGCAGATGAGGGGGCTGAACAAGAAGGATGCCACAGCAGACCAATCTAGGGTTATAGCTCCAACTCCAAGGCCCCTCATGCCTGATCCAATTTGTTGAGCTGTCACTGATTTGGAGAATGCCCAGCAGATCCATGAGATGCTCGTGAGTGTTGAGAATAGATATCCTGGTACCAAATACCAGCAAAAGCTGCATATCAATGCAATGAGGAAAAATTTTGCTCTTGACATGCGCCGGTCATCTTTCTCATGCAAGGCCCTACAAAGATCAATGACCCGTTTGAATAAGAAAATTACTGTGAAACAGTTTACTTGTTCTATACAAGCGCAGCTGGAGGGAGGGAAAAGCCTTTCAACAATGAGAAAATTTGAAACAAAGAAATTTACGGTGAGGATTCATATAGTTCGCTGCAACTTTTTTTGATTGAGGTATCGTTGTTGTTGAATAGAACCTTACAAAACTATTTTGGGTTAAATTGGATTTGTGACGCTTTAGACTGTAAATGTCTGGTCCAGGACCTCCTAGGAAGAGGATGAAAGGAAGACATAATACTATGTCACAATAAATAGTATTCCTTTATTTTAATTTATGTGTCTTACTTTTCTTTTCAGTATGTTTCAAAGGAATGTCACCTTCAGCAAGTTTTAAATTTCAGCATTCACTTATATTATACCCCTGAACTATTAATATAACTGTATAAACGTGTTTATGAGACCTCAGTTTGCCATTTTACAAGAAGAAAGACTGTATTCTTGTTTCTTTGCATGATATTTATCAGGAAAATGAATTAAGCTGTGATCGACTAGTATTTCATTATTGAGGTATGATCTTGATGACACCATAATCGGTAATCAGCACAGCAGTCGTAAGCGGTGAAGTTTAAGGGAGGATTACAAATTAGGCCGGGCTATGTTGAGCACAAGCCCAACATTTTTATTTTCGACTTGCAATTAATTTTAAGATGTTAGGCATAGTTATATTTTGATGAAGGATAGTTGTGAATAGGGGTGTACATGGCCGGGTTGGTTCGGGTTTTTCTAATATCAAACCAAACTATTTGTGTCGGATTTTTAAATTTATTTTATAAACCAAACCAATAAAACTCGGGTTTTTCAACGTCGGGTTTTTTCGGATTTTCGAGTTGTTTTGGGTTTTTCCGGTAAAGTTTCATACAAATATATAATTTACTTGTACTTCAATATTTCTTTAGTCCTATCAAAATACAACTATCTTAGGTGTTTTTTAATAAATAACACAAATATAATATGATTAATGACACTAAAATATCCAAACAAAAAATAATAATAATGAAATCGTGTAAAACAAATATTGCAAATTAACAAGTCATAATGAAAATGATCATAATTTAAAAAGTACTAAAATTCATAGCTAAAAATAAGTTTAATAAGTATTAGTTACATGACTAAATATTAAAGGAAATTAAATTAGATTATGTAGTTTAATTGTTTAAATCAATGTAAAACTAAAGAACAAATATTCAATATTATTGTCATTCTTAGTGTTGCATTGATTTTCTTTTTGCATTAGTATTAATTTGATTTTGATTTAAGCTTTAATTACCAACATTTGTGGACTATAATCTTTATGGACCATTCAAAAATTCTAAGTTTCAAAACTTGAAATAATATATTAAAAGATAAAAACTATGAAAAAAGTATAAGAAATATTTAAAAATTATATCAAAGTAAATATTTTTATGTATAAAATAAATTTAAAATTATATATATAATGTCGGGTTGGTTTTTTTAGTTAAAACTAAACCAACCCAAATATAATCAGGTTTTTTTTTTTCAATACCAAACCACTAGTTAGATTTTTTTTTCCAATTTAACTCGATTTGTGCTTTAATTCGGTTTTTGATTCGATTTGTACACCCTAATTGCAAATTGTCATTATGCATACGTAGTTTGTAAACCAAACACATTGCAAAAGAGGTTAGTCTACTAACGAGTAACGATCAACTGCTAAATGTGAATTCTCTTTGACGTGCCTCACCCCTTTTATTGAGTAGCACGAGTTCTCATATCTTATACTTACTACGCTACTTGTGTCAAAGAATTAAAGTTATAGCAGACCCAGAAGAACTTGATTCAATTATTCTTTCTTTTTTTTTAAATGAAGAAGACTTTTGGGCTTCCCAATCTCGGATCAGGCTCTTGGTTGTAGTATTTTTAAATATGAAGTATTTTTCTAAATTATATCTAAATACTTTTGAAACAATATTTTATCATTATTAACTCAAGGAGATATTTTATCATTATAAAGCTGGTTGGCAGCTGTCAAAGAATCGATTTAACATTTTAACTTGCGTGTGACCAGACCCATCTCATCTCCCCAACTCCCAAGTAAATAAAATATATATATACAATGATCAATTTGTTTTTCCTTGATAGTTGCATTATTTTTATTAACAACAAATATGGACTGAACGTGGTCGAATATAGGTAGCACATGGTATACCAAAACCTAGAATGTGGGAAGTTTTCAATCTATTTTGTATTTATAGCATTTTTGAAATATGGCCAAATGGTAAGACAAAGGACTGCAAATCTAAATTTTTTTTCTATTATGAGTATTAGATAAACCATTTAAATTAGGACAGATCTAAGAAATTTTGAATTGAGTTATTAGTTCATAGAGAATTATTTATTACTCCTATAAAATATTGTGCACGAGATATTTTGGACAAGGAGAGGATTGTATAGTTTGGGACGGGAAATAAAATAAAAACTTATCAGTATATATATATATATATATATATAATTCGGTCAATCAGTTCACAAAATTTGTACAAAAATAATTGAGGTATACACAATATATAGAATAATGGTAAAAATGAAACGAATTATAAGAAATTTGACGGATTACCGGAAAAGTGAGACCTGAACCAAAGTACCAGGCCACCACATATGGGCGGGCTCCACTACGTACTTCCTTAAAAGCCCAGCCCATCCATATCCCAAAACCTGTATTACATACAAAAATAATTACTGTATAAATTATATTCAAATTAGTCAAATATAAACACATACAGTATTTTGTATAAAAGAGATGTATGTCTACCATATATTATTATAATATAAAATATATGTTTATTGACTGTTTCTTTACTCTGCAGTTATATATGTCAATTTCATTCACTCTTAAGTTATATCCACTAAATTAGTGCATTTAAATGGCTCCACTTCCTATTCGATATGTGTTTTTTTAATAGAAAAAAATTATATAAATACACAACTTAAGATATCATAATTTCTAAAATTTATCATTTAAAAAAATTACAATTTTTTCTCTCGAATACATTCCTATCCCGCTTCGAGGTACATCCATCCCTCTCGGATACATCCCTATCCCCCTTCGAGTACTTCCATCCCTCTTGGATACATCCCTATCGTTAAGTAATGTATCATTTGCAATGTATCAGACAACCAATAAATGTATCCGAGAGCAATTAAAAAATTGAAATTTTTGTAATTGTAAAATCTTTGGAGATAGGATGTAATTAATTCCAAATGTATGAGATTTCAAGACGGTATACTTTTTAATATAGAAAATAAATAGTAACATTTTGAAAATTGTTTAAGGAAGCATTTAAATTATTTTTAGTAGTATAATTTTTTATGCGCTTTACGTAACAATATAGAGAGGATGAAGATGAAACTTTGTTTTTACCTGAGTGGTAATAATAAGAATCCAACCAGCCAAAAATGAAATATTTCTGCGGTAAAAAGCTTTGATAATAGTCACTATTCCAACGGCATAAGCTGAACCATTCCCAAAGGCACTTCCAGCATTAGCAAATATAGAAATGAGAACATGTTCCTTCATATTAAACGGGCCTGGATTCAGCGAAAACAATCTCGGCCCGAAGCCCGGTAACCGGAACTTCGTCTTCGGGAGAATCGTAGCTAAGAAGTGACCGATTGGAAGAGTAGCCACTTGGACTGTGATTTGTGTTATAACTAATGGCTCCGTTCGATAAGAGAAAAATTGGTTGAGAAAAGAGAGTAAACAACAAGAGAAAAGGCCTAAAAACCACATTCTAAATGTCCATACGGGTAGGGTCGGGTCATCGGTGTTGGTCACCGTTAACCGGACTTCTTCAATAGGTGAGATGTCATCGTCGTTATCGGAGTTGATAGCTCCGGCGAGAGAATCTGGCTGGTAAGTTCCCATTATGAAAAAAAATGTGAGTTAAGAGTACAAAGGCTAACGCAAGGATTATGGGTCCTATTTAATGCATGGGGTTTCAATATGGTCCTATTTGTACAATATGGGCTGCAGCAAGTTGACTTACCATATTCAACGCTAAAATTCAGGGCAACTTGGTGGAGTGAGGACAAGTAGAGTGTGAATCAATAACACAAAATTACGTCATTTTTACTTGTCCAATATTATTGACTTGACATACACTTATAATCAAAAGTCAAAATTCAAATTTCAAAGTAATTATTTTGCTTAGTCGAATTTAAATAGATAGTGTTATTACTAGATATTGATATTAGTGAAAAGTAATAAGTATAGAAAGAAATGATAAAGATGCATACAAAACGAAAGAGAAAGAAAAGAGAACAGTTTTTTCTGTTTATAGAATGAGCATTAGATAAACTGCTAAAGAGATAGACAATGACATTTTTTGGTAAATGGTCTCTATACAATGGTTGCTATCGCTAGATTAGCAGGACAACAATATATATATACTAGACTCTAGTTACTTTTAGTTGTTAATCGAGAAAATAGGGGTTTCAAACTTGAGATCGTCTTTTGAGAGATCATCTGTTCAACCAACTCGGTCAATATTAGTTAACGGTACTTTTAATCAAAGTTATTATCATGATTTTATATATATATAAAAGTAATTTGATTGTATAAATATTATTGTTATTGCACATAGAACTTAATATAAACTCAAAACATAATGACATGAAATTTGAGAAAGCTAATTCAACTCAAAACACTTATATAGGAAGCATCCTTAACCTTGCAGGTTGGAGAGTTATTCTAATAATATTACTAGCTATTGGCATGATTTGTTTCTATATTTTTACTTAATGATAGCATGTTTTAAGGGATCTGTTATGATTAATTATATGTCAGTCTCCTTGATTATGCATAGTTTATCTGCTAATTGAGGAAACCTCAAGCCTCGTATTTCCCAAATGAGTTGTACAATCTTAAGGATGCAAGTTCCATTTGACTTGGTCATTTCATTATTTTTCTTTTAGCAACTCTGCCTGGTAATTAAATCCATGTATCAAGCCCATTGTTAACATTTGTTTATAGATCTGAATAATAATTACTTATGAATCGTGTTGAATATTCCCTTGCCTCTACGTACCTTTTGAAATAGGGGGTAAAACCTACATACACACTATTCTTTTCAAACTCCACTTGTGTAAATACACTAGCTAAATACATTTTTGTTGTGTATTTCCTTCTTTGCCCTTTCTTCTCCCGCATTTTTTCTATGTATGTATCGTCTACTCTACATCAGAGATACCAAGATTCAGAATGTGGGAGATTCTAATTAATTAGTCAACTGTTTGGCACACCACTAATCCTACTTAATTAACTGTTCCAGCTAGTTCATTAATATTTAAGTCATATAATAATTTTTTACACTTCGAATGTAGCTAGTTTATAACTTTAACCTTTGGCAGATTACTAGTTACTACACCAAAAGTTTGTAGAGCATTATTTTTATTTTTATTTTTCACTTGTCTTTTATGAGTGGGTAGTTAATTAATGGTTAATTTACAAACCGAAACATTTAATGAGTGCCTTAAATAACATTCATAATTATTACATGACTGTTTTTGTTTATACTTGTAACTAGCCCTAATTTTACTTCTCCTTGGTATACCTTAAGGATCATTTGGTTCATGGGATGAAGAGAAAATTAAACTTGTAATACAATGTGAAATTATTTAATTTATTGTTAAGTTAGATTATGTTTTTAAGCGTAAATAACAATTTCAAAATTAATCACATTATATCATAATTTTGATATTGTTTTTACACCACATTCAATACAAGATGACAATCCTTAGATTATGCTAATTCCTTGATAAAACAATCAAAATTAATGACATTTAATACCTTCTCCATAGCTCTTCCCCAACATGACCACTTTTAACATTTTCAATAACAAAAATAATAGATGAATAACTTTTATACAACATTTGAAAAGCTGTCAATCAAATATTGTATAAAATTAATGTACGAATAACTTTTATCTTATTTGCAAACCAAACATGGTATAAAATTAATACACGAATAACCAAGTTATTTATGTATTAGCTTTGATCTTATCCAGCTATCAAACAATCTCTAACCGTTTCTAAAAGGCTTATATATGTAACCATTACACAAAAGTTAATTTAATAGCTTTAATGTTGAGGAAATTTCATTGCATAATTGAAAGAATAAGGTAGATTTGAAGAAAACATAATATTACATAACCTTTTTTTTTCGTAAAAAAATTTATTATAAAGCAAATGCAGTTTGTCTAAAATAACTAAGGCGTATTCAGAATCTAGTTTATCATACTGATAATAAATAAAAACTATAGTATAAAAAAAATGAGGTTGAAATGCAGCCAGCAACAGTGTCAAAGGAACTATGTCGTTTCAAGCAGGCATTTAGAACTTTCTGGTCTACCTAGTTATGATACCATACACCGCCACGCAGCCAATAATAACTCTATCCCCTTCTACAAGCATCTGTTCCCCCTATTTCTTCGCCTCCTTCCCTAAAACCCTCCAAAACCCTAACACTCAACAACTCCCTCAACAATTACGAATTAGTTTTCTTCCTTTGTTTCTCCGATGGCGACCGCCGCCTTGCTCAGATCTCTCCGTCGACGTGAATTCGCTACTTCTTCTATCTCTGCGTACAGAACTGTGAGTTCATTTTGTTCATTTCCAGCCTGTTATCTTTTCCGTCTGTTAGATCTTTGCTATTCTAATGTCTATAGCTGGTGATTTCATATCATACTGTGAGTGATTTAAGCTTTATCACTTTCCTTGAAATGAAAATGAAATATAATTTCACATTCTGGTTATATTAGACCCACCTTTTCGGTTTCTCTGAGTTTATGATTTGATTATGGGACAGAGAATATGTTCTATTGTTTATTGGAGCTCAGCTATACACACGAAAGGCTAGGTTGCGTAATATGTTGCAATTGTGATAAAAAAATTCTAATATATAGGCTGCTTAATATGTCTTAGCTGCCATAGCGTTCGTCTTGATTTAGGAAAAGTTTTCGAGTTAAGATGTTAAAAGGAAAATAAAGGAATGTTGAATATCGACTACTGTTGCTGGTTGTCTCGGCTAATAGCGGGTTATCTCTTGTTATTATACTTCTGCTGTCGTGCCACAATTTTGTCAATATGGAACTGGTTTGAATATAGGAGAATGTAAATGTAAGATTCTATGTAACTGACGTAGTTAGTTAGGAATTAAGGTGTAGTTGATTGGTTTGAAAGATCTCGCTAGTAGTTCCTCATCTCCAAGCTTTTGGTTCAACCTTTTTCTATTGTTGGCTGTTTGTTGGCTTGTGCAGCTTGCTTCCAACACCAAGCCTTCGTGGTGTCCATCACTTGTTGGTGCTAAATGGGCTGGTCTGGCTAGACCATTTAGGTATATGGATTGGAGCATCGCTTTCCCCTATGTATCTTTGAATGTTCTGTTTCTGTGGAATCTTATTTGCCTTCCATTGCAGCTCCAAACCTGCTGGAAACGAAATTATTGGGATAGACTTGGGAACCACCAACTCTTGTGTTGCAGTGATGGAGGGGAAGGTAAGGATTAGAATTTTTGAAATGCCAAACTTTTGTTCATTTCATGGTTGAGACACTGCATACTTTACAGGCTTCAGTGGATTATCTAACCTTCCCTGATGCTGCTTTTGTTAATGCAGAATCCCAAGGTCATTGAGAATTCTGAAGGGGCCAGAACAACTCCTTCTGTGGTTGCATTTAACCAGAAGGGAGAACTTCTTGTTGGTACTCCAGCCAAACGTCAGGCAGTTACCAATCCTACAAACACTCTTTCTGGGACCAAGCGTCTAATTGGCAGACGCTTTGATGATCCTCAAACACAAAAGGAGATGAAGATGGTTCCTTACAAGATTGTGAGAGGCTCAAATGGAGATGCTTGGGTTGAAGCAAATGGCCAGCAATATTCTCCAAGCCAAATTGGAGCATTTATTCTAACAAAGATGAAGGAAACCGCAGAGGCCTACCTTGGGAAATCTATTAATAAAGCTGTGATCACTGTTCCAGCTTATTTCAATGATGCTCAGAGGCAGGCAACAAAGGACGCTGGGCGAATTGCAGGTCTTGATGTGCAAAGGATTATTAATGAACCTACTGCAGCTGCGCTGTCTTATGGTATGAATAGCAAAGAAGGCCTTGTCGCTGTTTTTGATCTTGGCGGTGGAACATTTGATGTTTCAATCCTGGAGATATCAAATGGTGTTTTTGAGGTAAGAGAAATCTGTGGCTTTCTTTAAAGCTGTGCATCTTTCTGATTTTCCTGTCTTAACTCATCTCTCTACGTACTTCCACTCAGGTCAAGGCAACTAATGGTGACACCTTTTTAGGAGGAGAGGATTTTGACAATGCGTTGTTAGAATTTTTAGTGAGCGAGTTTAAGAGGACTGAGGGAATTGACCTATCAAAAGACAAGCTTGCCCTACAAAGACTGCGAGAGGCAGCTGAGAAAGCTAAGATAGAGCTTTCATCAACATCTCAAACTGATATTAACTTGCCGTTCATCACAGCTGATGCATCAGGGGCTAAACATCTTAATATCACACTGACAAGATCAAAATTTGAGACATTGGTGAACCACTTAATTGAGAGGACAAGGAATCCTTGCAAGAATTGTTTGAAGGATGCTGGAGTATCTTTAAAAGATGTGGATGAAGTCCTCCTTGTTGGAGGTATGACACGGGTTCCTAAGGTGCAGGAAATAGTTTCTGAGATATTTGGTAAAAGCCCCAGCAAAGGTGTCAATCCAGATGAGGCAGTTGCCATGGGAGCTGCTCTTCAAGGTGGTATTCTCCGTGGTGATGTCAAAGAGTTGCTTCTTTTGGATGTAACTCCACTATCTCTCGGTATTGAGACATTGGGAGGTATCTTCACTAGGTTAATAAACAGGAATACTACCATTCCCACAAAGAAAAGCCAGGTGAGTTGTTGGATCTTAATGCAGTCTCCTGTTTATTTTTATTAATGCCTAGTTTTGCCAGAATGGTACTCCTTTCGTCCAAGATCCATATAATTTTTTTCCATGTTGGGAGATTTATGACCGTTCCATGTTTATACAAATATCACAATTTTCAAGAACCCTAAGTCACTGAAGTTAAATTTTAAAATTTGATGTGATTTTTCTTTGTCGGAACTTTTTGTTTCTATTCCATCATCCCTAATGTGACTTTGCAAATTAGCATCTTAAATCTTGTCTGCTGTCAAATATGGATCTGGAGAAGGATGACACATGATTGTCGAGGTCTTAATTTTCCAGTGTGAAGTATGCTTGTTTTTTGTAGTGCTTACAGTGTGTTGTTGCCTCATGTATTTCAGGTGTTTTCTACTGCTGCAGACAACCAAACACAAGTTGGCATCAAGGTATTACAAGGTGAACGTGAAATGGCATCTGATAATAAGCTTCTGGGTGAATTTGATCTTGTAGGTATTCCTCCGGCGCCAAGGGGTATGCCTCAGATTGAGGTCACCTTTGACATAGATGCAAATGGAATGGTCACCGTGTCTGCCAAAGACAAGGCTACTAGCAAAGAGCAGCAGATTACCATTCGGTCATCTGGTGGTCTATCAGAAGATGAGATAGACAAAATGGTCAGGGAAGCAGAGATGCATGCCCAGAAGGATCAAGAACGCAAGGCACTTATTGATATCAGGAATAGTGCAGACACTACCATATATAGTATCGAGAAGAGCTTGAGTGAGTACAAGGAGAAGGTCCCCAAGGAAGTGGTTACAGAAATCGAGACGGCTATTTCTGATTTGAGAGCAGCAATGGGGACTGAGAACATTGATGATATCAAGGCGAAACTTGATGCAGCAAACAAAGCTGTCTCAAAGATTGGAGAGCACATGGCTGGTGGCAGTTCTGGTGGTGGTGGTGCACAAGGAGGAGATCAACCACCAGAGGCAGAATACGAGGAAGTAAAGAAATAGATGATTATTCTAGGCATAATTGAATAGTGCATGAGAAAAACAGAGAGAGAGATGTTATAGATGTACTTTCCTTCTAAAAATGAGTTTATTTTTTCCATCACCTTCCCCCCCCCTCCCCCCCCCCTCCCCCCCCTCCCCTGGAAGTATTTTATGCTCAAGCTCAAAACTGGTTGTATCAATGGTCTTGAGTTGTGAATTTCTTAGCGTCTAGACTATGTTCAGTAGAACAGGTGAGTATGATTTTTGACAGCCCTTCAATGTTGAAACAATCCTTTGTTTCCACAATAATATGATACTGTGCTCTTAATTTACAACTTTTTGCCTGCTTTATCTTTCCATATGTATGATGTATCTGTTTCAACTTAGCAAATTCTTTGGCAACCTGTAAAACTGATACCAATATACTCCCTCCGTCCACTTCAATTGTCATGGTTTTCTATTTTAGAATCAAATGATAAGAACTTTGACTAACATTTTACGATGTATATTTTTATTATATTGATATGCAAAACATTGTAATTTATAATACTTTTTGAACATTTAAATTTTTTGTTCAAAATATCAAATTATTGTAAACTAATTTAACTTTGAAAATTAGTCAAATTAATTTTGAAAATCTCAAATAAAAGTGGTTGGAGAGAGTATAATTCAACTCTTTTCTCAATATTTTGTTATTGACATTGCTTTTCATTTTGGAACAGTTTCAGTTGGAAGAATAATAAAATTTACACCTATTTTGATTGAATAAAATAGCACTTAATATTCTCATTCAGACAAAGCATGAGCATTTGTTTCAAAACCAAACCTTTTTTTGTTTTGTTTTGTTTTTTTGTATGAATTCAATTATATTCAACAAAAAATAAATTAAGATGAAGATTTGTTTGATATTTTTTATTTTTTTTTGGATGCAACCCTTCAAGAAGCATTGAACGTAACTTCTGAACCCATTAATTTAAAAAGAATTATCACTTCTTCTCAATATTTACTGTGAATGCATTGAACATAACTTTTGAGATTTATTTGCTTAGTGCTTAAAGAAAGCGAAACTTTTCGATAAGAAGCATCGTATATCATTAATGATCTTAGTTGAATTTAGAAAATTCAAATATCAATAGGGAACATTCGCACATTTATTATTAAATATAGGAGGCTCGAATTCATATTAATCAAGCTAGTAGATTTGAATATCCAATGCTTAAAGCAAAATTTAAGGGTGTGTTTGGTATGAAGGAATTTCCAATTTTCTCATGTTTGGTTGGGTTAAATGTTTTGGAAAATGTTTTCCAAATCAACTCATTTTCCTCAAATTTAAGGAAAATGACTTCCCTTCAAAACTTAAGGAAAACATTTTCCAAAACTTTCTTCCAACTTCAAAATTTAAGTTTGTTTTTAAAAAATATTTTCAACTTCAAAATTTCATTTTTTCAATTTTCAATTTCAAAATTTCATTTTTTCACCCCTACCCTTGACCCCCCTTGACTCGAGACCAAGACTCCTTACAACTCGCACCAATCGCGGCACTGAGCGGCCGGAGATTGATTGAAAAGGCAGGCCCAGCCGACCCTCTCCCCCCCCTAACCGCCTATCTACTCGTGTTCGTAGCTCTATCGGAGGTCAAGACTGTGGTCCGGCAGAAAAACTGAAGTCGTCCGCCCCCTCACCCACCCCCCAAAAAAATTAAATTTGTTTTTAAAAAAATATTTTCAAATTCAAAAATTATTTTTTACTCTAGTAAAAATAAAAGATATTTCTCAAAAACATTTTTTATTCATAAATCAAACAGTAAAAATTTTTTTCGGAAAATATTTTCTACTCACCAACCAAACATGAGAAAATAAGTCAAAATCAACTTATTTCCAGGAAACATTTTCCTTCATACCAAACACACCCTAAATTACAACTTCAAATCCTTTTCAACCAGAGAATTTCAAGTGGAAAATTATTAAAAGAACAAAGAATATTATAAGGGCTTTTTAAAAATCCTTTAAAATTAAATAAAACAAGAACTTTTAAAAATATTTAGTCGGTAATATATGGGACATACTTCAACTAAACACAATTTTTCCAATTTTTCAAATCTTGAATATATAAAAATAATCACAGCTGACTAAATTACTATTAATATTTTGTTTGTTAAAATTGAATCAAACAATAAAACGTGTGCATATAAGTTGAAGGGATAAGGGTCTGAAAAATATCTTAACTTTGGCCGAAATTGTTGTTACGGATGCCAAACTTTAATGAAGACCTATTACCCCCAGACTATTTAATAACGTATTTTAAACATATATATTTGCCCACGTGGACATAAAAAATAATGCAAAATTATAAATAGTAATGTGTCCACGTGGGCACATATATACCTTTAAAATACACTATTAAATAATTCAGGCAGTGACGGACCCAGGATTTCCGTTTAGGGGGTTCGAAAAATAAAAGTATAAACGTGTAAATAAGCCAACAAAATAAAATTTTAAGGAAGTAGTAGTATATAGTTTTAGTGGCCGACCCTTAATTTTTTTTGGGTTTAAAACCACACTTTTAGCATATTTTATAAAATAAGAAACTAAAAAAAAAAACGCAAAAAACAGAACTGATACTAAAAAAAGAAGAAGAATGAGACTTAAAAGAAAAAAATAAAACGTTCACAAGGGATTCAAACCCTGGACGAGAAGCTTAATTTCCAGGGGTCGTGCCACTGGGCCATCAGTTTCTCCTTATCATTGAGGGGGTTCAAAATATATATATCCACATAAATACAGAAAATTAGCCTTATATATCGCGTAATTTTTTGCCGAGGGGGTTCGGGTGAACCCCTGGAACCCACGTGGGTCCGACCCTGGTTCGGGGATAAAAAATACACTATTAAATAGTTCAGGAGTAATAGATCCTCCATAAAATGTGATATCGAAACATCAATTTCGATCAAAATTGGATATTTTTCAGACCCTTATGTCTGAGTTGAATCACAGCTACTTCTAATCTATTTCCTCTTTTTCTTTGCCTCTCGCTAAAACCCTAAACCCTAACACTGAACTTCCCCTTTACAGTTATAAAGTAGCGTTGGCCGCACAGCCGCCGCCTTGCTCAATCTCTCCTCGCCGTGAACTACCTCTTCTCTGTCCGCCGCCTATAAAACTGTGAGTTATTTTTTCAGCCTGTTATGTTTGTGTTCTGTTATTGTGGTTGATTTATATCATTGATGGTTTAGCTGAGTTTATGGTTGATTGTGGAACAGAGAATTTGTTCAATTGTTATAGAGATTGAAGTTGGATTACATTGAATGAAAGTATGTGTGAACAACTAATAGGTTTTATTAAGCCGGTTATATTTCTACCGGCTGAAGTTTATTACTACTATTCTTTTATTTATAAAATATTAAAAAAATTATGTAACTATCTGTGTCACAGTTCCACAAAATAAAATCTGCAATTCTTTTTTGACTATCCTGTGAAATACTTCCCTGTGAGCATGGAATTCAAGATATTTGGGAAAACTTTGTTATGTTTGCCAAATTGCCGTTATTAAAGTCACTTTAATGCTTACTTTTACTTTTAGTTGATTTTTCTTCGCAATCACCCTAAGGGTAAAATGGGGTGCTGCCAAACAAGGAAAAGTGACATTCTTTTTGGGACAGGGCTAAAAATGTAAGGGTGCCACATAAATTGGGACGGAAGGAGTACTATAGAAGTTTTGCTTTGGAAGATGTAGGTTGGGTTAAGTGAAATTTTGGCTTTGACAAGTTTAGATGCTGAATAAACTGCGTATAATAGTGTTTATGCATTAACATGTGTCTGTATCTGAATTAATGAAATAATTCTAGAACTTTGCAATTTTGTTTTCTCTCAGAATATAGATTAATTTTGAGGAATTTAAGCTTAATGTCGTTCTATTTTCATCAAGAAAACATTCTCTATAAGTTTTCAAAATTTTATGTATTTTAGGAACTACCAAAATTGAACTTAGGATCTTTGCAATTTTTTATATTTATTTTCATCTTAGAAAATATTGTACTATTTTTTAGTACCTCACAACTTGGACATTTGACATGATAGACAAATATTGGAATTATGAGCATGGAGACGGTTGGGTCTGAGCAGTCAAGAGATAAAATGAAGAAAGACAAGAAAAAAAGGAAGGCCGAAACAGAGGGACCTGATACCCCATCAACCTCTCACATTTCTAGCAATCCTATGGAGAAGAAGAAGCAAAAAAGAGCTGTAGACAAAGAGAGGCGCAGAGTGGAGTCCGAGAAAAAAACTGAAGCCAAGCAAGTAGTGGTGTCTTCTGAATTGAAAAGTAATAAGAGCGCGGCGATTTCTCCCACTACTAGTGGATTGCCTGAGTTCCACATTGCTGTATTTAAGGACCTTGCAGCTGCCGAGGCTTCCATTAGAGAAGCAGCTGCTAATTCTTTAGTTGCTGAGTTGCTTGAAGTTCAGAAGGCTTACGATATTCTAGAGAACAAGGAAGTGGTTGAGGGACAGCTCAAATTGGAAGCTGAAAAGGATGATGGGTTGAACAACTGTGCCCCTTCGTTGAGATATGCAGTTCGGAGGCTAATTCGGGGCGTTTCTTCATCAAGAGAGGTGGGTTAGGTTAACTTTTAGCACAATGTTCTGTGGGTTTGTTTAAAATTAGTGCCTTATTATATTGACGATTTAATTTGAATGCTTCAATAAGGGCTATATGCCTTCCCATTTTCATTTTATTGTTGAATAATTTTTAGGGAGACTTATATCTCTATGGGTTCTTGTTGACATACCCATCTGATGAAAGCACATTCATGCTGGAAAGGTTGTATTGCACAATATGATGCTTAGGCTGTCTTTCCTGTCTTGACCTTTTAAATGTTATTTTATTTTATAATAGAACCATAAAAGGTTACCTTATGATCACACTTGCAGGTAGATACTCACAGCTTGTATCATTGAATTTTTTTAGTAGTCCTATGCTCTACAGTTTTGAATTAAAGGTTAAATGAAATAATGTAGGCTTAGAGACAGGTGTCTCTTCTGCTTATAGTTCCATGTGCCATGGTTGTCTCGATGAACTGAACGTTCCCATATAAAGCCTTATCTGTTTCCTTGTTTGTGCAGTGTGCAAGGCAAGGGTTTGCATTAAGCATGACAGTTTTGGTTGGTGCTGTTCCATGCATAAAAGTGGATGCCCTGTTGAAGCTTATTGTTGAATTATTGGAAATCTCTTCTTCCATGAAGGGTCAGGTGGGAAGGATCTCCTTTTGTGAACTAATAGTTTTCTTTTTTTTTTTGATGACAATGGAAACCCGCAGCCGCTACCCTTTGGGTGCGCACAGGGTGAACTAATAGTTTTCTTATGGTCTGTCTGAAAAGTTTAACTTGGTTTTGTAGGACATGAAAGATTGCCTATTGGGACGCTTATTTGCTTACGGAGCTATTGCAAGATCAGGGAGATTAACTTTAGAGTGGACTGCTGATAAGAACACTCCTTATATTAAAGAATTTGTTGGTTCTCTTGTCTGGCTGGCAAAAAAGAAGCTCTACTTACAAGAGCCTGCTGTCTCAATTATTTTGGAATTGGTTGACAAGGTCTTTCACTTTTACAAGCCCATGAATTGCAAATTTATTCTTAGTACATTCACTTTAGTTATCTATTGAAAATGACTTCACTGATTGGCTTTTCTTGCGTCATTATAAACTCGTATGAGCTCATACATCCCCTTATTAAACTTTCAGGATCTTTTTCACTTGCCTATAAAACATCATCTCTTCCTACTCTTCCCGTTACATCTTACTTATTTTTGGGCAAGAAAATGTTATACGCTTATCCAAATAATATCACCTCTTCCTACTACTAAGATGTGGTTTTGTTATGCTGCCGATTTAACTTTCTTCAGTTAGTGTATTTTTGCTTCAGCATGTTGTCCATTTAACTTTCTTCATTTAGTGTATTTTTGCTTCAGCATGTTGTCCTTGTCCTCTATTTGTGGTCTTTGCTTAGGCAGCATTCGGTTTAGCCGTCTCACCATCCATATTTTTGCCATGCCAGTTACCTGTCGAAGTTTCATTGAACCATGTACTTGAAGCTCCTGGTCTTAAAGAGTGGTTTGAAAGTGCAATGGAAGTTGGAAGTCCTGATGCTTTGCTTCTTGCCCTTGCCATACGTGAAAAAACTGGTGTTGATAACAAAGATTTTGGCAAGCTTCTGCCTTTTCCTTATAGCCCCAGCCGGCTTTTCAGTGTGGAACATTTGTCCTTGCTTTCCAATTGCTTGAAGGTGCTACTGAACTTCTTCATTTTCTTTCCTTGAAACAGATTGTTCATAGTTTGATTTGTCGACTTTATGTGCAGGAATCCCACTTCTGCTTGCCACGAACTCATAGTGTATGGTATTCCTTGGTAAATATTCTTTTACCTGAAAATGTTCAACAAGATTTTGATCCCTCAGCAGCTTTAAATTCCACAAGGAAGCACAAAAAAGGCCGCAAGGGTAGCTCAGCAGAAGAAGATATTGAGAAAAATCTTAAAAACTTTTGTGAAGTTATCATTGAAGGATCACTTCTTCCATCATCTCATAATTGCAAGAATTTGGCGTTCAATGTTTTGCTGCTTCTCCTTCCAAAACTGCCCACATCGTGTATCTACAACGTTCTGTCTTACAAAGTTGTACAGTGCTTAAAGGATGTACTTTCCGCAAAAGACACTAATCTATTCAAAGCCAGTCAATACTTTTTAAGAGAATTTTCTGAGTGGGTCAAGCATGATGATGTTAGAAGAATGGCAGTTATTATGGCTTTACAGAAACATAGTAATGGGAAGTTTGATTGCTTCACCAGGTCAAAAACAGTTAAAGAGTTGATGGCTGAGTTCAAAACTGAGTCTGGATGCATGCTTCTCATTCAGAACTTAGTTGACATGTTCCTGGATGAAGCTCGTGCTTCAGAGGAGACTTCAGATCAGAGTCAAACTACAGATGACAACTCAGAAATTGGTTCCTTAGAAGATAAGGATTCTATTGGAGCAGTAGGAACGTCAGATTTTTTGAAAGGATGGGTTGTAGAATCACTTCTCAATAGCTTGAAGCATTTATCTCTGGATACAAATGCAAAGTTCAGGGTCCAAAGAGAAATTCTAAAATTTTTGGCAGTGCAGGGTCTATTTTCTTCGACGCTTGGAACTGAGGTGACATCTTTTGAATTGGAAGAAAAATTTAGGTGGCCAAAGTCTGCCATTTCAAGTGCTCTTTGTAGGATGTGCATTGAGCAGCTGCAATTACTGCTATCAAATGCTCAAAAAGGCGAAGGACCTCAAGTTGTGCCTAGTGGTCTTGAAGCTAATGATCTTGGAGCTTATTTCATGAGATTTCTTACCACATTGCGAAACATTCCTTCTGTTTCGCTGTTTAGGTCCTTGGGCGACGATGATGAAAAAGCTATCAAGAAATTGCAGGCTATGGAGTCTCAGCTCTCAAGACAGGTGTTATTTTGTGTTGCCTCATTTTGTAGAATCATAATAATGTTACTGACCTCAACACTAGTCAAAGTTTTGTTTCTGTGTGAAACCAAAGCCGCTTGCTTTAGGCCTTTTAATTCTCTCTTTTATTGTTTGATAAGAACATACTCCAACTTTGGTGTGAGGTATCTCAGTAAGCTCTAATCTGAAACAGCCATAACTTGTTATTACTCATCTTATATTAATTATTTCCATCAACAACTTGTATTCTATTTATGCATATTAACCACTATTCACCGTGTACAGGAAAGTGAAAACTTATCAATATTATCTGTGAAGAAGTTTGATTGCTAATCCTTTTCTTCTCTGACCTTAATCTTTTCTCCAAACAATGGCAGGAGAGAAACTTGGGTCCAGGTATTGCCAAAAATAAGTTACGTTCCATGAGGTACCTTCTGATACAATTGTTGCTTCAAGTCCTACTTCGCCCTCAAGAATTTTCTGAAGCCGCCTCTGAATTGGTTATTTGCTGTACCAAAGCTTTTCGATCTTCTGATCTTCTTGCTTCCTCTGGAGATGATGAAGCAGAGGGAGATGACAGTCCTGAATTCATGGATGTTCTAGTGGACACTATGCTTTCGTTGCTGCCACAGTCATCAGCGCCGATGCGGACCGCCATTGAGCAGGTAAACAACAGAAAAAAAGCATAATATCCCATCAGTTCTTATGGTGATTTAATATTCCCCAAAACCCTGGCCTTGTGACATGCTAGTCATTATTCCTAATGCATTATTGCACCTACTGTATTTTGATGTGAACTTCATTCTGAATCTTTTTGACCAAATTAATAAGAGAAACCTAAAAGGAAGTGAAGTTTTTACTTGCATGGATGTTTTGTCTTAGAAGACTGAGTTCTCAATCTCAAGCTGTTAGGTGGTGTAGGTTATATGAATTTTCACTGTTCATGTTGCTCCATTTAAACCCATCTCAATATTTTTTAGCACTAGAAGTTCTCTACATATTTTACTGGCAAACTAACCTCTTGAGAAAAAATTGTCAAATAAAAAAAAGCCTCTTGAGAAAAAACTAGAAGACTCCTAGTCAACATTGGACTCAAAGTAAGCGTACCAACATGACTATAATTTAGTCGCAACTAATTGGTATCACCAATGTTGATTTTTCCTCATTATACCTTGGCCCTCTCTAATTAGTGACCATGATTTATGTAATCTGTTAGGTTCGCTCTTTGGTTTTTAAAGTTTTTTCACCAATTGTGAACACCCCTAGGTAGCGCAATATTTCTCCTGGGAAACAAAATTCATGATGATATTCCATTGTTACTTATGGTGGATGGTTGGGTCTATTTAGTTGTCTGATAGATAGATATCTTTTCTTTTTCCTTTTAACTTATTAATTGTTGAAAGGTAATATTCAAATTTTAAGCACAAAATTCACCTTTAGCACTGCAAACTTTATCTAAAGGAAGATGTGGTTTTTATAACCAGGACATCTCTCATGTCCAATGACGCAAAGTTTGAAACTCGGTGGATAATTGGTTCGGCCTTCTACCCTTCTGCGCTTAAACATTAGGCTTTTTTGTACGGCAAGATTCACACTTGTGATGTGCTCCTAACTTGCACATTCTGAATACAGGACTCCGTTCATCCTTTTTCCGTAGTTTTGCACATGGATTTACCGTTAATTATTTGATGAGAATGAAAATAGTGAATGCAGTGCTTCATTTAATTCCTTTGTTGGGATACACCTGTTGTGGTTTTATATCAATGGTACTCCATCTTGTTTTTCTATGTTTCCTCTTCGGTTAGTTTTAAACAAATTGAACTCTTTAGTCTTTTCTCAAATTGTTAAAATTTATGATCTTCACTTTGGAAAAACTATCATATTTCAAATTAACTTGACATGGTCAAATATAAGAATTTATTAGAACATGTTTTTGCTGATCTCTTCGTTATAGAGTTTGCTTATCATGCAAAAAAAATATTTTCATGTTCTTTCGATGCTCCTCCCCTCTATCTTTCTAGAGGTGAAAGAGGATGAGATGTCAATAGCTCTCCACCATCTTTCCTTGTCCATTGATACTCAACATTAAAAGCACGTAGTAGACGCATAGTATGAGTCCATGGAAATTGATTGGAACTTTTTTTTTTTGCAAAAATGCTCATGTTTGTATTCTTTTTGGATAACCTTGGAGTCTGGGCTAGTTTGCGCGCACTTTAATTAACTCCATAGGTACTGCACCTCCCACCTTCACAAGTACCGCGTAATCCATCCACTAAGTCTTAGGTAAAGGGGAAGAAATCATTGGAGTGTTTTTGACTCCATTGGGATTTGAATGAAGACCTCACGACTCGAACCACCTCATTGACTACTAGGCAATACCTTTGTGTGCATGTATGAATACTTGAAAATTGATTGTTTGTGTTCTTTTTAATTATGTTTCTCTTTTTGAAGTACTTGACGAGTTTGTGTGGATCTCCGCAACAGCTGCTGTTGCTCAGGCTCTTCTTCACCTACTTAAAAACATTGTTTTCTTTATAGGTTTTCAAATGTTTTTGTGAAGATGTCACGGATGATGGGTTACATCGAATGTTGCGGGTTATAAAGAAAGATCTCAAACCAGCCAGACACCAAGAAACTGACAGTGAGAATGAAGATGACGATGATGATGACGTTCTTGACATTGAAGAAGCTGAGGAATCTGATGAAGCAGAGATGGATGAAACTGCGGAGAGGTATGAACATGCAGATGACTCAGAGACAGTAGTTGGTGTTGAGGGTGTTAGCTCAGAACTTCCTGTAGCTTCTGATGATGATTCTGATGAGGGATTAGATGATGATGCAATGTTCCGCCTGGACACCCATCTTGCTAAAATGTACAATGCTAAGAAGAACCAGGCTGGTAGTGAAACTGCTCATTCACAGCTTGCCCTCTTCAAACTTCGTGTCCTCTCGTTGCTGGAGATTTACCTACACGAAAATCCAGGCAAGTCTTTCTTCATTCACTGGGATTGCTGTTTCCTGGCTAGGATGGGGATGATTCATGTATTTAAAGTGGCATACTTTTATCATCTTTGGTAGTTCTTTAGTTGCTTTGTTTAGAACTCAGCAAACCAAGTACAGTGGTTGGTTATTATTTTGCAATCCCACATATATTACAGGTTTGAGTTATGAGTTAAAATATGTATTATTTTATGTGGAGTAGAAAATGGAATAATTAATAAAAGGATTGGTAATACATGGATTAAAGTACTACAATGATAAATTTATCCTCTATTACTCCACAGTTAAATTTTTGGCTTTGGTTATGGTGCTTTCATGTCCCAGTTTTGTACCTTGCTTCATTTTTATAGATCTAACGTTTTATCATGCATTGTTAATAAGTTTTTTATTTTAAGAATTATATAATGTATATTAGTTTCTAATACAACAAAACAAATATTAACAACCACATATATTGTGTAATCCCACAAGTGGGGGGGATAACCGGAAAAACAAATATTTGAAGAAATAATTCATGCATTGTGATCCCTACGTAACCAAGCTCTACATATCTGACCCCCACATTACTTATTCCTTCATAACTAAACTCAAACATTACTCATACCAACCTGCATAACTGATAACTCTCCCAGCAACCATTGTCTAACTTGATTTCAAAGCATGATCTCATTTTTTCATGATTAGCTTTGTGGCATGATCATCATGATGAAACTAGGGTAGACATACAAGCTTTAACCAAAATAAAAGCTTCTTTGATAGAGCTTTTGATCAGTGTAAATGTATCAACAACAACAGCTAACACCTTCTTTCTAACTGGTTGGTATCGCCTATGTGGATTCTTTGCTCCTTTTCTTAACTAAGTTCTCATTGGTTAAGTCCTTTTCAACTCTTCCCAATTTGTGATTCATGTCTGCTTTATCTTTTTTATTACTTTCAATCATAATTTTGTGCACCTACATATTGATGCATTTTGAGGCTAAATCAATTTAGACTAACTTTTCTCATTTTATTTTACATGTACTAATTGCTCCTCTGGTGCGTCATCATTTCTCATTTTGTTCAATTTAATTCACCGTACTTCCACTTTAGCTTTCACATTTCAACCGTATTTGTCTTGTATACATGTTGACCCGTATATGCCTAACGTCTCCTTAAAATGTTGTTGGACTCACTATTCTTATATATCAATCACTTTGGGCATCTTTCTATGATATGGCATTCCTATCAAACTCCTCTTTTCAGCCTTTCTATTTTAGTTCTGCATGTATGGCTTTGTTTCTGTCGATTCTCCTTGAAAATATTACCTATGCTGAATACCATGAATAAAAGATTCTCCGGCATACACTTTGATCTTATGGCTGAATATCATGATCTGAGGCTTTTGTTCCTCTTGTATTAAGCACTGCAGCTACCTTTTGTGTTTCAATTGTTAGTGTTATCATGAACCCAACGGCACTATTTGTTTGATCTTATTGATTCATTAAGGTGTTAATTGTTATTTAAATTTTCCATTTTGCAGAGAAGCCAAAAGTAGTGAAAATATTCTCAAGCCTAGCTCATGCATTTGTAAACCCTCATACTACGGAAGGTAACGAACAACTTGGTCAGCGAATTTGGGGAATTTTACAGAAGAAAATCTTCAAGGCAAAGGACCATCCAAAAGGTGAAGTCATCGAGTTCCCAGTTCTTAAGTCTCTCTTGGAAAGGAACTTGGTGCTGGCAGCAAAACCTTTCAAGAAAAAGAAATCTGCTTCTAGTTTGTCAAAGAAAAAGCTGTCTGCTGCCTTGAATAGATACAAAATGATCAATTCTCTTGCCCAGAGTTCAACATTTTGGATTTTGAAGATGATTGATCTGAAAAAACGTCCAGAATCTGAACTTGAGGAGGTTTCTTGTATATTCAGAGAAAAACTGGAGGGCTACTTAGATAGTAAAAGTACTCGAATGAAGTGCGAGTTTCTAAAAGAAATCTTTAAAAGGCGACCACGGATTGGATATCCTCTATTTGGGTTCCTTTTGGAGAAATGTGCTAGTGCGAAGCTACAGTTTCGACAAATTGAAGCTCTTGAACTGGTCTTCGAGATGTTAAAATCGTTTGTTTCTTCAAACCCTGATGACAACAGCCATTTTGCCAAGTTAGGCAGCCATCTTGCCAAGTTAGGCTGTCTTGTTAATGTGTTGTTGAAAAATATGCCCGATAAGGCATCACGACGAGCTGATGTTCGTAAGTTTTTTGGCAAAGTGATTCAGGTCTTAACAGATCTTGAACAGAGGGCCTTGTTTCTTGAGGCTCTGGAACCTGATTGTGAAGCTCAACTGAGGGACATGTTTCCTGCTTTGAATCAGTGAATGGTAGGGCAAGGGTATATGACAGTATTTATTGCGCATGTTGGAGTGACCAGTTCGGCATTGTTTCCTGGCGTTTAATCAGACCATAAGTTATTTGTTTACTATTAGAATTTACTGTTTTCGCCAATATTTTTCTTGGGTTGTTGAAAAACTTGTAGCAGCAGCAGTTTTGGTTATATGTAATACTTCATAGTAACTGTACTATTCCAAAATTTTGGCATACGGAGCGCGAATTTACATCTTACCAATGATTCTTCACCCCTTACATTTCATGTCATTATTTATAACTAACATCACGTAACTTAGCATTGCCATGACTCTTAAATTGATAAATTCATCTCAGTGAAATATGTGGACAATGAAACATGAGTAATGTCCATATTTGATAAGTAAAAAGTACCAATAGACAACAGACTAATTGTTCCATAAATTCTTGCCAACCATCATGAAGCCAAATGAATTTATCTACACACCAGAAAACACCAGTGGGGAAAATAAGCTTTGACCATATGTGAAGGAGTTCATCTCCAGTATATCAATTAGAAAGATGCAACAGAAAACTCCAATCTTGGCTTTGGAAAAAAAGAAAAGGGGTAGAAGTACACAATTGAAAGTAGCTTAAGAAAGAGTGACAACTCTGATCTTATTTTTCTTGTCTAACATATAATAGAACTTGCTCCTTCATGGAGAACTTGAACTTGTAAGTGAAGGTCTTTGTTGCGCTTTCCTCTCACAAATTCACAAATACAATGGTCATTTTTCTCCACAAGGTTCCATCTACATAAACTGCGCCATCCACCAACTAGCCATATTCTACCGTCCTTCCACTTCTTGAGTTTCGTCACAAATTCTCTACCAACAGAGTCGCGAATGGTCATACTTGAAGGGAGTTCAAGTTTGTAGTCCTTTACCACATCGACCGGAACGTACTGAATTGGGAACAAAGACTTTGTAAAATAAAAATGATATAATGATTGAACTACAAATCATTCACGAAATAATTGAAGGATTATAATTACCAGTTGATCTCTCCTCTTTGATCGTATTTTCGCTACAAAGTAAGGATTTTTTGGCTGAGTTGCACGTCCACTTTTGAATATATCTACACCAAAATGGTCATGACGATTCCTCACCTTGCAAGCAAAGGCTGTTTTGCATCTAGTTTTAGTTGGTTTGGTTCATAAATAGAAATCTCATGAAACACAAATACTCTACCCGTGTAATTTTACATGGTGGTATTTTATTAACATGAATTTAAGAAAGAAAGAAAAATTTTAACATGTACCAAAAGTATTAAGAAATGAAATTTAACTTTATTCCAAAAACTAACAAAAAGCACCCTTAGGCTTGTTTTGTTAGCGAACAAAACAATTGAACCTTTATAAAATCCTTTAGAACTTGTTGTCTTAACCATTTATATGACTACAAGATGATCTCCAAATATACAACGATCTTTTTTATAAAAAAATACTGACAAGAAAAGAATTGAATGACACATAAAATAAAACAAAGAAGTAGATATAAAGTTATTAATTTGTGTTTACCTTTTGATCGTGACTCCTTTTTCTTAAGTGTGTTAGCTCTTTGATTCTCTCCCTCCTCACTTTCGTCCTCCTCCTCCTCCTCTTCTTCTTCTTCTTCATATTCCTCCTCTTCATCTTCATCGTCTTCTTGTTCTTCTTCTTCCTCTTCCGCGTGACATGGTACCTTTTTAGTCTCTTTATATTCCTCTTCTTCTTCTCCCATGTACTCCACATCATTATCATCATCAGAAGAACTATTGAAGTTATCACTAGCCCAATTCTTCCCTTTTGGGTCTGCACTCTTTTGATGTTCAACACTCATTTCTTCCACTTTCTCCTCTTTCACTGTCAATTTTAAACCCCCAACTCCTTTCTTTTCACATTTAGTTCTTCCAAGTAATTTAAAGTCAAATATTTTATTTCCATCATAGTCAAAAATAAGAAAGTCTCCAACCTCTACAGTATTGTCCTCAATAAACTTCTCCCATCCATATTGAAAATAAAATTTTTCTCCTATTTTGTTCACTCCAATAGGCCACATATTGCCAAATCGATCTCTAAGATAAATTTTCTTAGGTAATTTTTCATTCTTGTAATATGTAAAACATGTAGGAATTTTCTGTGAAAAACAAACAAACAAGTTAAACAACATCAATTTCTTCATAAATTGACCATATCATAGAAACAACTAATATCATATAGAAAAATATTTCAAAGTTAAAATTCAAGAATGTAACTATTTCAAATTACTATAAAATAAAGATGGATAAACAACTTACGAGCCGCTTTCCACTTTTTTCAGGGGAGAAAATCTTGACGAAGCCCTTTTCCATCTTCTCTTTTGTTGTCAAACTTTAAGAGAATAGAAGAAAATACTATAAGCGGAGGCGAAAAATATAACACTAAAAATTCTTGTAGATAGAGAGTATTTGCTTTTTTTTTCTTCTCAAGTAGTAAATGCAGAAATAGTAACTATGGTGAAATGCATGTGATGAGTTATTGTGGTTGAGCTAAGCTTTTTCCTCATTTGGAATTTAACAATTCAGTTGGTATTGTTCTGCACCATTGCATATTATGGAATACTATTAATTTCAATAATTCAGTCAAGATACACTTAATTTTCTCTGTTTACTTTCAATAATACAGTCAATATACAATGTTTTACTGTGACTCATGACAACATTCTTTAATTTGACAATTATTCTAAAAAAGACTAGTCACTCATTAATATGCTCTTGTCTATAAAAAGTATTGAGGAAAAAGAAAGGCACCAGTCCATATAAAGTGGTCCAATTGTTTGGTACAAAGAATAATATTAAAACAGGGATTAGTAACGAAGAAATTAGTAATGCAGAGTTTATTTTATATCAAGTGTTTGGTTCATTGCTTCTCACCTCATCTTGTGTTTGAATTTAAACTCTACAAAAAGTTTCTTTCCAATTATACCCTTGAATTATTATAGGATTTTTTATTTCATGTAATCGGACCAAGGTAGATAATTGTCGAACAATATTATTTTTTATGGTCCTCTAACTAGCTAGGAGAAGAACAATTTTATTTTCTCACTTGAATTATTTGAGGGCAAATAATTATTATCTTAATAAATTGATCACTCACAAAACGTCAATTTTCAATTTACAAAAGGTAGACTATCTAATTTTAAAACCTGAAAAGATGATAAACAATAGTAAAATCGAATAAACTATCTACATTTACACATAAAAATTGCAAGTTGTATTTTTAATATGTATGCAATTTCATAAATTATTCAAAATACAAATAATTAGAAAACCACATATAGATCAACATAATATATTTAATTGAGATCACAAACGTCATATATTTGCTTTTTCAATTAGTAAATGTTAAACAACTGACAATTCAAATATTTTATTGATTTATATTGAATTTATTTAGCAACAAACAACTCTCTTTAAATAGTAAAATTTTAAAGCTAATTTATTTAAATAAATTTACTAATATAAATATAAAACATAAAATCAAGAAAATAAACAAATTGATTAAAATGATTTGAAGAATATTTTTATCTTTACATGATTAATTACATGGTATTAAATCCTATGTATTATTAATACCACCAAATGAAAAGTATTAGTAATATATCCTCTAATGCTATGTAAGGATGGATTAGTTATACATAGACCCAAAATTTCTACCACACATAGTACTAAATATTATCATAAATAACACACAAACTACTTCTCCTAATACTTCCTACCAAATGATTCATTAAGCATTTATTCAACTACTTCGAAATAGCAATTTTGGCATTCTGATATTTTTTTTATAGGATATTGTAGTACCATGCAAAAGTTGAGATGGTAATAGAAGTTTGATGATATTCTCTTCTAATTTGGCATAGTTAAAATTTTAAGAGTTAATCTTTTAATTTTGATCATAAAAACAGATATGAAATTTTTAATTTTTTTAATTTTTTTTTTTTATATTTATAACAACGTAAAAAATAATATAAATCATAATAAATAACGATTTAAAATATTTAAAAGACATATTATAAATTATGATAAAAAAGACTCAATTTGAATATCAAAACAAAAAATGTGTCACATAAATTAGGAGAGAGAAAGTGACAATAACTGCTAAGACACTCTTGTAAAAGAATCAACGGAAAAGGGTCAAAATTGCCCCTGAACTATGCGAAATAGACCACTTATACCCTCCATTACATTTTGGGATCAAAAATACCCCCGTCGTTATCCCAGGAGACCACAAATTCCCTCAAGAGTTAACACCCCAAATTTTTAATGACGTGACAAGCCACATGGGACTAATCCCTCCACCTAAGCATTGCCAACTAAGGTTCACTACAAAAGAACTTGACCTTTAGTGGCGACAAAGTCGCCACAAATTCCCAAAATATTGCCACCAAAGGTTATGAGTGATTTTTAGTGGCGATTAAGGCTCCAACAACCATTCGCTAGTAAGACCTATTTTTTCAACAAAAAAATATGATAATTAATTTTTGATTGCAACCTAATTTCTAAATAAATAACTTGCAATATCAATATTAAAAACATACAATATTATTACGAAAAATCATCAAAATTACTTCTCGATTCAAATCTCCTACTATATAATGCATCATTGTACATTTTATACATTTACATATGACATAAAAATAAAACATACAGTGTCTTCAAACTCCTACTTAATCGATATTATTTTTATTTTTTAAAACAATGAAGAAAAACACAAAATTAGAATTTAATGTTAACAACTTTTAGTGACGATTTTCTGGGCTTTTGTGGCGATTGTTGTTGCCGCTAAAGGTCTAGTTCTTTTGTAGTGAATCCTAGTTGGCAACGCTAGGTGGAAGGATTAGTCCCACGTGGCTTGCCACGTCAATAAAAATTTGGGGGTGTTAACTCTTGAGGGTATTTGTGGTCTCTTAGGATAACAACATGAGCATTTTTTTATCCCAAAATGTAACGAAGGGTATAAGTGATCTATTTCACATAGTTCAGGACAATTTTGACCTTTTTCCGAAGAATCAAAGAAATTAAAAATTAATGTTGTCATTATTGTCGAATGTCGAGAAACCAACAAATAAAATAAAGTTGTACAGTATAAATTTTTTTGAAGTAAGTGTATTGATATTATGCTTCCAAGCAAAAAAAAAAAGATAATGGTGCCCAGTGCCAACTGCCAACAGAGTAACTAAACTGATTTGGCAACTTATTAAAGTAGTAGAAAAAATAATAATTCTAGTAAAAAATAGATCAAACTTGAAATTTCGAAATTAAAAAGTGAAAATGTTCCATGACACATGATGAAGTATTTAAAATAGCAAATAATTAACAAAGAGGTCCCTTGATTTCTAACTTTTAGATGATAAGAGGGTATATATTTTGTTCGGTGAGAATTAAAGTTTTTAATCATTTCTTCGAAAGAACTTTTCACTAAGATGACAAAATTAGTCAAAATGAAAAAATTGATTCAAATTTTTCATATTTGTACGGAGGTAAAAAGTCAATTTCAGAATCCATAAGTTAGCTATCAAATGGTTGACTACGAAACCCATCAAGGCTTCAAAATTGTATACTATTACGATGCCCTCGATCAGCGATCGTTCAACGGACTACTTTTGCGATGTCTATCACATGAAGAAGCTCAACAAGTCTTGCAAGAAGTATGTTTTACTCATAGGGGCGTAGTAATAGTTGTTTGCTTGGTTGGTTTTGCTCTCTACCTTCTCACAGTGGAATGAAAACAAGAGAGGTCAACTAGAGTGGAAGCTAAAAAACGGGATTGAGAATCTGTGATCGATCCGAAGAACCACTCCCAATCCCAGATACGATTCTGCTCCCCCTTCGTACTGCTATGAGATTCTTGCCCGGCTTTCTTTCTTCTATAAAATGCATAATAAGTTATATGGTAATGGATAATTTAATTTCTATAGAATTTATGTTAAGCAAGACAAATGTTTAGTTTTAGATACCACAAGTTATGTTGAAAAAGGCATAACTTAATTCTTACAGCCGAACGAAGGCAAAAGTTCAATTTCATAACCACAAGTCATGTTGTAAAATGCATGACTTAATTTCTACCAAACTTATACCTAGTAAGGCAGGTGTTTAGTTTCAAAACCATCAAGTTAGGTCGTAAAATATATAACTTAATCCCCGCAATACTTACGCAGAGCCACACAAAAATTCTCTAAACTTATGTTAAGCAATTAGGTTATAGGAATACTAAACAACTTATGTCACATAACTTAAATGCTTATAGAACTTATTCCGAGCAAATTAGCTCATATATAAGAGTTACTTGGTCAACAAAATTTTCATTAAATGAGTAGTAAGGGAAGAAAAAATAATAAAGACCATTATATTTGGGGAAAAAAATTGAACACTACCCTGAAATAGAAAGAGGAAAGAGACCAACAAAATTCGATAAAGAGAAAAAAGGTAAGCGAAATTTGAGAGAAAGAGAGGAGAAATGTTAGAGAAAGTGAAATATAGTTGTAGACAGGGGCGGACCTACGTGGCGCTTAGGGGGTTCACCCGAACCCCCTCGGCGAAAAATTACACTGCATATATAAGGTAGACTTCTGATTTTAAGCGTATTGATAGTAAAATGAACCCTCTCAACAACCAAAAGAGGAGAGTGGCTCACTGGCAAGGGGGTTCATTGCTAAACTGCA